>NC_033797.1:136502338-136540218 GCF_001876935.1 Asparagus officinalis
GGCCGACGAGCAGCGGCGGGCGAGCGGGCGGCGGACGGGCGGCGGCTTAGATGAAAAAACGGAATCTCAAAACACATTTTTGGTGTTTTAAGAAAAGCGTTTATTTTTTGGATTTTGTAAAGGGTCAAGTCAAAAAATCGCCCCGGTTGTCAAACACCTTTCATTGTTTTTTTTGAAAAAAAAACGAAAACGGCAAAAACGTCATGGTTGCCAAACGCTCCCTTAGATTTTTCTTTAATTTTTTTAGTATTTATACATATCTAAATTAGATCGCTATTTGATTTTGGGCCTTTTACCGCTATTTTGTCGCAATAGACCGAAATAGCCTTAGCGATGTCTCACCGCTATGCGACGCTATCCGCTATCGATAACCTTGATTCCAGGAGAATGTGACACCTATTATGAGAGCGAAAAAAAACTATTCGGTAGCTTGTCATTCATGGTAATATGTAAAATGCAATATAGTATCGCAATGTAAAATGCAATATAGTATTGCAATTATGATTTATTACTTCAAGCTCCAAAGGATGTTAGAATTCGCACTCTAGTCACTGTTTAACGAAAGCCATGAAAAGAACTTGAAAAAAGTCATCCTGATGATTTTTGTCCTACCCGTAGATACGATGACCACTCTAATCACCTATAACAAGGAAATAATTAGGGTTTTCCCTAACTCACAACCACATCCTCATATAGTATCAATAGAAATAACAAAATGAACAATTCAAGCAATCCTCTATTAACGATTCAAGCTTCTTCTTCATCTAGCTGTACTAAGCGTTTATTGGTTGGCCTTACGCATGGCAGAGAAGACTTCCAAACAACTTTTCCTCGACTCAATATTATTATGGAATAACCATTCTGATTTGACTCAATGAGTAACTGTGTCTACAATTTTATTATTTTGATGAAGGATTCGTCCTCTAGATAACAAAAGTGATTATGCTTAGGCTTTTATGCTCGTTCCTTTTCACATTTTACTAAAATTATATTTTATGTGTTCAATTGTTGTTCGAATAATTCTAAGAATCTAAATCATAATGTCAGGAATGTGGGACACTATAGGTAACTGCGACCCGGGTTAAATCGTTTCGGATCGCGCACCCGGCGACCCGATTTAGAAGCGAATTGGGTCGTTGTGCCCGGCGACCCGATATAGAATTGGAATTAGTTTTATTTTGAAAAGAAAAACAACCATTTCTAGAAAGATAAATAACAAAAAGCTTACCATAATTGCAAGTTGATAATTCTTTTATCATTTTTTATCCTTGAATTTAACTCCTGTGGAAAATTGTACATTAAGGTATTCAGGTTCCTTCATTTAAAAACCGAAACTAAGGGGTATCATGTTCCTTAGCGTTCATATAAGCCTTACCCCCTTGTACCCGATGCCAAATAAGTCGCGTTTCATGCTCCCTTTCCCATTACGTGAACGGGAATAAAGCGAGTTCCATGCAACTTATATATTCTAAATCTTTTAGATTAAAGACTTTTCTTCATCTTTTTGTTTTAGAAATTATCCATTCCCAAGTACCATCAACTAATCTGATACCACTATCATGTAACGTACACAATGGACGTACACAATAGGACCTCCTTTCAGATATATTTAGTACGTCGACTGGGGCCTAAAGTTGTTTTTTGAAACAATTTGTCTCTTTCTCTTTTGTTTTTACTCTAATTGTTACTCTATCATACATATCTTTACTGACATGAATATGCCTACTAGATACTCGTTTTTCTATAGCCTACCACATTACCTCTCTTGATACTCTTCTCTCTCTTGATACTCTTTATCATAATTTTATTCTCAATAGTAAATGAACACCCTATGCATGTCCTCTCTCGCTGTAGTTAACCTCTCAGACCAAAAACCAATTTGGTTCTCAAATACAGGTGTCTTACATTTAAAGAGTAAGCAATAGAAGAAACTCGGATAAAATGAGATCCACTTTGAAATGTGATTTACATTTAAAGAAGAAGGAATAACCTATTAACTTAGTAAGCAATAGAAAAAACTCAGACAAAATGAGATCCACTTCGAAATGTGATTTTACATTTAAGGAAGGACTAACCTATTAACTTATGTTTCAAATGTGTTCACATCCGACTATAGATTTATGTGAACATGACTACATGAGCTTTCAGTTAGCATGTGACCTACACAAATTTGAAATTTCCTCAAAAATATCTTGTAGCTAGAACCAAAAAAAGGTATATAGACATGAATAAATTGTTGATATATGAGCATTAATGGTGCAAGAAAAATGGTAATGAGAGAGGTATTCCCCAAATATGCACTATATTGTAGATATTGCGGAAATTTTGTTGAATGGTTGTGGACCCACAGCATGAGAAAAGTCAATTGTATCTACTATCTAGCAATATAGAAGATTTTGCCAGAAGCCAAACAGTGGGTTTCAAACCATCACAATTATATGTCACGTCAAAGTATTGTACCAGGCTACCAGCTTACTTTTCATCGTATGTCATATTTATGACTGGAGCATAAAGATAACTTGTAAGGCGTACCTTTAGTTTGCCTGCATAATATCAAACATATCCTTCTTAGATATCCAATACTCACTACTTTCTTGAAAGCTATTCTACAGGTTTTAGAAAAGAAGGAAATAGTGGGATAAATATTACCGTCAGCGTGTCCTCAGGATAAGGCATCATCAAATTCATGGCCTGAGAGATTTTTAGGTGTTTTAACTACAAGGTCACCTTGCAGATAGACCTACATCATTATCGAATACTAGGAATTTCAGACTTTTCTGCGAAGATACCACGTGTATAAACATCAATACAGTGCCTCTATAACCATTGGTGCTTTGGTAACACACAATTGGAGCAGAAATTTTAATGTAGAACTATATTTGGTTCGCCCGTAATAGTATCAAAACATGTATGTATAGATTAAAAATGGATCTTTATATCCACATTTTTTGTTCTCTTTTTGTTTTTGGAGGTTTTTTTGGGGTGGGGCGTTGGGTTTTTTTTTTTTTTTTTTTGGGGGGGTGGGGTGGTGGGGGTAGAGCCCTGGCTTTTCCAAATAATTCTTTAGTTCCATAATATACTAATGTGAATTGCTTGTGGAATTATTTATTTATGAGGATCCAAAATTGAGATGCTCTTAACATTAACTGTGAGTGCGTTGTAGAAGAATGATTCTGACACAATTTCATAATTTAATTAAAATATTATATGTCTATAGTAGTTTGAAGATGAAGATGAAACAGCATCGATGATGATCTTGTGGGAGTAGGCTCAAAATCAAAGCCAAAATCTGGTTCCCTGACCTCGTGTAGACTATGACGGAAGTCAGAAATAGTCTGAAGAATAATTAGACAATAATGATATATTTCTTTCTTTGAATTTTTCCTTTTTCCTTTCTTTTATTTTATTTTCTTTGTATATATATGCGCACCCCGTGCAAAACACGGCCTCTTTTTTTTCTGCTACAGTAATTCTGTATTTAAATATAGTTTTTGTAAATGCTACAGCAACATTTTTATAATGCTACAGTATCTTGTCGTGCTACAGTAATAATGTTATAGTGATGTTTTTAAACGTTACAGTTTCCGTCTGTGCTATAGTAATAATGCTGCAGTAATTTATTGCAGCATGGATGGTGGAACTCGGATCTTCCTGTATGTGCTACAGTAACAATGTTACAGTTTTTACTGTAACATTTACTATAACATGAATAGTGAATCTTAGATCCTCCCATTATTATAGAGGAATATATATATATATATATATATATATATTATATGCATATATATATATATATATATATATGCATATGTTTATTATTATTATTATGTATTTCTATTGAAATGTAGTGAGCGCACTTTTTTGTACAAAGGGAAAAGTTTTTTCACTACAAGACTAGAAAGAAATCCTGTAGAGCAATTTGCAGTAACTTTATTTTGAATTATATCACCCAATCCTCTTCTGCAACATGTTTTGTTGAAAAAGGAAATGAATATATAAGTTAATTCTAAGATAATGTGTTTTATCAGCCTATCATGTTGATCTCACTTTTAAGCAGCTGACACTCCATTTTGTGTGATACACATTTAGTTTGATGGTGCCTTATGTACTACCCTTCAGAGAAGGTCAAAAATTAGCACAGAATTCAAATTTACCTTTGCCAAGACAAAGGTATACTTCTTTTCCTTGAGTGATAATGTCAGTAGGACAATGACTACTGCAAGCCTGCATTGGGGTTTTCTGCAGAGGTTGCAATTTAGAGGGTTATAGGTTAAGGAAACTGCTTTATTGCTTCACCAAGAAGATTATTTTGGACTATCATTTGATCTAAGCACACAATTAGCAGAATGCAGTGAATTCGTACTTGTGTAGGAGAGCATGATAGTATGATACATTTACACACATACTTTTAACAATATATGTGGAAGCTGCTTAGTTTTTATCTTTGCTAAAGTTAAGCATATAAGTTTTCATCCCAAATAGTCATGATATCCAAAATAATTATGTGGTAATAAAATAATGTATATCTAATATCTTTAGGAACTTATATACAATTCCATCTTGCCTCCTGTCTACAAGTCCAAGGAAGCATAATCGTTCTTTGGCAGTATGATCTTTATTCTCTATGATAAATACATTTTAAAAAATGTCAATTTGCTTAGCAATTGACTTTCACGGTCTTAGGGTAAGTTCCTCTCTTGCTTACTCTCCTTTCCCCATTTGTTTTGTCACAACTACCAATTAAGAGGGCAGGCTTTAGTTCGCTGTTATTGATGATGAAGTGCTAATTTCTTTTGCAGAGATTCCTCAACTCTGTCATGATTCGTAATGGCTTCATTTCGTGAAATTAAATTTTAGAAACAATCTTCAATAACTTATGTTTAATCCCACTCTGTCTCTAAAAAGCAATCAATCTTAAAGAAAAGATCATCTAAAATTTTGGTGCAATATAAGCATCATTTGCTTCCATTAATGATTAACCAATTTAGGTATCCCAACTATGCATAAATCTTATAACAGTGGATCAGGGTAAATAATCCTAGTTAAATTTAAGCTTTCATGCAGAGCTTCTATTAATTGTGTGTCAATGCTAGTGCATGCCATCGGCAGACTTGGCTTTTGGCCTCTGTGGTGTGTGCATATGGATGCGTGCAAGCTCATGCATGTGCGCATATGCATCTAGGTGTTTGTGCATATATGTGCCGATTCAAATTTGAAAATTGAGCGAAACACTCATTTCATCTGTGTGGAGCACCCATTACTTCATGTGCGCGTGCATGCACGCCTGTGTGTGCATGCATGCTTATTCAAATTTGAAGTTATGAAGCAAAATGTGCTTGCAGATTTTGCTTCTGCCAAAAACTTGAGTACTTGCAAAATTGTGTGATTTGGCCATCTATGAAATTGATGGTGTTTGTTGCAATGGGCATTAACATGTCTATAGAGATATCTTATTGCCTCAAAACTATCTTCAGTCGCCAAATTGTGTGTTCGGCAGTGTGTGCATCAGTGCATGTGCACATGCTCACACATGTCTGTGTTGTGCACATGTGGAGATATTATTGCTGCTTAAAAAACTCTTTAACACTTCTAAAATTGCAAAGTCCAGTCATCTTTGAAACTACCTGATTCTCCTTTTATTATGTGTGCACCTCAATAGGCTTTTTTTTTCCTTCTCTTTCCCAGTGAAAGATCTGCCCTTTTCTTTTCTTTTCTTTTTTCTCCCCTTTTTTGCTGCTTGAATATAAAGCTAAATAGGAAGGTTTACTTCCCAAATAGGTTTAATCTATTGTTTCATTTCAGTATTGCTTGAACCTGCTGCTTTGCTCTATCATTGCCATTTTAATGATGATATAGTTTGTCTTGGCTGACATGCAATTTGTTTCTGCAGATTCTAAATATATTAACTTCCTCTAGAGAGCTGATGGACTTTCTTCACAAAGTGGATACTGCTTATCATTCTAAACAGTCACGACCTTTTTCGTCAAATGTTGATAACATACATAAATATGTCCCCTCAATTCGTGAACAGTTGCAGGTAGTGACATATTTTGAAGACATTTTTCCGCTTCCAATTTCCTTTTTTGTCCATTATCGGTAGTACTTAATGCAGAATGCAGTTGGTTTAATATGGTCCCAGACCAATATCAATCACACTTTTCTCTAGTTAAAGATTAGTCACTGAAGTCTTATAGTTCCTATAATGTGCTACTTACTACTGTTTTTGATACTGCAATTTTGATGCTAAGTTCTATGTTCCTTTCAGGATTGGGAGGATGGTCTATGTGAGAATGATGCGGATGGGTCCTTCTTACATGAGAACTGGAACAATGACCTAAGACTTTTCAGTGATGGCGAGGATGGTGCTCCTAAATTACTACAGGTATGAATAATCTGAAATATCTATTAATTTTTGCCCTTCTGTCTTATGCTCAACTATGTAAAAAGAAATGATATCCTGAAGTAGGTGTGATACTTAATTTCTTTTTGGTAGCTGGGATCATCACTTTGGTACTCATTATTGACTTAGGTTATATCTGTGATATGAAGGCCATCCTTCATTTTCTATATTCTGATCTTTATGATGGGTTCCTCAAATTGTTATTTTGTATGCAAATTATCTATTTTCCACCACTGCTACTATCATTCCTTTTATCATCTATTTGCAAATAACCATATGGAACTTTGCTGATTGTTCCAATTCAGGCATCTTTAATTTGTACTCCACCTACAACTCATATTTGTTTTATTTTCTTTAACTTGGTTTTGATATGATTATTTTTGTAGCTGTTTGTTTTACGAGCGGAGCACGAGATCCAAGCCGCCTCTGGCGACCTCCAAAACTTAAACTCCATCAAATCTAAAATGCATATCCTCTTCGGTGGCTCAATTAGAGCTTCATCCCGCTCTCCCATTCCTTTAACGGAACCTCTTGATACCCAGCAGGATCGCACTGAAGTCTTCACCCCCAAGCATCCAGGTATCGGGAGCCGAACTTGGGCTGACGTGCACTACAAAGGCGACTGGATGAGGCGACCCATCTCAGACAACGAGGTTGCATGGTTAGCTCGGATCTTGATCAGACTATCTGATTTCTTGAACGATTTCCTAGGGTTAGATCATCGGGTTTGCAATGGTGAACCCGATGGTCCCAATTTTGTGGATGTTCCTCGTGAGTCAGGTTATGTTGGTGGATCGAAGGAAGCTATGGCTATGGTTTTATCCTACATTGGTTCTTCAGTCAGCTGGACGGTGAAGTTTATGAGAGGGCGTGGGATGAGGATAAATTTGAGGGTGTTGGCCTCCAAGAAATTTGTTATGGTTTTGGTTGCTTATGTTGTCGTCTTTGTTTTGAAGAAGGCTCTGTTTTCGTAATTATTTTGTCTCTTTGATTACGACAACTTATGTACAGTTCCAGAGGATGCAAAGGGGGTGAAACTAATGTGGGTTGGAAATGGTTGAAATCGTCAAATACTATTTTATAGTTGAGAATGGAAGTGATATAGCTAACATTGTGTGAATGTGTTTTTGGTAGTATTTGGGCTTATTATTCTGTGCGTGCCGTGAGGCGCACGTTTATGTGCATAGTATCAGGTGAAATGCACAGAGTGGAAGTCCTAAATTTTTGAACTCTGGTTATTTCGACGTATCTTTCTGTCATGGTCATAAATGTGAAGATATTTAGAGAAGGCAACAAGTTCAATTGAAATAAAAGCAGGCAAAATTTGGAAGAGCATACGATTGAGTGGTGTAGCCGCTAGCAAGCCGATCGGTATTTATATCTCAGAGCAAGATAAGCCTTGAAGACCGCAAAAATTCAATGCCTTCCTTCAAAACTCTAAAGCAAATATTAGATCCGGTATTCAAAACCTTTTGATGAGTTCATATCCCTCGTCTCCTTGTAACTTCCCTTTTTAGGTAGTGTTTTTTTGTAGACTTTCACATTGCGTCATATGTTTTTGGATGTTGGATATCTCATCCATACTATATGTGCTTTGAATATTGCTCTAATTTTGTAGTGTTTTGGTATTATAGGATTTGAGTTTCTTGCGGAGAGACATGGGTAAATGAACTTGCTTATACCTAGAAAAAAAATTACGTTAGGGAGAATTGAAAAAAATATAATTAATAGAACGAATAGGAAAATGTTGTGGTGTTCCCGTTCGCTAAAAGCGCAAGTTTATTGTTAAGTAACTGACAAGTGTGTCACATGCTATGCCCCAATCAACTTGGCGGCTAGAGACCAGTGGGACGACCATTCCGCCGACTCGACGACTCGACGTTCCTTCATGTCGACTCGAAAGGCGGAACTTGTCACCTCCCTTTTGTCGAAGACGACTCGCCACAAGTCCTCACGACCATTTGCCAGACGCCTTACGAAGCCGACTCGAAAGGCGTTACTTCTCGACGAAGCTAAAAGACTATTTTCGTATCGAGCCTTTCCCTCTATGACAATGGGTCAACATCGCATTTAATACTTGGCAGGTGTCATCATGACTCTAGCCCAAATAGTCTTCATGATTCATCGGACCATGTGGCCATGTCATGCTGCCGGTCTCTTCTCATTTAATGCCGAAGCGACCTTCCCTCCACTCGCTAACCAATGCCTATAAAACAAGTGCTGACATGGCCGCCAGCCCATACTTCGCCACCGCCTCTCTGCTCTCGGCTAAAGTGGCCAATTTACCCTTACCGTCTTAGTATAAATACAAGTACTATTTCAACTTGGGCGGAGACCGAATTCTAGATTATGATAAAAACTTTATAACTCTGCAAATCATATCGCACACGCACAAGAATTACAACACTCTTTAATCCCCACTCAAATTCATCAGTTAACTTGATCATCGGAGGTACAACGTGGGAACCAAACTTCACCCTCTTACGAATTTCTACTTGTGCAGATTTTTCAAATACCCCAATTCAAAAACTAAACATAAAATCAGTGAAGAAAACGACCCCTTCATCAATCCTCAACAAATTCTCCCAAACACGGATATAACTGACTGTGTCAGTAGTACATCAACAGAATATAAGAATGAGTTAAAAGAACTAAATCGAAAGCTATTAAAAAATAACACGATAATAGTTAATATAAAATAAAGAAGGAACAAAAAGAGATTATGACAAAGTTTAGGATTGCACTCAAATATTTCTGCCGCTTTCACCGTATTTGGTATCCCGAAGTTTTGTTGCCCAAAAATACCCCAAAATTTAATAAAGATAAGATATAAAAGTGTAAATTATACTAAACCCCCAAGAACTTTCAGTATTTTGTAGTAAACCCACAATAACTTTCAAAATCGGTCTAGACCCCCAATACTTTTGAGTAAGTTACACCAACTCCCTATAACTTTCCTTTTTCCTGTTGATCTAGGCGTAGCTGCGAGCTGCCTCTTCACGTTGTTTTTTGCTTCTAATTATGGGGGCTTTCTGCGAAATGCTAAAGTTATCGGGGTTTATTGCGATCGTGAAACTTACCCTAGATTTAACTTCCATGCCCTGTTAAACTCTCGGGGTACCAAAGTAGAACTCTTTTTAAGCTTTGAGGTATTTTTATTTTTAATCCCTAGAAAACTTGGGGACTTCAAAGCGTTCAGGCTGTGTGGAATCAAAGTGCACGCAGCCTCCCCCAACTATTGATCCCAGCTCCGATTTCTCCCCCAAATCGATCTAGAAAACCTAACCTCTTCTCTCTTTTTAGGGTTAAAGTCCAGCGATGGTTTTCACGCAGAAACTGCACGAAGCGTTCAAGGGCACGGTGGAGAGGATCACGAGCGCTCGAACGGTCTCCGCTTTCAAGGAGAAGGGCGTCCTCAGCGTCTCCGAGTTCGTCATCGCCGGCGACAATCTCGTCTCCAAGTGCCCTACTTGGTCCTGGTACTACTCCCACTTTTCTCAAAACCCTAGCTTTGGTTCTCTCTCTCTCTCTCTCTCTCTCTCTCTCTCTCTCTCTCTCTAATTTGTTGATTTTTGTAGGGAGGCGGGGGAATCGAGCAAGAGGAAGTCCTATTTGCCTGCTGATAAGCAGTATCTCATCACGAGGAACGGTATTTGATCGAACCCTAGATCTCAAAATCGCCTCTTTTTGAGTTTTCTTGTTTCTGTTATCGGGGGTCGTGGGATTCTCTGAAAGATTTTAGAGTGTTCGGAATATGATTATAGCTTATTAGGGGTTTTGGTGGTTTTGTTGCAGTTTAAGGAGTTCAAGTTGGGATAATTTGCACTTTGGTGCTGCAAAGTTGTCGCCTTTTTTGAGCTTTGGTGACGCAAAGTTTGTTTTTGACAGTTTGGTGTCCCAAAATTTCACCCTCATTGGACTTTTATGCCTCAAAATTTAACTCCTGTTAGATTGCTTGGAGCATCAAAGAAAAAAGATGACAACTTTGTGGCACCAAAGTGCAAATTTTCCTTTAATTTAAGGGAATCACTGAAAACTCTGAGTAGTTCATGTTTCTTGAGACTTGAATATTTGTTGGGATTTTGTAAATTTGTAGCATTCTCTTCATGAAGAATAGGTTCTACACATTGGTCAATGTAAACTGTAAGAGACGTAGGAGTAATAGCTAGTCGTTATTTGGAGGGGATCCATATATCTTATGAACCCACAATTGACTCCTTATTTAGTCAATGTGGGACTAAATGGTTCCTAGCGTACCGCCACGCTTCCATTGTCCTAGCACCCACGCTGGTTGGTTTTGCACTAGTCTAGTCTCGACAAACTCTGCAAACTTCACGTTGCTGCTTTAGCTTTGTACTAGGCTAGTCTCAGCAAAGACCACGATTACCTCCATCTCCACCAGCGCCGCTTTATTGCATCTGGGAAAGTGGGTTTGGATCTGATACCATTGTGATGTAGGAGGTAAAAGCTAGCTGTGAGAAGGAGTGAACCAATTCTCTTATAAACTGACATTTGACTCCCAATTTAGTCATTGCAGGACCGAGTGGACCTAACATAAACACTATTAAAAAATTTTCTTTTTGTTGTATGTCGTACTGGAAACCATGTTTTTTTAATCAAAACACTTGTGTTTTCAGTGCCTTGTTTAAGAAGGGCAATTTCAGTAGAAGAAGAGTATGAAGCTGCAGGCGGGGAAGTTCTTCTTGATAATGATGATAATGATGGTTGGCTTGCAACTCATGGGAGACCAAATGGTATAATACTATATGCATCTTACAACATAATTATGTGCACTTTTTGCCTTAGTTTATATTGTATTTGACTTACAGAGACAAAGCGTGATGATGAGGACAGCTTGCCTTCCATGGACAACCTAGAAATTAGTGAAGGCAGGACTATTAGATCTATCTCCTCATATTTTGGTGGCAAGGATGAAGAGGATATACCCGATATGGCAGAGTATGATGAATCTGAAAATCTTATTGAGTCTGATCCCGTAAGTGGATGTATTACTGTTCTTTACCTAAAATTGAATATATTTTGCCTTGCTTTACTTGGTATTGGCTGAAGCACATTTTTCTTTCTGTGATTGTGGGTCATATCTTGAATATAACAAATTATACCAGGGTAAAATGATTATTAGCAAGCTCTATAAAGTATATATGATCAAGTTGGAATATTTTGCGATATTTCTAAGATCTTTAAGACAATGCTTAAGAGGCAAGTCGAGGGGAGGCTCAAGGCATTTTTTGAGGAAAAAAGTTGTGAGCCACACGTATTAGGCCCTGTGGCAGCAACCTTCAGACATGTTAAAAGTTATAAATGCGAAAAATTATTTGTTAACCCTCATCTAGTTTATTATTTAGTTTGTAGTTTTTCTCATTGGTCTGAAGTGGAGGAACTGTTTTCCGGTAATACGTGGCATCCAGTTTTTCTTGTTTTGGCTTATATGTGTTTAAAGCATTTATAGCATGCGAGTTACAAATGAACTGATTTTTTGAGTTTTCAATAAATGCAGGCTACCTTGCAGTCTGCATATCTTGTTGCACATGAACCTGAGGATGATAACATTCTACGCACTCGAACATATGACTTGAGCATCACGTAAGAGCTGAGTTTTTTTCCATTAATGAACTTGATGTTCCTGCAGAGGATTGGCATGATGCAGGCTACCATCGCAATTCACACATGAATGACAATATTGCCTGCATCATGCTGCATATTGTGATGCAGACTATATCCATGATTTTTTATTTTTTATTTTTTTATTTTTGTCTACCATGAATTCATCATGATAGAGTGCATATTGCAAGTCATTTTTTTGGGCAAAAAATAGTTCATTTTTGCAAAGAAAATTTCAATCGCTTGCAACTCAATTGCAGCTGCTACTGTCTTTTGAAAATTTGCAGCTGAAACTGTCCTTTATACAAGGAAGTAAGTTGGTCATTGCAGTAAATTCTCTACATCTACATTCTGTTCATCACAAATGCTAAGTGCTGAGAAGTGCTAAAATGTGATTAAGCTCTTAATATCAATTGAATGTATGACAATAAGTGGATCCTGGCAACTGATATTTTTGTCATTATTTAGACTTGACATGCAAAAAAAAAAGAAGAAAAAGAGTAAAACCTAATCTAGTGGATAAGATAAATAATATCAATTAAGAAAAACTCTAGATGAGACATGTACGTGCTTATATTTTGATGGTGTAGATTTCAAAAACCATCTTACGCGGGACTTTAAGCCAATGCTCTTTTGATCTCTTTGAGACATGTTGCTTCTCATTTTGACATGAAATCAGCACTTTAAATTGTTTTCCCTTCTGTTGTGCGCTATCTGTTTTTACTGAACCTGATACGTAAGTTGCTTCTCATTTGTGGCTATTATAACGACTAATCAAATATCCCGTTACATATACTGTAGTAAGTTTGTCAGATTAGAAGGTCAAATTATTTTTTTAAGTAGTTAAAGTGCTAAGTGAAGCATCAACCTTTTTGCAATTCTATGAAAAAAGGAGCTTTGCTTATGGCGCATGCCATTACTTTTGAGGGTTGAGATGAATGGCCATATGGATATTTAAGGCAGACACTACAATACTGTTTCATCCTTTAGCTTACCTACGTCTAAAATCATTTGAGGCATTTCATCAGGTGATGTAAGGCCGTTTCATAAAAGCTTTGTTTGATTCTTTATTGTTTGACAGCTACTCTT
The DNA here is from genome assembly GCF_001876935.1 of Asparagus officinalis. Taxonomy (NCBI): domain Eukaryota; kingdom Viridiplantae; phylum Streptophyta; class Magnoliopsida; order Asparagales; family Asparagaceae; genus Asparagus; species Asparagus officinalis. The sequence goes on from NC_033797.1 coordinate 136,515,450, forward strand.
GATACTTTAATGATAGCAACAGTCTACCTCAAACGTTCTTTAAAATAAATGTGTACAGATCACAAATTCAAAATTCAATTTAGAATGGGAAGCTTATATTAAATGACTCCTGATAAGAATTACTAATTCAGCATGCGCGCATACACACATGCACAAATCCGTGCATGCTTACCCGCACACAACTGCTGCACACATACACGTACCCACCCACCCACACATATATAGGTACACGTGTATGCACACATATATGTGTGTGTATGCACACATATATGTGTGTGCATGGGGGGAGGGTGTGTTTTTGTGTGTCAACACTCACTTATTTGTGTGTGGCCAGTGTCTGTGTTCTGAAATTCACTTAAGTGTAGGAGCTTTGTTTGTTTAATTTTCAATTGGTTCTGACTATCACTATTATTTCTCCGTGACCTTCAACATATTTTATCTGCAATATGGTTATCTCCTCCATCCTTTGAATGTAAACTCTTTCTTGTAAACTCTTTCTTGGTTTTTCTTTGTGACCAACAATTTTTTTTTCTTCTATGATTCGTACTACTTTTTCTCATCTGTTTTATTTAATCTGTAAGATTTCACATTATTTATTTATTTATTGATAAGACCTAAGAAGAGTGGCGGATTTAGAATTTCTAGAAAGTGGTGTCACTAGATAGTTATAATTAAAAAATTTAGAATTTTCCCTAAAAAACTTTCATAGCTTTTTTTAAAAAAAAATTTACATATAATCACATCATTAATAACCTGTCAAATACATAATCACATCTTAGTAACTTCAACCCATAAAGTACATATAAGGAACCTGTTGGATTAGATTCATCAGATGAGTACACACTGCAAAAATACCGAAACAAGACGCATACTACTAAAATAACTCTTTTTAACCCTTCACCTTGTCAAACTGGGGTATATTTCAAGTGGATCACATGTTCATTTTATCTATTGTTGGGTTTGAATGTGAAGCAACGCAATTTCATTTGTTTTGGGTCTATTTGCATATATGGCCAACTCAAGGGTAGAAAGGAAGGCGCTAAACTATATAACTAGTGAGGGAGTGGTGTCCCGTGACACCACTTCTCATGAGTGGATCGACCCCTGCCTAAGAATCGTTAGTAAGGGTGTGTTTGGCATCTCCACAGAACTTGTTTTAGGTGATACACCTTTTGTCCAAAATCTTGTTTTTAGTTTGGCAATATTTGGGCCAAATTGAATTAGATTATTCTAGTTCAAAATCCAGTCCCTAGACTAGTTCTTTTGTGGACCAACTCTTATATGGTGCAACTGTGGCCTGGTTAAGAAAATACCAGTCTAGACCCGCTTCTATTTTGAAGTTCCACCCTAAAGTTTACTTATTTATCTCTACTGTTATGCTAATCATTCACAATTATACTTACTGATTCATGTCTAGCTCGTGCTTTGGTTGCCAACATAGTCTTAATTTTTTTATCCTCCTCAAAATGCAGCTATGACAAGTATTACCAAACTCCTCGAGTGTGGCTTACTGGATACGACGAGGTGATATTACTTGTACAATTTTCTTATTGTAATAAATACTTACAAAGTGGTTTCAATATTAAACAATATCTATTTCTATATGCTTACTAATTGATCTACTAAGATTGTTTTAATCTTCCGTAGCGTTCATTGAAGAAAGTATCTTGAAAACTTACTATTCATTTAATGAATCTGCTGGCATTGTAGCCAGTATCTCCAAATTCTCTCTTTAGCTTTTTTTTCTGTCTTTGATGTAATTTTTCTTTGTTCTATTGAGGTGAAATTTTCACTTATTTGGCAGTTGTTAGTTTAAAGTAAAATATCAGTTTCCAATAAGATTGAGTTTATCTGCGTAGTTATAAATAGCAAAGCTGGTCTTTCGTCATTTCCAGATAATGAGGAATCCTTGTGGTCTACCTCTTTTGTTTACATGATGTTAACATGTTTAGGACAAAAATGAGGCAACCTCTTTATCCTTTACACTACAGATACTAGATTTATGTTTTAAAAAAGCCATTGATCTTTCTATCGAGTGAAAGAGGGACTGGAGGTACATTGATCTGATCTGTTTATATCTAAACTAATACCTTATTATATCCAATATCAATGTTCAGACTGTTACTGGTGTGGGTGCATATGTTTAGATCCTCCTGTCGATACTGCTAGTGTTTGCAGTGCTTAGCGTCACTTAGACTTGGAATTTGGACGTGACCAGTGCTGTTGTCCAGATAGACATGTGGTTTGGTTGCCTGATTTACAAGAAGGATGAATTTGCATCTGACAATTAGACTTGATCATTAAATTAAGTGTAAACATAGATATCCTTAATGCTGGTCACAACATTGGAATTATCTTGACAGGGAGTTTAAACAGTATTAAAGTCACCTAGATTCAAATCCAGCCCAGCAGAATATGCATATTTAGTAAGAAGCTTGAAAAAATTATTATTAGACAAAAGCTTATGTTCTGACCCTACCTAATGGAGAAAACCTGTGTTGAGTATCATACTATACAAGTATATTCTCCGATCCCCACAATGTCGCTGTCTTGGTATAGTGGCTAGAAATTTAAGATGGATCAGAATTAGAGCCATAGATGCATAATTTCTGGGACCCTTCCTCAAACCGTCATACAATTATTGCGAACCGATTACCGGCATATTTGTGAACCGATTCCCTAGGGTATAAAAATTGGTTCCCCAAAATTGGCGTACCGCTTACTAGTATATGATGTGCAAAATTCCTTTATATGCACATGTGCAAGGCACAATGTGACGTGTGTGTGCCTGAGTGAAGCGAGGCGCACAATGCGCACATAATAGAAAAACAACCATGAAGGAACATATTTATGATTTAGTATTCATCCATTCAAACATTCGCCTCTTGTCTCAGTTTTGTGAGTATTACGAAGTCCTTGTAAAGGATAGGATAGTGATCCACTTCCAAGTAAATTGGAGGAACTTATATGGAACTACTTGGAATCGGAATTAATTGAAGATGCACTTAGTGCTAAGGGAAAGAAAGTTAGAAGGTTGAAACAAAATTATTAAGTGCTTAGTCTATAATTTATATATTTTTTGTCTTATGTATTAAATTTTTTTGAAAGTCAAGCATTGAGGTATTTTGTATGAAAAAAATAATTGAATACATAATTAGCTTTCTAATTTCTAGTTATCTACTATATACTTTGAAAAATGGTAAGTGCACCCTAAAAATATTTACGACGTACCACGTGCCCCTCAAATTCAAAATAGCAAGGTGGTGAATTGTGTACTTGAATTCGTACCACAACCCGCTTTATACCGCGTACTATGTAACTATGAATTTAGAGCCACTGAGGCCATATTCGGCCATGCATACATTTAAAGCATGGATTTGGAAAAATACTGTTCTACAGAACTCAAGTTTTAGTCCACAAAGTAGCTCTCTAAAATATGCGTCAAGCCTCATCATGACTTAAGATGGAGTTAGAAACTAACCATGTTTACTTGAGAGGTTAAGTTGATGTGTTGGGACCTACCGATTTACAGAAGCTATAGTATCCTTCTGGTTGGCTTTTAGGCTACATTTGGATAACCTTCAATGTGAAGATGACTCGTTCTGAAAAGCGAATAATTTGGGTAAAGAATCATGTTTTATATGGAAATAATGGGTTTTGAACTCAACATATTTGAAATATGGAGCTATGATGTTGTGCCAGGTTAACTACTTCATCAAAAATCTTAAGTTAATGAATTTTAAGCCAAAAGTGTCAAACAAACTCAAAACTTCATCCAGATTCCATGAACCTTTTCCAACATTATTGTTTGTCATTTATAGAGTAATCTGCTTGGGGACAAATATATACTTTATGACATGCAGCACAGCTTTATGCAAATAATATGTTGTTCTCTGATTATGTCTGAGTAGTAACAAAATCAGTATGCACATGGGCTTCATAAACTAATTGTTTTTTGTTTCTGCAGTCACGGATGCCTTTACAACCAGAACTTGTACTGGAAGATGTTAGCCAAGATCATGCACACAAAACGGTAGCGTCTCAACTTGTTTGACTTGCAAATATGTGGCGTTTTCATCTTATGAATTGCTTATATGTGTTGTTGTTTTTTTTTGTTTTTTGTTTTTTGTTTTTTCTTTCTTTGTTGTTGTTGCTTTTATTGGGTGTTGCCTTCAAATTGTGAGTTCACTTCTGTTTTTACTTCATCGCTTTTACTTTCAACCTAAGCCACCTGGACCCCTCATCTCGGCTCCTGTATCTGCATCCGACATTTTCAGTATCCGTGTCCTTGTTTGTGCCCGACATTCTTGGACACTTCCTGAATATAAACATAAATTTGTTCAGACGTGTACTCAAATATATATTATATGCTTTAGTTTAAAACACTCGTGATACCCTTGTTGGATGTTTATCTTACACTTGACGTCCAATTTCTGCAACTCGTTGGACTCAAATCGGATTCATTTGAAGCCATACCGGGTTTGTAAGTATGATTTTAAAGGACCATTTTGGAATCTAGTTAAACAACGAGCGATTTTCCAATTTATTCTCTACTTAATAATAAAAACATAAAAATGCTGTAAGCATTTATTTCTCATAACATGTGAATGAAAAAAACAATATCGATCTCATATAAATTATTAATTTCAATATGTATTCATATAGTCGTGTCCTCATATCCAATCTTTACGAATATGATAGGTCCAGTTACTCCTGTATCCACACCCATGTCTACGCTCGCACTCGTACCGGCACCGTACCTGTGCAACATAGCTTTTAACTTGTTTATCTCTTAATTTTTTAAGGCTTATGTAGCTATATCAGTCTTCTCCCTTCATTGTAGTTCCTGAGGTCTTCACTAGAAGGGTATTTTTTTATGCATGTAGTCATGCATTTCATGTTGTTTTACTGTTCTTGATATATCTTTCCGTATGTTCTGTGTTATTTTCATCTATACTTATGAATTTAATACGGTATCTATTATTAAGTCAGACTTCGATCTATGTGACATTTTATGCATAACATGTGACATTTTATGCATAACTGAGTTTTGATAATTCTTTTGCAAGTCCTGATTTATGATATTTATTCTTTCAGAAGTAAGAACTTCCAGTTGCTAGGATTTAGGATGCTTGAATAACACTTATGTTAGTTGCATTGTTCAGTGAATTGTTGGATGTGGTGATCTTGTGTAGAGTGTCTTGCATCTCTGTCAAATATAACAGTATCTTAATTTCATTGCTAGACATCAGTCTGTGAGACCTTAAAAATGATTCAGAACATGGTATATATATTAATAAACTAGATGCTGCGGATAGTTGTTAATCTTGCAACTAGATGAACTTAATGGCATGTTTTCTTCTACTACTTAGGTACTATCTGCTTTTAGATTTCTTGAATTTCATCTGCTTCAGTTTTTAAATTGTTTATGTGATGGCATATCACCATAGGCTTATATTGACACATGTAACAATTTGGATTTTGCTTGTTGGAAACATACAGGTGACGATTGAGGATCATCCGCATTTGCCTGGTAAACATGCTTCTGTTCATCCATGTCGACATGGTGCAGTGATGAAAAAGATCATTGATGTTCTAATGTCTCGTGGTGTTGAACCGGAAGTTGACAAGTAATGTTATTCAAGTTGACTCCTTGATACTTTAACCTATATTTATAAATAAATAAAAATAACCTGAAACCTAACTTTTTTTCTCATGCTTTTTGCTTTTTCCCTTTGAGTTTATGTTTTTCTATTTACCATCTCAATTAAAATTTAGGTACCACGACGAATTTTTTATCACATTTCAGCCCCTTATATTTATTTCTAATTTACATGATATTGGTTTTTATTTGCTATGCATATGGATTTTTATTTTTATGTTTATTTATTTATTTGTGCTTGCTTACCGCTCCACTTGCTTCCAGGTATCTCTTCTTATTCTTGAAATTTATGGCCTCGGTAATTCCAACCATTGAATATGACTACACGATGGACTTTGACCTTGGTAGTTCCAGCCGGTGATTAAGAGGTATGCCTTACTCCTAAATCCTAATAATCTTGGACTTCCCTGATCCAATCACTAGATACCACAATTGCATACCTGGAACATTGTTATACTGTCAAGAACTTTCTAAACTTCATAATGTATATATATAATTGATGACAACATATGTTTTATCTTATGTGTTGCTGCCCTCAAATCTAAGAACATACAGGTAATAGTTGGCATTTTATTCCCAAGTCGGTTGCCATGGCTATGTGTCACACATTAATGACCTCCATAGTCATTTAGATGTCTATATGACCAATGGTACATGTTATGATTAACAGCAGCATTTTGTAGTTGATATGTGTGTTTTCATATGTTGGTGTACTTTAGGTTGGCAATGCTGAGTTGTCTGAATGATGATATTCAATACTACAAGTTTCTGTTATGGCATAAAAGAGAATTGCATTAGTGCTGTTAAGACCAAATTAATTAGACCTATTGGATAGGAATTAAATATCAGGTATACTTCCTGAGGCCTGATCTCAGTTATATCAGCAGTAACAAAACAGTAGCAGGTCGTTCATCATGTATTAGTCCACCATACATTATCAATGTAGGGCTGCATGCCATCGTATCTGGCCCAACATAACACCTGCACATCTATTTGCGTATATTGAAATGATGGTTCTGCTGAATTTGATCAGAAGGTTGCAGTTTTAGAAAACATCTATTTTATGCCCTCTTATCATTTTTAAGTTATTTTGAAATTAGTCCCTCAACTCATCGAAGTTGATTTTAGGTCTCCCAATTTTCATAAGTTGATTCAAATTAATCTCTCTAGTTACTAGTTTACTACTACTACTATTGATTGGTGAAAAGTGGTCGAGTTTGACCAAGTAGTCCATTTAATGAATCTCAGCGAGCATGAGTCGATCTTTTCTAATGGACGATGCTGATATGGAGGTTCTTTACCCATCAGATCCATTTAATGAATCGCAGCCGTGCATATAAGATTTAGAGCATAGTCTTAGGTCCAAAATAGCATTCCCTTGAAAACACCATTCTGGCTTGAGCTTCTGAGCATCAACTTTGGTAACAATGACATTCTTTTGATGAGTCTGTTCACGAAGCACTGATGTTTATTTTTCCTGGAGCAGGTTTATGTGCAGTTCAGCGGCATAACTACCATTAATTAAAGCATTCAGGCTTAAGGCAGTCTTCTCTCAATGTACATAAAACTGATATGTCCTTGCGAACGACTAAATACGTGCAGCATGATCTACGTAAGCTCGTATCTCCGTGTAAGTCAAATATGTCGATATTTGTTCAAGTATATGCTGTGTGAAAAAAAGGCATAGAAAAATTATGGGTAAGAATTTGTATAGGCGTGATTATTGTGACTTCGACTTTTGGCAATCTGGTTTTCCGATGGGGATTCTGTAATTGTTAATTTGGTCTTGGAAATGTGAGCTTGATTTATTGTTAAGCCGTGTAATGCCCGTGCAACTTGTCTTTATTGTCAACATTCTTAGTCGCTATTGTCTAACATGACCGTCGTCGTCATCATCATCATTCTTATGGTCATTGTACCTGTTGCATCACCGTCAACATCGGATTCACGAATTTACTCTGGTGGTCTCCCCCTCACCCGATGTGACTTAGCATGCATATGAGAAATCTACATTGACTTAACATGAGTGGGGGAAAAAAGAAAAAGAAAAAGAAAATCCAATAAAATCGTGAGTTATAGTTCATGGAAATTTTTAATTGTAAAAAATAAGCAATTGATTGCTATTGTGTTGAAAATAATGAATATAGAAAAAAGAAATGCAGATTATGGTCTATGAAAACAACGAATTTCAAAGTATGCATAAATAATTGTTGTTGAATCAAAACAATTAAAAATTGGCTAAAATTGTAAGGTTATAGCTCATGAAAATCGTGATTTCGTGTGTTTACTTGCTAATAAGTTAGAACTAAAGAAAATTGAAAAAAATTGTACGCTATAATTATGAAAATTATGAATTTTGAGATGAATAAGTATCTACCATTAAATTAAAATAAATAATAATGGGCAAAAATCATATGTAGTTAATGAAAATTATGAAATTTGAAGCACTCTTAGTGAATTACCATTACGTTTAAACACATGATAATGAACAAAATTTGAGAGTTATAGCCTATAAAATTACAAAATTTTAAGTATGCATAATTTTTGCCATTAAATTCAAAGGAATGATAATGCACAATAGCTATTGATTATGACCCACCAAATCATGAATTTTGAGATACATGTAGTTAATTGTCGTTAGGTCGAAACAAATGATAATTGAAAAAAATGGATCATAACCTATGAAAATAGTTAATTTAAAGCATCATATTTAATCGTTAGTTATAACTCACGAAAATCTAAAACTCAAAGTATGAATAGGTAATTGTGGTTGGGTCAAAATGAACAGTAATTGACAAAAATGGCTAAATAGCTTTTGCAAAGCATAAAAAATTTGAAGCGCGTTTATTTAATTTCCATTGGGTCCAAAGATATGAAAATAGATAAAAATCATGCCTTATAATTGTAAAATTTTAACTATGCATGATTAATTTCTATCGAGTTGATAAGAATAAAATGAACAAAAATCATGGATAACCTATGATCGCGAAATTTAGAGTATGCAAAATTAATTGATATTTGGTCAAAACGATTTGCAACAAATCGTTTGTTATATAACCCATGAAAATTATTATTTTTGAAGGGTGAAAATATCAGATTGGCCTAAAAAGTGACACGTCTTTACCACTTTGACCTGAAAAGTGATAAATTGGTGACACATAGGCTTTTCTTAGCATGGAGTGAATTTTTAAGCAAAATACTAAGGACTATTTGCATATAGACCCCTCAATCTCTTATATCTTTGGATTAACTCTTACCTTTCTAAATTCTAAAATTTGTAATAAAAAAAACTTCTTTCTCTCTCACACTTCCCACCATCTTCTCCATCCTCCTTCTCACCATCTCCTCCATTCTCTTCTCCTTCAGATCCCCAACCTTTCCTCCTCTCTACCTCTCATTCTTGATCCTTTTCCATATTGTTATTCTTACCTTCTCCTTTCCATCATCTTCTCTATACTTTGCTTCTCTCAAATCCCAACCTTCTCTTCTCTGACTCACTCCCTCTCCCTCCTTGCTCCAACAATTCCCTCTTCACCCTCCCATCATTTAAAAAAAATCCAATCTCCTCATTTCTCTCTCTCTCTCTCTCTCTCTCTCTCTCTCACACACACACACACACTCATACCCAATATCAAACAATATACCAAAAATCAAACCTCCACAAATCCAACCTCCTTCTCCTCTTCTTCTCTCAGAACAAATATCGAGCATTCTACCTAAAGCATCAGGAGGGAGTGGAGGATGTTTTCTCGTGAAAAGAAAAAGAAGATGAAATTGTTATTTTATTTTTCTTTTGAAAGAAAGAAAAAATTACAAAGTTTTTATTTCCAGAGATCTTGTGTGCACACAATAGAACAGTTTTGGTCCTATTGACCGCACGAACAATATTGCAATTCTCATAGAAGTCTTCTTGGTTATTAACTTCGTTGAATTTGGTATGAGGGATTCTTAATAACAAGAGCTTACTACGATATGGCGAAGGGTGAAAATAAAAAGAAGTTGTATTTAGTGAATTTTGCCCCTTTTAATCCTAAACCCTGAACCTACTTATCTTTGATCAACTCGTAAGCCTTTGGTAAACTTGAAATGGCTAATTGCCCTTAGGGTTCTTTCATTTCATTGAGTAGACCTTGTTTGCATTTTAACCGCTGGCAAAGGAGAAGGGAGAGAGAGAAAGAATGAAGAGGAGAGAGAGTGCAGAGAAGAGAGAGAAACTAAAGAAGTTCTGAAGAGTTAGAGTTGGAGAAAGAGAGAATGAGTGGGAGAGAGGAGGGAAGGTTGAGGATTGGAAGGAGAAAAGAATTGAGGAGATGGCGGGAAGGAGGAGGGAGGAGATTGTGGGAAGTGAGGGGGGGAGAGAGAGAGAGAGGAGTTTTTTTTATATAAATTTTAAAACTTGAGGGCATAAATCCAAAAATATGGGATATTTGAGGTATATATATGAAAAAATCTCTAATTTCTTCGTTTAAAATTTGCTTCCAGCGTTTGAAAATGCCTATGTGTCGTCAATTTGTCACTTTTTAGGTCAAAGTGTCACCAAAATCACTTTTTAGACCAAAGTGGTAAAGGAGTGTGACTTTTTAGGCCAATTTGGTATTTTAATAATTTTTGAAGTAAGCATAATTTGTAGTAATTGTGTTAAAAATGAATGATACTAGATGCAAATTATGGATTATAGCATATGAAAATTATGAGTTTTGAAGTACTCCGAATTAAATGTCATTGGATCGAAAAAATACGAATTTAGGGCGCATAATTAATTTTCATTAGGTCAAAAAGGAAAAAAAAGATAAACATATATGAGTTATAGCCCATAAAAATCATCAATATGATGTACGGATAATTAATTTTATTGGATCCAAATGGATAAAAATAAACAAAAATCTGGGGTTATATTCATAAACATCGTGAAAACTTTGAACTTTGTATATCGATTACAATTGAGATGAAATAGAAAATCCATGAAAATGATAAATTTTGAGGGAAAAAACTAAATTTTTTTAGGTGAAAATGACGCAAAACGGACAAAATTTATGGGTTATAACCCATAAAAATTATGATTCTTGAAGTACGCCAATGAATTGCAATTGTGTCAAAATAGATGAAAATGGTAAACGTGTGAGTCATAGTACATGAAAATGGTGAATTTTTAAGTTTCCCAAATAATTGTTATTAGTTACAAATATACAAAAATTGAGTAAATTGTGGGCTATACTCCATGAAAATAGTAAGTTTTTGAGGAAAGAGTACTTAATTGCAGGTGATCAAGACGACTGAAAATGGACAAGAATAGTAGGTTATATAGTTTGTAAAAATTGCGATTTTTGAAGTGTGCTGGCAAATTGTCGTTGGGATGAAACAGATGAAAATGAAAAAAAATTATGTCATTAGCCTATGAAAATCATAAAGCTTAAGGATTTTTTTATTCCCATTACACCGAAACAAATGAAAATGGGAAAAAATTGTAGGCTAATAAAAATTGGGAATTTTGAATTATGGTAATTAATGTTCATTGGATCAAAACAGATAAAATTTGACATGAAAATGGCAAAAATTATAATTGTGAATTTTGAATTACAAAAATTAATTTTTATTGGATAAAAACAAATAAAATTTGATAAAATCGTGAGTTATAGTCAATGAAATTATGAACTTTATAGAAATAAAGCTAAATTTTGATTTGGTCGAAACAATTGAAACAAGACAAAAACCATGGGTTAGATTATGAAAATTACAAAATTTTAAAGTAAAATAATTCATTTTCATTTGGTCAAAACATATGAAAATGGTTAATATTCTGAGTTATAACCCATAAAACTCATAAACTTTGTGGAAAGACAACTAAATTGCAATTGGGTTAAAACTACCGAAAATAGATAAAAATCGTAGATTGTAGCCCATAAAAATTATAAAAATTGAAGTATGCCAATTGTTTTTATTGGGTCAAAATAGATGAACATGGAGAAAATTGCGGGTTATAGTTTATGGAAATAGTGAATTTTAAGGAAAGAAAACTTAGTTGTTCCTTGAATCGAAACAGATGAAATGGAAAAAAATTATGGATTATAACTCATGAATATTATGAATTTTAAAGTCTACAATTAAATATCATTGGGTCGAAATAGATGAAAATTGAAAAATTTATATGCTGTAGTCCATGAAAATGATGATTTTTTAAAAAGAAAACTGAATTACCATTAGATCAGAATGATAAAAAAGGGACAAAAATATGGGGTTAGCCTATGAAACTTGTGTTAAAAACTCATGAATATTTCAGAAAGAAAACTACATAATCATGGGCTATAGAGCATACAAATTGAAAATTTTAAAATACACCAATTACTTGCCTTTGGATTAAAACAAATGAGCTTAGACACAAATAGCAGGTTATAGAATAAAAAATAGAGAATTTTGAGAAAAGGAAACTTGATTGGCATTGGGATGAAACAATAAAAAATGGACAAAATAGTGAGTTATAACTAGTAAAAATTACAATTTTTGAAGTACACCAATTATTGTTATTGGGTTGAAATTAATGAATATGGAAAACATCATTAGTTATGGTCCATGAAAATTATTAAGTTTAATGGTAAAGTTTTAATTGTCATTAGGTTGAAACTGATGAAAATAAACAAAAATTATGGCTTAAAACCATGAATTTTGAAGTACGCCAATTAATTATCATTGAAGTGAAACGGATGAAAAATGGAAAAAATTGTGGGTTATAGTCATGATGAAAATAGTGGACTTCGCAGAAAGAAAACTAAATTGTGAATTGGTTCGTAACAACTAAAAATAGATAAAAAAATTTATTGGTTGTAGTCCATGAAAATTATAAATTTTAAAGCATGTCTATAGTTGGGTCAAAATAGATGACGTGAATAAAATTGTGAGTTATAGACCATAAAAATCATAAATTTTGAGAAAAGGAAACCAAATTGCAATTGTCTGTTATAACACATGAAAACGATAAATTTTTAAGAAAGAAAATGAACTGCCATTGGGCTAAAAGTCAAAAAATGAACGAAAATATTGGGTTAGCCTACAAAAATTACGATAACAATAGAAGATCCTTCCTACAGGTTAAGAAGATTTTAAATCTGATGATAAAATAAAATTTGAGTTGACGGACAATCTGTGCAAAGTTACCTGCTTGATTTCGGTGAGATCTTTCCACGGAAGAGAAGAGAGGTTTGTGATGAGGACTTTGACGTGGAATTGTAAGGAACGACTTCGAGGTTTTTGAATTTTGAATTTGCATTTATTTTGAAAGGATATTTATCGTCAATACTGAGATGGAAAATCATGGATGGTGACATGGAAAATAAGAGGTCATTGATTGATCAACATAGAATTTAAGGGGTGTGTTTGGCAACTATAAAAAGCGACTAGGCCAAATCTAGTTTTTTTTTCTGACTAGGCCAAAGCTTGTCGAAGTAGAGGGTGGTTCAAAAAATAATCAGGTTAAAGTTTAAATTTTGCACTAAAAAAATTTAGTTCAACTTTGGCCTAATTGTTATCAAACTAAAAACTTGTTTCGTGGAGTTGTTAAACACACCCTAAACTATTCGTAGGCCTCTCTTCCATCCTTCTGATCTAGATAAAAAGGTAATTGATATGCTCATTATATATTTATAAGCCATTAATTTTACATATTCTAGATTTAATAGAGAATTTTGAGATTAACTAGGGCTAGATATAAAGATGGTGTTTGGAGTCTGGAGAGGCTTATTTTTTGGTCAAACTAGCTTTTAAGCTAGCCTTCTTATTTCTATTTGTTTTGTAAAATGCCTAATAAATTAGTTTATAAGTCATATTTAAAAAAAACGGTATGCTCCAGCTTTTAAAAAAAAACTTATAAACTCATTTAAAAAAACTATGTTTGACCAAACAAATTACTATCTACTCAAACAATTTTTATAGCATTTTTATAAAAAAAATTAAAAAGCCAGTAAAAGTTAGCATAACTTAAAAATTTTAAAAATTAAGTCTTTTCAAACACTCTCAAAATCTAGTGACAAATTGTAATAGGGCATAAATTAAATTTGAAAAAACGCTTTAAAAAACTAAAGCGCATATCGTGTAACAATGTGGAGTCCATCCCACGTGACCCACGCCTTAGATACGTTGACCAATTACGAGTGTGTCAGTGGACACGTTCTCCTCGTAATCATTTTTTGCCCCTTCCCCTCTGGATGCACGGATCTCAAACGCCAGTCATCACTTAAATACTATATAATTTTCCCTGTTTTGCACTTGAATACCCTCCATTGTTTTTGTCAGGAGCTTTGCTAGGGGATCCAGAATATGAAACCAATAGCAAAGACAAGTGAGGTGTCCCCCTCCTATTGGATAATGGGTTGGCTATCATTAATGATGGACAACTCATTATCCAATAGGAGGGGGACACCTCACTTGTCCCCTCTATTGGTCCCATATTTTGGGTCCTTGAGGAATTTTTCTTTTGTCAGCGTTTATGTAAGTTCTGAAAATTGGCAGTTTAGCACCTCCAGTTATACAAACATAAGAATACCCCTTCAAAAATTTCTCATGTAACATTTACGTTTTAAAACTTTTTAGACCTCAATGTTTGTTGAATTTAAAGTTATACCTATATTCGGATTTTACCACGAGGTTTAACAGTAATTTAGTATTATTAAGGGCTAAAAAGTTCTAAAATTAGTTGGTGTATGTCACATGAAAAATATTATCACATTTACATAACTAAATGTGTTAAAGTTCTAATTTTAAAAAAAATTAAAGAGTTATAAATGAAGTGAAAAAAAACTGAAGGTAAAAAAAAATAAAATTTGAACACTTAAATAAGCAGGAGCGGTCTGTATGGCGTCTTTTAGCAGGCGATTTCTGCTCTGCTAAAATACGCCCCCGCTTAGATCTGGATGGCAAAAAAGAAGAAGAAAAGTGGGAGAAAAATCTTCAATATTGGTTTGAGAGCATCTAATTCTAGTTTGCAAAGCTCCGGTGATCAATCTGATACTAGTTTCTTTGAAGATGATGAAGATTCTGCTTCAAGTATCATGGGGTCAACGGGACCTAAGGGAGAGAAGATGAAGAAATCAATGGTGGAAATCCTCAACTCTATTGATTCTTATCAATTGCAAGCAACTCCTCAGCTGATTTCTCGATCGTTGAACTCTATTAGTGGACCTGAGAGTTCCAGTAGAGTTTCGTGGGCTGATGAAGTAAATCTGGATGTTGAATTGTCTAAATCTTCAAGATCTGTGAGTATTTTAGCTTCTGATCCTATACTCCCTAAATCTGGAATAGATATGGTTACTGTTCCATTGAATCCTGAAGAGAAAATAACTGATTCTGTTGAAATTGATTCAAATAGAGATGTTTCGTCTGATTCTAATAGAAATGTTTCTAATCAAGAAAAATCAGCTCCTCTTAATGATGGATCTATGAATAATACTGGAAATGAAAAGAAAACTTGGGCAAGTATGTTCACAGACAACAGGAAACCAGGTCATGGTTTTAATCTGGATTTTATGCCGCCTGAAACTAAGGATAAAGTTACATTTGGGGAAGATGAATGGAATGAGGGTGTTTCTTTTTGGCAATTCTCTCTCATAGGGCAAGTAATGGGGCTTAATGTCAGATATAAAGCAATGGAATCTTATGTGCATAAAGTTTGGGCCTCATTTGCAATTCCTGAAATCAGTATTCTCAAGGCTGGTGTATTTCTGTTCAAATTCAAAAATAAAGAAGAAATGTGTGACATACTTGGAAGAGGACCCTGGTTTTTTGGCTCTAGGCCTCTTCTCCTAAAGACTTGGGCTATTGATGAAGATATTGATAGAGTTAAGGAGTGTGTTTACCCTATGTGGATTCAGCTCCCAGGGTTAAAGCTTAACCTGTGGAATGCAAAGGCAATAAGCAAGATTGTTAGTATTATTGGAAAGCCTATCTCTACTGACAAACTCACAGCTACTAGGCAAAGGCTTGCCTATGCTAGGGTCCTTATTGAAGTCACAATGCCTGCTCCCCTACCTGATAGTATCTCTATTCAGGGGCCAAATGGGTCTATTTTCACTCAAAAAGTGATTTATGAATTCAAGCCAAAATGGTGTGAATTTTGTAGAATGGTTGGACATGAATCAAGTTTATGCAGGAGAAAAGTTAGAGTCCAGAAATGGATCCCCAAGCAAAGCATTAAACCTGTAATCCAGCAGGAGGGAAAATCTAGTGCTAAAATTGGTACTGGCAGTATACAAAATTCAGATCATTTGAAGTATGTTTTACAAAAAAAAGAAGCTGTAGAGAAAAGATCTATTGAACATCTTATGGATGTTAATCTGGAGAATACTGAAGCTAATGAAAGTCAGAAAACACAAACAAAGAGGAACAGTGATGTTGATGAACAGAGATCTGTGCATGTTGTACATGCTCATCAGTTAAAAGATGGTGTTTACCAATCAAATCTTACACCTGCTGTTAATCCCTGGATTCAGATCCAAAGAAGTAAGGGTAAATCTCCTGCTAATCTTTTCTCACATCTGAACTATTTGAATAGTGATCCCTCTACAATTGATAGAGGAGATTGTAGTGAATTATGAACTTTTCAATATGGAATGTTAGAGGACTGAACAAGTCCTCAAAACAACATCTGGTTAAAAATCATATTTTTTAATACCAGATATCCTTCATAGCACTGCTGGAGACAAAGTTAAAGGAGGATATGTTACAAACATGTACAAAGAAAATTGCTAAAGACTGGAAATGGATATCAAATGTGAGAAGATTTGGAAAAACTAGAATATTAATTCTTTGGGATCCCAATGTCATGGATATTAATATTGTCAGGTTTTCTGATCAGCATATAACATGTGCAGTGAGGTCTTTGGATGGGAGTTTACATTGTTTTATTTCCTCTATCTATGGTTTCAACCAATTGGAAAAAAGGAAACAGCTATGGACTGAGCTCACTGATATTCAAGTTCTTATTGGTAATACTCCTTGGCTTCTTAGTGGTGATTTCAACTCTGTCACTAGTGATGAAGAAAAGCTAGGAGGAGTCTCTCTTACTGATACAGATACCCAGGATTTCACCAACTTTATCAAAGATTGTGATCTTTCTCAGCTAAAAACTATCGGATGCTACTATACTTGGAATAATAAGCAAGATCCAGTGTCCAGAGTTTGGAGCAGATTGGACAGAACATTAGCTAATGACTCATGGATTAATCTCTACAATTCAAGTCAAGCTGAGTATCTTCTTCCAAGTTTTTCTGATCATTCACCAGCCCTAATTACTATTAAGGAGGATGAAATGCAAGGAAAAAAACCATTCAAGTTTTTCAAAATGTGGATTGATCATGAAAAGTTTTTACCAATAGTTTCTGATGTCTGGAAAACCAAGATCAGAGGTTTTAAGATGTTTGCTGTATATTCAAAACTCAAGCATCTAAAGGGTGAGCTTAAAGAGCTAAACAAGAAAAACTTCAATAATATCATTGAACAGGTGGTTAGAGCAAGGCATAAACTAGAAGAAGCTCAAAGAAAACTGCAGGCTGCTCCTCTAAATCCTGAGTGCATCAAAAATGAAAAAGAATGCATTTCAGATTTCAACAAGCTTCTGAACTGTGAGCTATCCTTTTACCAACAAAAGGCAAGAATTGCTTGGAATGTCCATGGGGATAAATGCACAAGGTTCTTTCACTCAATAATCAAGTCAAATAGGCATCATAATAGAGTGATGGCCCTCTATAACAATATGGGTCAACGTATCACTGAGGGTGAAGACATCATAAATGAATTGCTTTCTTTTTTCAAAAACCAAATGGGTACAGCTCATCCTACTGCAGTCCCTGATATTGGCATTATCAAGTCTGGCCCTTGCCTGAAAGATTCTCATATTAGAGCTCTATCATCCCCAGTTTCTAAAGATGAAATTACAAAAGCCATTTTCTCAATGTCTGAAGATAAAGCTCCAGGACCAGATGGATATGGTGTTTCTTTCTTCAAAGGAGCTTGGAGTATTATAGGTGAAGATATTACTCAAGCTATTATGGAATTCTTCAACTCTGGAAAACTGCTGGGGGCTATCAATTCAACATCTATTACTTTGATTCCAAAGGTAAACTGTCCAAAAACCCCAGCTGATTTCAGACCTATCTCATGTTGCAATTGCCTCTACAAATTTATTTCTAAAATTCTAGTGAATAGAATTAAACCAGTCATGGGGTATCTTGTCAATGATGCACAAAGTGCTTTTGTAGAAGGTAGACAAATTTTTAGTAATATCTTGTTGGCTCATGAACTGGTAAAAGGCTACAACAGAAAGAGTATATCTCCCAGAGTTCTGCTCAACATTGATATTAGAAAAGCCTTCGATACTATCAGCTGGAGTTTCTTGAAACATATGCTGTTAGGCCTGGGATTTCCTAAAGTTATGGTTGATTGGATAATGTCCTGTATAACATCTCCTAAATATTCCATTGCTCTAAATGGATCCTTATATGGTTATTTCAATGGACAAAGAGGGCTCAGACAAGGGGACCCTCTATCCCCGTATCTTTTTATTCTTGGCATGGAATATCTCTCAAGAAGATTGGACACTTTGAAGAGTGATAATCAGTTCAAATTTCACCCCAAATGTAAAAAACTCAAGATTACTCATCTCATCTTCGCTGATGACCTGCTTCTATTTGGAAAGGGTGACCTGCAATCCATAATGAAGCTCCACCAGTGTATCAGGGAATTTTGTGCAGCATCTGGTCTTGAAGAAAATGCAGATAAATCCTGTATATTTTATGGTGGTGTTCAAGATTCTGTCAAAGCTTCAATTAACTCTCTGCTTGGGTTTACTGAAGGTACATTCCCCATCAGATATCTGGGTATGCCTCTAATAAGTAAAATGGTGTCTGTAGGCTGTCTAAAAATCACAATGGATAGCTGAGTCTCCATCGAACACTGATGATGGAAGTTACAATCTGACGACTTCCAGAAAGCTACAATTCGAAGATTTTCACACATCAAAGAGTTAAAGCAAAGATTACAAAATGACAGTCTTTAGCAATACTCTGACAGAAAGGATTACAAATCGACGATCTCTTCAAACCAAGACGTGGAAGTCCTCCCCGCGTATCATCATCAAGACACTACACCGATTCAATCACCTACGCCGCTTCAACAGCTATAAACACGAATGCAGCTTCTTATGTGAGATGATTGATCTTGATGGCTGCGACAACAACATGACTAATATCATGTTAGCAACCATTAGAGGTGCTGATGAGCAGTGTAATGATATTCGACACACTCAGTGGAGATCATGACCTGCAGTTGATAGAGCGTTATTGAGATGCCTCAATTGTCACAAATGGCCTGAATAAGACCTTCTTTACTGGTCTTTGGTGTCATCCATATATAAAGACAGAGAAATCTAATCAACAGCTCGAACGCAGCTCCAATCGCTGCCAAGCACAGCTCGAACGCAGCTCCAATCGCTGCCAAGCACAGCTCGAACGCAGCTCCATCGCTGCCCAACGCAGCTCCAATCGCTGCCAAGCACAGCTCGAACGCAGCTCCATCGCTGCCCAACGCAGCTTATCAACCGCTGCCCAACGCAGCTTATCAACCGCTGTCCAACGCAGCTTATCAACCGCTGCCCAACGCAGCTTATCAACCGCTGCCCAACGCAGCTTATCAACCGCTGCCCAACGCAGCTTATCAACCGCTGCCCAACGCAGCTTATCAACCGCTGCCCAACGCAGCTTATCAACCGCTGCCCAACGCAGCTTATCAACCGCTGCCCAACGCAGCTTATCCATCGCTGCCCAACGCAGCTTATCAACCGCTGCCCAACGCAGCTTATCAACCGCTGCCCAACGCAGCTTATCAACCGCTGCCCAACGCAGCTTATCAACCGCTGCCGACGCAACTCATCCATCACTGCCCAACGCAGCCCGTCAGTCGCTGCCAAACGCAGCTCAATCACCGCCAGAACGCAGGTCAAGGTTCTGACTCATTCAAACGTGATCGTAACAACTTCGAAGCTGTTCTTCACCCACGATTTGAGGAGTGGCTTTAGTGGGTTGTTACACCCGACTAATGGGGTAACTAAACCCCCATTTAGGCGCGGATTATGGGGGCAGTTACACCCCTAATCCCCCTATAAATAGCAGAAAACTCAACAGAGTAAAAGATCTCTTTTTGGATTGGGGAGATCGGAATTTTTGGATAATCAGATCAAGGGCGGATTTTTGTTGAGAGGATCTTTCAGGCGAAGAGAAGATCTTTCGATCAAATCTTCCAGAATCAGAAAAAGGAGGATTGACTCCTTACACAGTCTGGGAAATCAACAAACGGAGGATCTCTAAACCATCGATATTTGGCTTATTAACCGAATTATTTTCGGTTCCAACAACTCTATCATTAGAGTTTGTTACTTGTTCTGAATCACAAAACTCGACAAGAGTTATCAACCGGACAAGGCAGTTGTTCCAGTGAGTATAGATATTCGGATCGTCAACGAGAAGCAAACTCGACGCAAGCATTCGAGGGAGGCATCTCATCGCTACCGTGAAGAACCCAGAATTAAACAAAGGGGAGAATCCAGATCATTCTCTTCTCTTTTGTAACCAGGAATCCAAATTGTAATCGAGAGTTGAGAGAGTTGTAATCATTCTTTTTCTAAGCAGTTAGAGAGAATAAAATCAAACGCAATTCTTTCCGTATATTCTTTTTATTACAAAATTTCCCACAAACAGTGTCATTTGTAGAATGCAGTCCTCTTTTCAGCAAAATTACCAGTCAGTTACAAAAATGGATGAAATTCAAAAATCTATCATATGCTGGTAAACTTCAAGTTGTAAAAGGTGTAATTCTTGGTATTCAAACTTTCTGGACTTCAAGCTATATCTTACCTACCAGTGTGCTCCAGAAGATTGATGATATGTGCAGGAATTTTTTATGGGGTGATGCCAGAATTCCACTAGTCTCTTGGGACAAAATCTGCACTGGGAAAAAATATGGTGGTCTTGGTATTTTCTCAGCTTCAATCTGGAATGCTGCTACTGCTTTAAGGAATATATGGTTTATTCACATGAATAAGGAGTTATTATGGATCAAGTGGATTCATGGCAATTATTTAAGAACCAATGATATTTGGCAAGTTCAAACAAAGACTGGTGATTCCTGGACCTGGAAACAAATGATCAAGATAAGAGATAAAGCTTTGATACAATGTGGTGGAATTGATAATCTGAGGAAGCTCATTGGTGATTGTTGCAAAAATACAAAGATCAAGATCTCAGCACTATATTCTGTATTATCCCCTGCTGCTCAAATGGTACCAGTTGCTTGGTACAAAACTGTATGGGAGCCATTAAACCTCCCCAAGCATTCTTTCATTTGTTGGATGGCTGTTCAAAACAGACTACTTACAATGGACAGATTGCTAAGGAGAGGAATTGTTCAAAACAATCATTGTTGCCTATGTGATTGCTCTGGATTGGAGTCAAGGAACCACCTGTTCTTTGAGTGTGTATACTCGAAAGAAGTATGGATTAAGATCATGGACTGGTTGGAATTTAAATGGAAAGCCTGTAACTGGGAAATTCTATTAGAGTGGTACAATAAAAGCTTGAGGGGTAAAGGCTTCAAGCAGAAGGTAAAGAGAATGGCTCTCAATGCAACCATATACAAGTTGTGGATTGAAAGAAATATGAGGATATTCCAGAAGAAAAGTTGTGGGGCTGATCAGTTGGTGAGAGACATCAAATTCGACATATTTTCTATAGTTCTTAACAGTAACACTTTGATGGAGAATAGGGAGTGGATGCTCTCTCTACGATAATTGTAAACAGTGTTGCTGTGCATATTTTCTTTTTTGAGTTCTCAAATTTTGAGATTCTTGATGTACAAATAACTTTCAGATTTGGTAAATGATAATATAATCTTCATTGACCAAAAAAAAAAAAAACTGAAGGTATATTAGTGCAAAATAGGGGGAACTAAGGTATTTGAAGTGCTAATTATAATTAGTCCATCTGAAAACTTACCATAAGTCGACATGCTAAAAGGTCAAATAGGACTTTGTACAAGAGCTTCATATTCAAATTGGTTCTCATACTTCACTTTTTTCTCAACTTAGAGGTTGTGTTGTTCAAGCAAAAATTTGTTATTTGGTGTGGATTACAAGTTTTGGGATCAAGAAGTGAGTTTTTTTGTGTTTCCACATTTTGTGTTTATTTCAAAAAAAATTTGAAATGTTGAATCCCAAAAATGTAAAAAAATACCTAATTTTTAGAATTTGCCAAATCCTCTCAATTAGAGAGGATTTGTCAAATCCCATAAATGGGTATTCTTACCTCGCTTTTTATACCCTTATATTTTATTTTTTGTGGGAGATAACCTCACTAAGCTAAGTATATTCACCTATTTTCCTTTTTAAAAAATTTGTTATCTAATAATTTAGGTTTGAACCAAACAAGATATTATAAATTTTAGGATTTGCTTTCCTATAATAATAATATTGAACCAAACAAAATATTAGAAATCCCAAAGCATGTATAAAACTCTATAGATTTAAAATTTTCTATACAAATCTTAAAATTTTGGCATTTGAACCAAATAGCCCCTTAGAGCATCTCCAACCCTATTCTCCAAATTCCACTCTCCAAATTAGAATATTCCTAGAATATTCCAATTTGGAGAGTGGAATTTGGAGATTTTCTCCAACCCACACTCTCTAAATATTTTTCTTTTTATTTTTTTGTCAAAAAAATCCATATAAATTAATAATGTTGGATATAGTTTACATTAAATTTTTAATATTTTATTTGGGAAAAAATAATAACATTAGAAAGGTGTCGACGTGAGCTTTAAAATGAACCCAATATTAATAATGCAATACAACATATTAAAAAATAAAATCTGAAATAACGGTGACAAAGCATACATCGATAGAACAAGAAAGCAAACATAAACCTCTAATACAAACATATCATAGGTCGCAAACATAGACCTCAAACATAAAATATGGTAACAGACAATTAAAATTCCGACAGGTCATTATCGTTATAACTAACGGTTCCATCCCGATCTCTTGATGAACCCCCATATTCATTTCTTCCTACAAAACTAGCTTCTCCCGCAAACTGAGAAAATCCTCATTGATCTCCAGAGGGAAATCCATATTCGTTTTCTCCTCCTACAACTCCTCTAAGAAGCTCAGAAAATCCTCTTGGCCCTCTGGAGGAAAATCCATAGTCGAATGATGGAGCTCTAAGAAGCTCAGAAAATCCTCTTGGCCCTCTGGAGGAAAATCCATAGTCGAATGATGGAGCTCTATATTCCTTTCTACTTGGCCCTCTGGAGGAAAATCCATAGTCGAATGATGGAGCTCTATATTCCTTTCTATTAATAATTTCTTGTTTTTATTGTTGATAGTAAGCACGTTCACTTTGATCGACAATCTTACTTAGATCAATCAACATAATTTGTCTATCATCGCTTTCACGTTGAAGTGCTAATTGTTGGTCACGTTGTTCTACTTCTCTAGCTCACAATTCTAATTTTATTTTTTTTATTTTCAAGTTTCATTATCATCAATAGCTCCATTTTCCCCCTGATCATTTCACGTTTAGCATCAATCTCTTGCATACTCTTAATAATTCCCTCCTCAGAACTAAACTTTGCTGACTGTGGAGGATGAACGCGAAGCAGAACCAGATATTATTATTCACGATGAATCATCAAGACCTGGAGAGATGGAGATTGATGATGCCAAATGATTCCAATGATTCCTTGATCGACATAGGAAGATTCAAGATAGGGAAGCTTATTTTATGCTTCAGAACGCGCTAATTGAACATTTATGGTGGAGGCATGACAACGAAGGAATGTAATTTAAATATTATAATTTATGCTTGTATTTTCTTATGGGGCAAGTTAAATAGATCCCTATATTTAATTTTCATATCTGATACTTATTTATTTAATTTAAAAAATAATAATTTTATAATAATACTAAAATAAATTAATCTTAGTTTTATTTTGAAGATCTCAACGAGACCTTTCCAAATATATAATTATTTTAAAAATTAGATTAATAATTTTTTTTAACTATATTTATTTGAAATTAAACATCTAATTTAAATTACTAAGAATGATGGCAAAGTGGTAATTTTTAAGAAATTAAATAGTTAAAAATAGCAAAGTTGTAAATAATGAAAGTTTGAATAGTAATTTGGAGAACCTCTCAAATTCTAGCCTTACTCTCCAAATTTGGAGAGTGAACCATTTCCAAATTTGGAGATCTCCAAATTTGGAGAGTGATTGGAGAGGATTCACTCTCCAAATTTGGAGGGATGGAGATTTTGCGGAGTGAGTGGAGATGCTCTTAGTTCTTATACTTGGGCTTCATACTCAATTTGGTCCTACTATTCTATTTTTTTTTCTCAACTCAATCCTTGTACTGTGGTGCCAACTCAAATTGGTCCCTCTACTTTATTTTAACTTTTAGCGTTTTGTAGTAGACTCATAATAACTTTTAACATTGGACTAAATCCTCCAAGAACTTTCAAAAATTACACTAAATTCTCCAAGAATTTTCAACATCGCACTAAACCCTCCAAGAGATTTTTATTTTTAGGATTGAAAACATAAAACTGTTATAAAAGATTTTTTATAATAATTTAATGGATATTCTAACCTTTTTAAGTCATGAGGGTTGTATGCGCCACATAAGATGTAAGATATTAACTTTAGAAGTTTTCTACAAAAGTTATTGGGGGTTTCGTGTGATTTTGAAAGTTATTGCACTTTAGTTGATTTTGACCGTCATTGGGGGTTTAATGTAATTTTTAAAAGTTTTTGGAGGATTTAGTGTGATGTTCAAAGTTCTTGCGAGTTAAATGTAAGAGAATGAAAGTTAAAATAAAGTAAAGAAACAAATTTGAGTATGAAACCCCATTACAGAAAAAATAAAATAAAAATTCCAATTTGAAAATAAAGCCACAATGCAGATATCTACTCCTGTATACAAAATAGAAAAATCCAAGATTCATTATTCATACTACAGCAATGATACAATAACATTTACTGTAGCATTATCACTGTAGCAACATGAACCTGCCA
>NC_033797.1:136540228-136559971 GCF_001876935.1 Asparagus officinalis
ACTGCAGATTTTTTAAAAAATATTATTGTAGCACACGGGAATATGACAACAGAGACGTGATATTGTAGCAATCCAAAAAAAAATTTAAAAATTTATGTAACAGTTAAAACCGGGTTTACTATAGGAAAAAAAAATATGTCGTGTTTTGCGCGGTGTTCACACTAGGTGTTCACACTAGTTACCTTAAAAGACAAAATAAAGCATGGCAACCGCTCCGAATACGAAGCTCAAGTGCAAGGACTAAATTGGCCTTTTATCCTGAGTCTATATATAGCAGTGTGCGAGAGTGAGTGAACCTAATCAAAGAAAGAAAGAAACAGTCAAAAACACCTTTTTTTTAAAAAAAAAGGAAAAAAAAAAGACAAGAAAAAAGAGTAAGGAAGATGATCATCTTCAACCCTCGATTCCTCTTCCTCGCGGTCTTCGCCGCCGCCGTCACGATCGCTTATTCTTCTTCAGTAAGCCCCCTCTAATTTTTTTATTTATTTTTTTATTTTCTAATTATTATTTATTATCATAAAAAGAAAGAAAAAAGAAAAAAGAATTATCGTCCATCATCGTCGACGGATCTCATTTCAGGACGAGTGCGTGTACACCATCTACGTCGCGAAACGCGGCTCCGTGATCAAGGCCGGCAACGAACTCCCGATCGGCGCTCGTCCTCGCGACTTCCTCCGGCCGCCAGTGTCGCTCCCCGACGCTCGAGTCCTGGGCGGGCTGCATTGGGCGGACCCGGCGACTACTTCGAAGGCGCGGGTCCCGCGCTCGACGCCTTCAGCGGCGCGCGGCCCTGCGGCCTCAAGGCCCCGCTCTGCAGCTAAACTGCCGTCTTACGGCGCCGGGCCCACGGCAGCGGCTGGTTCTGCGACACTGTGGAGGTGACGGCGACGGGCCTCAACGCCGTGGCACTGCAGTCGCTGTTCTGGGTGTAGGCAGTGGCTGGCGACCGACGCGCCGCCGTCCAGCTGTACGCCTACGTTGACGGGTGTGACAGGCGGGCCGGGCGGCGAGGCCGCCCACGGGGCCGAGGAAGCAGGTTCGTGTTTGCCGGAAGCGGAGGCTGCCTCATCTTCCGTGTGATTCCTAGATGCGATGGGCCGGGGTTTTTTTTTGTCTTTGCGGGTTTGGATCCGTGGTGTTTCGAGATGCGAGGGAATTTTAAATAAATAAATAAAGTGTCGGGCACAGTGTTCGTTTTGTTTTCAGATCAAGATCTCGATCGGCATGGCTTTTTCTTTTGTCTCTAGATCTAAATCATAAGAAAGTATCAAATCTAAACTTAGGTATTGTTTTGGGAAACTAATGTAATTTTAGTTGTTATGGCATAAACATGAGACCATAGCTACACGAGGCATAACGTACGTGATACAAATATTTAAGCCCTTTGTGATAACCATCCTTCATTGATTATAAATCTATCCAAACTCTTTAACCTCTCTATTTTTATGACCCTCAATTTCATAAATCTCACAAAGTATAAACAACTAAGGGAGTGTTTGGTTGTACAATTTTATAAAAAAGTTTTCTCAAAATGTCTGACAATGATAATTTTGTAATTAAAAATTTTCTGTAGATTTTCGTAAACTGTGTTTGGTTCAAAAAAATTTATAAAAATATTTTCTGTAAAGTACAAAAAAATACCAAAATTTACAAAAATTAGTTTCCTCTCAAAATGGGAGGAAATCACCCAGAAATCTGACACCACATTGATAATTTTCTATAAATTAAGTTGACATTTTTCTATAAATTTAGGACGTGTTTGGTTCAATTTTTATAAATTATAGGAAATCTTACTATTTTTTATAAAGTTGCGGGCTATTTTCTTGTTTTGAACCAAACAAGCAAAGTACAAAAAACAAGAAAATTAATAATTTTTGACTTCTCAAAACTTTTCCTATAACTTTTAAAGAAATACAAGGTTGGATTAGATGAATATAGAGGTTAGATGATTGTACAGTTTTGGATTAGTGAATGTATTTTTTTTTTTTTACTTCTATATATTTTAGATATTAAAACTTTGATTCTAATTAAGAGTCGTCCCACTTCTAGTCAATTTGGGCATTTAGTCTTTTTAATAAGTAAAACAATTTAGTGAGATAGCCCCTACTTGCATACATGAACTTCTTTTCCAGGCAAGAAGATAATTAAGACACAATTTTCATACCATTAATATCATCTCTCATACAACTTTTCTTTTCTATTTTAGCAGCAGTCATTTGAGGACAAGATAGTGATTTAATCATTAATTAATGTATAAAGTTGAGAAGCAACACAGGACGCTGATCTCATCTTTTTCATGTGCGTTTAGATCTTGTGCGTATACCATACAAATGGTAAATACATTTGTACTAAAAAAGATATATATGATTGATGTAATTATTTGTGAAGAGTAGGCGGAAAAAAAAAACAATATTTTCATGGATAAATATTAAATACTCTATATTACAGCACCAACGGGATTCTCATCCCTCTCCTGTCAACAAATTAAAATGAGTACAAAGAAAAGTGGGGCAACACTGGCGCCATCTTTATGAAGCAACCAAATAAAAATGAGGACACTATAAGCACCCTGAATGTTTATTTTTTCCCCATGCCACATCATTTTCTCCTACCAACTTTGTTCCTCATCTGTATTACAAAAGTAAGCATGAGCAAAAGGGTGCAGGTGATGGAAACTCAAGTGGGCCCCAAGATGACACTGACCAATCAGATGTCTAGGCCTACCATTTACCATTTTAAAGGAAACAAAAAGCATCCTAGCTTGCAAGAAATTCATTCTCAAGCCCTTTGTATTAGAGCCGTGCTATTTGTCACGTGCCCATCTCGCTTGAGAGGGGATAGGGGGTGGGACCCACAGCAGGATGTGGGTCCCACCCCCTATTCCCTCTCGCATGAGATGGGCTGCGTGCCCATCTTAGCGTGACGAATAGAGTTTTGGTAGAAAAAAGAGTCACTTTATGCAACAAGTTCCTCAATGACATATCAATTATATTTGGATAAGTTAAATGGCACTTAAATAATTTATTGTTTAATTATATTTACACTTAAATATTTTTAGTTATAAAAGTAGCACTTTAATACCCTAAGTAGTAAAAAAGTAGTACTTCAATACTCTAACTTGTAAAACGTAGCATTTTGATACCATAAATTGTAAAAAAGTAGCACTTTAATACCCTAAGTTATAAAAAATTGTACACTTAAATACCATGTTGTTTCACCACATTTACATTTAAATATTCTAAGTTATAAAAAGTAGCACTTCAATACCTCTAAGTTATAAGAAAATGGCACTTTAATGCCCTAACATGTAAAAAGAAACAATTGAATACATTCTGTTAGTTGTCACGATATATTCTTAGGAATATTTCCATGGCAACTACTAAACGTCACTAATGTGACAATTTTTACAACTATTAAAGTGTTACCTTTTACAACTTAGAGTATTTAAATGTAAAGAGTGTGAAACAATAGGATTTTAGCCATTTAGATACTAATATTGATTAAACGGTCATCTATTTCTATCTAAATTAGTCATTCTTTATGACCTTTCAATATAGAGCTATACTTACACATGTATTCCCAATATAATTGATTGGAAAAAAGTTAAAAGTTGTATAAGACAAGAAATAATTTGTATACAAAAATTTCTCCTATCAGAACAGAGAGGTGTGGAGGCCAAGAAAATATTTTCTTAAAATGATCAAATTTCTCCGTAGATTAGAAACTTTAATATTTTCTTTCGATTGTTTTATAAAAGTGTTATGGTGTTCCCATCGCTAAAAGTTCAAGCTTATTGCCAAGCAACGGACAAGTGTGCTACATGCTATGCCCCAATCGACTTGGCGGCCAGAGACAAGTGGGGACGACCATTCCGCCGACTCGACGACTTGACATTCCTTTATGTCGACTCGAAAGGTGGAACTTGTCGCATCCCTTTTGTCGAAGATGACTCGCCACGAGTCCACTAGACCATTTGCCAGACATCTTATGAAGCCGACTCGAAATGCGTTACTTCTCACCAAAGTCAAAGGACATCTTCTGCCTCGAGCTTATCCTCGCTGACAACGTGTCAACGTTGCATTTAATGCTTGTCAGGCGCATCAATGCCCCTAGCCCCGATAGCCTTCATGACTCATCGGACCACATGGGAACTGTCATGCCGCTAATCACTTCCTGTTTAATGCCAAAGTGATATATCCCCCACTCGCTAGCCGACACCTGTAGGTGCTGACGCAGCTGCCAGCCCACACTTTGCCACCATCATCCTGTGCTCGGTCGAAGTGATCAATCTATCCTTACATCCTAGGTATATATGCAGGTACTATTCTAGCTTATAGAGGGCTGGAATTTTGGATTTTAATCGAGATCTTGATTTTCAAATCTGATCCTTAAGCAATCACACTGCACACAAGAACTCTCACAGTTCTTATTCACCCCACTCAAGTTCATCAGTTAACTTGATCGTCAGAGATACAACGGAGGAACACAATCATATCCTCTTACGAACTTTTACTTGTGGAGATTCTGTTGGTCTTCTTGTTTTGATGATGTTTAACAAACAATTTACGACTAATATTGTTTGTCTAGTATTTATGGTTTTCTATTTATTATAGACAAACAACATTGTTGGAGGATGAATGGAATTACGCTTTCAACGATCATATCCAATGGAGGTTGGCGAAATTGTGGAGTGAAGCCATACAATTCAAGTTGAAGATGTTGGCCTTCTTGTTTTGATGATGTTTAACAAACAATTTATAACTAATGTTGTTTGTCTAGTGCTTGTGTTATCTATTCATTGTAGACAAACAACTTGTTGGAGGATGGATGGAATTGCGCTTCAACGATCATATCCAAAGGAGGTTGGCGGAATGTCGGTGAAGCCTTGCAAATTCAAAGTTAAAGATCAAGTTCAAGCTTCATCCGCATGTGTACCAAGTTGAGCTTCAATGAAGATCAAGATCAAGCTTGGGTATATTTAGTATAGGTTTATATTATGTGTGTTATATACTCTAAGCTCAATATTATATTCACACACATATTTATTAGTTTCTTAGTATATATATATATATAGTTATATACATATACATCTTGGTTTTTAGTTTTATCCACAAACAAAGTTTTTACAAATAAATTCCAAAAAATGTGTATACATGCTTGTTTTCTATGTGGATAAGTTGTTTTGGTTTAATTTCATAGATATGAAACAAATATATTTTCATATACATACTCATACGTTTTACTTTCTATTGTATTTGTGAAAATATTGTTTTCTTGGTTTATAGACTTAACAATAATCATATACATCTTTTATTAAGTCTACAAAATCATTTCCTGTTTTCGACCTGGATAACGGTCGACCGAACTTTCCATCGGTCGACCGAATTTTTCCATCGGTCGACCGACGGAATTTTCGGTCGACCGACAATATAGCCGTTGCTTTTTAACGGCTCTTTCTCTGAGCTGTTTGCTGGGGTTTTTGGTCATTTCGTTTTGGGGTTTTTGGCTGAGCTTTGAGTGGGTATATATACCCCATTGCTGATGTCTTTTCAAGTTGATTAAGAGAGTTTTAAAAACAAGTTTAAGAAAGTTTTAATCAAGGGTTTATGTTTGGTTTAAGTGTGTTTATAAGCTTTTAAGCATTTGAGTGTTTTGGTTTTGTGAATCACTTCCACAAGAGCTTGAGGAGATCATCTATTGGTGTTTGAGCATCCAACTCTTCTCCTTCCACTCTTGATCTATTGAGAAGTTTTCTAAACTCAATCTAGCTTCATATTTTATATTGTTTGATTATCTTTTTATTAAGCTAGTGTTCATATTGAGTTTAGTTGATTTTATTATCTCTTTGTTCACACACAACCTATTGAGCTTATTGTATTTACATTCATAGTATAATTGGGTTGTGAGATTGTGTATCTTAGAGAGTGAGCTTACAATTCGTTCTCATCCATTGTAGAGAACAAACACTTTGTATTGAGCCTTAATTGTGAGGATACACTTTGTAATACACTTGTACACCAAGAGAGAAGTGTGTGGCGAGAGTCGGGGATCGTCCCAAGAGGAGTGGGGTAGGTGACGAGAGGTTGTAATTCCTAACACTTGAGGGAGACACGTCTAGTTCCAACACTTAGTGGGCGTAGAGTGTGATTGCAAGAGTGTTGACTGTAAAGTTTTCGGTTAGCTAGAAAACCGAGTGTGAGGTGTAAACGTTATTCGGGTGAACGTAGAAAACCCGGTTGTGATAGTGGAGATCTCCTCGAGGTGAGGAGCGGGGACGTAGGTCGTGGGGACCGAACCTCGTAAACATATCGTTTTGTTTGTGATTGCATTGGCGTTCTTATTCTTGTTTTCATATCTTATATCGCCTTTGTGTATTGCTCATCATATTACCCTATCACTTGTGTAGATTGTTTATTTTACCCTTGTGTTAGTTCATATATCCTAGCTCATATTTTTGTAATATCTCATTGATAGGATATATTCATTTGTTCATATTGCTTATCCTAGCTTACATATCTTATTGTATTTTATACTTGCTAGGATAACTTATTAATTAGTTTTAATTGGCATTTAATCGGATTAGATTAGCATAAGACCCTAATCACCCCCCCTCTAGGGTCTAACAATTGGTATCAGAGCTTGGTGCTCTTTGATTTAAGGTCTAATCGCCTTGAGTCAAGTTTACCAAGTCAAGCTTATTGAAGATCAAGATAGCTTGGGTAATTTAGTTTAGGTTTTATATTATGCGTGTTAGTACGTTAAGCTCAATATCATATACACACATATTTTATTGGTTTCCTTGTATATATATGTAGTCATATATATATACAACATAACTTTTGGTTTTCATGTTTATAAATATGAAATTACATATTTTATATTTATTATTGTGATTTGGTTTAACTACTTAGATATGAAACAAATATATTTTTATATACATACTCATATGTTTCATTCTCTATTGTATTTGTGAAAATATTATATTCTCAGTTTATAGACTTAACAATCATTATATATATCTTTTATTAAGTCTACAAAATCATTTTATAATGTTTCAAAACATGGTTAAGCTAAAATGTCAAAACTAATCTTTTATTAAGTCTACAAAATCATTTTATAATGTTTCAAAACATGGTTAAGCTAAAATGTCAAAACTCATGTGTTCACATTTTCATGTTTTAACATGGTTAAGCTAAAATGTCAAAACTCATGTGTTCACATTTTCATGTTTTGGACTATTTTGCAAAATATTAATATTTTTTATTTGGGAAGTCCTTTTTGAAAACTAGTTTTTGTAGCATGTGTATTATCATGTCTACAATCATTTCCCAAGGTTTTATATTTTTCTGAATTTATTTGATATTTTAAACAGTGTTTTAAAATTAGCAAACTGTTTTTAAACCTGAAAATTTCATATATCAGTTCACGGTCGACCGCGCCTTTGTTTTTTCCTCAAGATGCAACAGAAACTTTCGCGGTCGACCGTCACGGTCGACTGTCAAGCTAAAAATTCCCACGGTCAACCGTCACGGTCGACCGTCGAACTCTCTGGAAATTTTCTGAGGTTCAAAAGTGCCTCGTGGTCGCCCGCGAGAATTTCACGGTCGACCACCGATAGCGTAACGGCTATTTTTGGTACAGAATCATATTCCTGATTTTCTGTAATTTTTGTTGTTTTGTTTGGGTTTTGGCTGTTGGTTTCTCTTCCTATATAAACCCCTCAACCCCTCTTCTATCAGCAACCAAGGAGAAAGTTTTAAACAAGTTTAAGAGGGTTTTACAGTTTGTTTAGTTTGTTTTTTGGGGTTTGATTTTACAAAGAGGAGCTTGCATCATCTGTTGAGGAGTTCATCTTCAATATCTTCTCATCCTCTCTTTGTGTTTATAGAGAAATTTTTAAACTCCTTTCTCTAGCAATTTTATTATTGATTTTTATATTCTTATTATTGCTAGTTTGCTATTTGAGTTAGATTTTATTTCACTCATTATTTACACACACCCACATGAGCTTATTGTATTTTCATACATAGTATATTTGGGTTGGTGAGAGTTGTAACAATTGAGTGTGAGCTTTATTGTGTTCTCATCCATATTAGAGAACAATCATTTATTGTAATTGTGCTTATTGTGATGATCACTTTGTAATATACTTGTACACCAAGAGAAGTGTGTGGCGAGAGTCGGGGATCGTCCCAAGAGGAGTGGCGTCGGTTGACGAACTTAGGGAGAGGTTGTATCCGATCTAGGGGTGTTAACGGAGCAGATACGGCTCGGATATGGCACTTACCATATCCATATCCGTTTACCCATCTCGGATATGGATACGGATACGGATATACGTCGGTAAGAAAAATTCATATCCATATCCGCCAAAATCGGATACGGTTACGGATATAGATACGAATATATAAATGGATATGCATGCAGATACAAAAAGGATATGAAAAAACTAGATAGTATTCAGAAAAATATAGTCATGTGATACAAAAAGAGTTCGTTAATATGTTCATTATGATTGAAAAGCTAAGATTAGACATCTTGATCATCAAAATTAACCACAAATACATAATCTAAGAATCAAAACTATCGTAAGAGTATTACCAATATGTATTCGTATATTTTTGGATACGGATACAGATATTTCACTACAAAACTATATCCGCAACCATGTCCTATCGGTAATAGATTTGAGTAACCATATTCGTATCCTAACGAATACGGTTACGGATATTTCCTTGGATACGGATATGGTTTGGCACCCCTAATCCGAGCACTTGAGGGAGACACGTCTAGTTCAACACTTGAGAGGGTGTAGAGTGGGATTACAAGAGTGTGTTAGTTGTAGAGTTTTCGGTAATCTAGAAAACCGTATTGTGAGGTGTAAACGTTGTTCGGGTAAACGTAAAAAACCCGGTTGTGATAGTGGAGATCTCCTCGAGGTGAGGAGCGAAAACGTAGGTCGTGGGGACTGAACTCCGTAATCATATCGTTTGTTTGTGATTGCATTGGCGCACTTATTTTTATGTTCATATATAATATCGCCTTTGTATATTGCTTGTTGATTATATTACCCACTATCTAGTTTAGATTGTTTACCCTTGTGTTAATTATATATCCTTGCTATATCTCATAGTATATCTCATTGCTAGGATATTACCCTTTGTTCATATTGCTCATTCTTGCTTGTAACATATTGTATATCTCTCTTGCAAGAATAATTTGTTAATTAGTTTTAATTAGCATATCTCTTGCAAGAATAATTTGTTAATTAGTTTTAATTAGCATAAAATCGGATTAGATTAGCATAAGACCCTAATCACCATAATTTGTTAATTAGTTTTAATTAGCATAAAATCGGATTAGATTAGCATAAGACCCTAATCACCCCCTTTAGGGTTTAACAGATTCGTCTATCCTGTTTAAAAAACCAGACATAAAATCAGGGAAGAAAGTGGCCCCTTCATCAATCCTCAACAAATTCATCCAAACACAGATATAATTGACTGTGCGATCACTAGTACATCAACAAAAAGGATGTGGAAAAAAATTTCCTTAACAAATGACAGAAATACCGTAATCAGAAAAGGTGATCGCGCGAATTGATGAACATATATTCTTGAAAAAAAATGACCTCTATGAGATTCTGTTATTAGATGTTAGATGTATGAACATTTAAGAAGCTGCATTAATATCACAATTTTCTCTAAAAATTAATACAAAATAAACATATTAGAAATACATAAAATTTTCACAATCCTCTTATACCTTCTAGTTCAGGGGAAAATGAGGTAATCAAGTAGCCTCTTACAAAAGTCCAAATCTACTTTTTCAACCCCAAGTAATAACATATGATTGATTGACTAGATTTTGATCCAATCAAAACTTCCAGAAACACATACAAATTCAAAAGGCTCAACGCAAACATTGAAGAATCCATAAATAATTTTTTTTCCCAAAATTCAACGAAAACGAGCGCATGCAAAGTTTCTTCATCCTCTTATTATTTATTACCGTCCTCATCCTCGCCATCATCAATCAGTCAAAATCATGCGTTTGAATCCGAACAAATCAAATCAACCGAGACCATCAAATAATAAAATAAATTAGACAAGTCAAGCGATCTCCCCCCGGGAGTTGCTCCTCCAAAACCCAGCCCCGTGGAACTTGGCCCACATCTCCTCCTCCCTCTCCGTCACCTCCGCCGACGCGACTTAGCACCACCGTCGTCCTGGGCCCACACTCCCGCGGGCCCCGCGCCGCCTCGGCCTCTCGCTGTCCGACGTCGCATCAGCTCCCCCATCATCGCCTCCCCCTCCGCCTGTCTCCGCCGCCGCTTCACCCTCCTGTAGACCCCCGCCGGAAGCTTGACGGCGGCGAGGACGCGATGTCGATACGGCGAAGAGGGCCAGCACGGCAGATGGCGGCGCACGGTCCGCCGTCTTGGCCGCCCGCCACCCTCCCCCGCACCACTGCGCTGGCGGCGCTAGAGCCTTCTTCGGGCGTCGTCGGAGAGTCCAGCGGTGCGCCGGATAGTCGACGAATCAGTGCATGCCGCGCTGCGGCTGATTCCATCGGGGAGAGAGAGAATGAAAATTAAGTTTTATTATTACTATTATTATTATTATTACTACTACTAGTACTATTAGCGTTTGGATTTTAGGAATGGGAAGGGGAAGAGGGATCCATAGCGGATCCGGGTCTGGATTGTGGTAAAGGATCCGAGAGGGGGTTCCTGGGCGGTGATTATGTAAAGGGGGCGGGTTTTACGGAGAGAGACGGGTGGCGGTTTTAAAAAGGAGGAGATGGTAACTGTTAGGGATATCTGGGAGTTCCTGCGGAGTAGGATAACGGAACGCAATATTGAGTAGTTTACAAGGCGAAACTAATTAAAGCACGTGATTTTTTTTTTTTTTTTTTTTTGGCGCTGAAAGTGCAAAATTAGAAGACTACAGTATTATTGCTTCATATCTGGGGCTCGATCGGATCCAAAATGAATGGTTATAAGGAAAAAGACAAAGGGCAAACTTACGTGTAGAATTTTTGAATACGCGTAGAATTAAGGTAGCTTACGGAATCTAACGAGCCTTAACGTTCGAATGAGAACAGCAGATGACACATGTTTCTCTAAATTAATTAAGCGCTTAAAAGTGAACGGAAAATGGAACACGAGATAAATTCCGACCGGCTTAATTGATTTTAGTCAGAATATGATGGAGGGGAACTCACTGAACTTCCTATGAAAAATATAATTAATACTTGCAATTAAGGATATATTTATATATATATAAAATGTTTCTCTGTTATGTGAATCTTCCACAAAAATATTCCTAACCAGTTCCATAATCAAACCTTCATTGATGGAGGGTAACTGCGAACAAAACACGCATGAGCATCCGACTGACATTTGCAGCATTGACGTAGGACAAAAAGCTATGTAGGATGGAAAAGTCAAAGGTTTCCGAACGGGCCGAAGTTCGCATAGCTCAAGCGAAACGCGCCAACGAGCACGCGGTTCATTGCTCTGCTATGAGATCCGCTACTTTTTGGGCATCTGAGATCGTTAATTTAGGGCCTCAAATTTGCACTTTACTGTTTTATTATTTCCTGTTGGGTATTTAGTAATTTCTTTTAAACTCCTTTTAGGGGTTTTAGGGTTTTCCTTTGGATACTTTCTAATTTGGCATTAGCCATCATCTTCAGAACTGAATAAATTTTCTCTTGAATAAATTTTATCTTTGAGGAAGTCCTCGTGACAATGCTTTCTTGAAAGGAGTCCTCGTGGTAAGGCTTCTTTGTTTTCACCGTTGCGTCAGTACCGCACATCAAACTCACCGCCCGGCAAATGAATTGTACCAGAGTACCAGTAAACTGCCACACTTGGGTCCTAGCTGCCATAGTTCCCAGCTCGTATGCCACTTAACTAATGTTTCTCAACACATGATCAACAGTTATATATATAGCACTAACCTTCACATTGCCCAGGGAGGATATAAACTAATCACAAATAACCTTAAAAGAAATGAAGGTTTAATTTGTGTATGAAATTTTAGTTTGTTGCACTAATTAACAAGTATCTTTGCAGTGTAGGGAGGGGGAAAAAATGCAAGCAGCATAAACTTGTCCCAGTTTTCGTTTATTAGACAATGGCAGTGCTCACGATCCCACGTATCGATCCATAACTATATATATATATATATATATATACATCACAACTTAAAACAGCAAAAATACGTATAAAAGAGGAAATGGTATATATAGTAAATACCTGCACAGATACGGGTCATAAAAATCTGCAGCAGTGGAATTTGAGTGGTCCCCTCCAGCTATCGGATCGAGGGTTAAATCACAACTTTTGCATCAGAAAGGCCTTTTACGTACTAATAATCCTTTTTGGATTTCAGGGTTTGAATCTTAACAGTGCTAAAAGTTTGGGAGTAAAAATGAGTGTTCCAAGCACTGCTCATGCACAGGTCCAAACTCCAAGTAAATAAGTAAATGAATAAATAATAACAGTGGTTGTGTAATGGTAGGGATAAGGGAAATCGGTTAAAGAAAAGGGCTAAGTTGGTTAACCCTTTACAAAAGGTTAAAAATAATTTAATTTCGTTTAGATTTGATGGTAATATTTGGCGAATAAACAAGGGTTAAGGATGCTAGTCGTCCAAATATTCTAAACTATATATTTTTTTTTTCTAAAGTTTTATTTCTTAATTTGAGAGGAAGTGATTATTAATCCTCCTCTTTAGGCAGATTTATTAATCCCGCTAATTGAAGGACTGACTGACTTTTAACTCCGGTAAAGGGTTTGTTAACCCTTTGACCGAATTAATCCAGTTGGATTATTAACCCACTTAAAAAGGGACCGTACAGATTACTCAATTAAAGTCCACGGTATTGTAAATTTCCTATACCTTATATTTATATAATTTCTAACAAATTAAATAGTTTGGTCAAGTGGGCTTAAGTAGCCGTTTTAAGATTTGTTTTAAATAGACGTGTATGAGTGCAAATCCCATGTCTGTTAATCTAGTTTATTTCCTTATTTTATTTTAGTAAACTTTTGGAACTCTCATACGAGATTTCGAAATCAACATTTAAAGGAAAAAATTGAAAAGTGAATACAAATTAAATTGCCAATTGTGAGACGCGCACTACCTTACAAGAAGGCTAAAAGAATATAATCTAAAACTCTTAACCTTGTGTGATATTTGTTGAAATCTAAGAAGAAATATTATATATGGGATGTCAACCCCATAAAAGTAATGACTTTTGTTAATTACACGGGATTGTGAATCCCGTACGGATTAATTACTAAACTCTACAAGATTTCTAATCCTATAAATTTTGTAAAACATTATTTTTGAAAATCGACATAATTTCAACGCACGATGCTTACATGCTGAAATTAGGTTGATTTCGATAAATACTTTTAGAATATGTCGAAAATAATTATTATTTTTATAAAATGGTTTATTTTAAAAAATTCTCCCAAACTAATTAATAATAATAACAAGTGTTATGCCCCTCGGGTGGATCTGCTTTTTTTCTTTTTTTTTTTTTGACTAAAGTTAAGGTGAGGATTGAGAGAATAAAACAATATGGGAGGAGAATTTACAATTATCATGATTTAGGAAAATTTTAAAAATATCTAATATTTGGGGGGCATATAATGAAAAAACCCAAAATGAAACTATGAGTAAATTTAAACTCCTAACAAGTTTAGCTGTTTGGAACAAAATCCCCAATATCTTTAAAATTCTCATCAAACGCCCCAAAACTTTTGGCAAAAAAATCCTCAATAAATTTTTACAAAAATCCCAACAAATTTACTTTTTTTCACTCAACCGCCAACATTTCTTTTTTCCAAGAAATCCCCCAATAGCAAATGTTAGACTTTTTGAAAATTTTCAGTCTTCTTGGAAATTTTTAAAAATTTTAGGAGATTTTTTGTAATTTTTTGCATTTAAAGGGGGCCATTTATAACTTTGGATTTTTAGGGGGAGAGGTGTTAGTAATGTTTAAATTTTAGGGGTTTTTGTAACTTTTTTATGTTTCTTTGCAACCTTTTACTTTAGAGGATATGTTTATAATTTTTAGATTTTTATGGATTGTTTGCATATGTAAATTTTTCTTAGTGTTATTTGAAAAAAAAATAATTTTATGATTTTCTTCCAATTTTCATATTTTTGCATTTACAGGAGATTCTTTCTATTTTTTTTTGGGTTTTTCAAAAGGTTGTTTGTTATGACTTTTTTTGGGCCAGTTTTCTCTGTGTGTGTGTGTGGGTGGGTGGGTGGGGTGGGGTGGGGGGAGTTATTTATTGTTTAGAAATTTTAGAGTCGTGATACAATATTTAGATTTTTTAAGGTTTTTTGCAACCTCATATTTTTACGGTCTATATATAATTTCTTTTTAATTTTTCATGGGCTTGTTTGTAATATACTAATTTGTCAAGGGATTTTCTATAATGTTTAAGAATATGAATGTTTTTTTGTAACTTTAGAATTTTTCAACACATTATTTGTAATTTTAGATTTTTAAGAAGATATTTGTAATTTTCGTATTTTTCAAGATTGTTTGTAATTTTATGGAGGTTAAGTGAACAAAGTCAAAAAGTTTAGGGGGCTTTTTGAGATTCTCAAACTTACTCGAGATTTTGTAAGAGTTGCAAATATTTTGGGGGGGTTATGCTATATGCCAATATTATGGGTGGTTTATTGAAATTTAGCCTTTGGGAAAATAAGGAGGGCCACATAACAAAATTTTTAGGTCTTTAATTATGAGTAACTATAATCTAATTATAATTAACAAAGATTTGATTATTAGAATTTTCTATTTTTACGGATAGAATTTTTCTAATTATGGATATGAATAGTGTATTTTAATGAGAATTTTTAAGAAAAATAGACTTAGTAGTACACTTGTCATGTTCTACTAGGATAACGGGACACATGTTGCGTTTTTTTTTGCACATGGTGCTTTTTGGTGACTTTAGTGATAACTCACTAATTTTAATTTTCATATTTTTACGGTTGTCTGTAATTTTAATTTTATGGAGGTTGAGTTTCAAAACTAAAAAAAGTTAGTCGGTTTTCTAAAATTATCAAAACTTCTTTGAGATTTAGTGACAGTTGCGCATAGTTTGGGGGTTTAGTGTTATGTGTCAAAATAATGAGTGGTTTATTCAAATTAAACCTTTAGCAAATAAGGAGGATTACGTAACATTTTTTGTTTGTTCTTTAATTATAGATAGTCATAATTTAATTAGAATATTATTAAAAATTTCTATTTTATGAACAAAAATTTCTAATTATTGATACGAATAGTTTTAATTTAACGAGCTCTCTTAAAACAATAGAGTTAGTTGTATACATGCGATGCTTTGGGATTTGACGTGACATTTTTTCATACACGTAACATTTTTAGTACATTTAGGAATAGCTTACTAATTTCTGTTTATTATATAAAAGAGAACAATAAATAGTAGCAATAGTACAGGGAATAATAAATACTAACAATAGTCTACTAATTTCTCTTTATGATGTAAAAGAGAATAATAAATAGTAACAATAGTACAGGGAATAGAGTAATGATTGACCGAGAACCAGGCCCGAAGTCCCGGTAACCATTAAGTACATGTATAACAACTTTCTAATCTTTCATTTATTTATTCAATTAATCATTATTATTCTTTACCTTCAGGATAAGCATGACGACGCAAGCTCCACTTTAGATTTTTTTTTAAAAAATCTAAAGTGGACCCCGTGCACTGTAGCTGAGAGAGGGGGTGTGCCCCAAGGTGTGGTTGGGAGTGTGTCTGTAGTGTTTTCCTAAACTATTTTGTTGCCAGGACAAAAAAGAAATATTTCTACTATTAGGGACTGTTTGGTTCAATTTCTATAAAAAAGAAAAAGAAAAAGGATAAGTGTTCAAAATTTTATTTTCTTGTATTTCTATAAAAATTTATAGGAATAATTTATAAAACTTATAAGTACTATCTTTTTTATTTTTTGCTATTTCTTTATTTGGTTCAAAACATGGAAAAAAAAATTCTAACTTTACAGAAAATACGTTGCTTTTTTTTGGTTAGATATCACTCTATAAAAAATAAATTCGGCTCCCCCCATGAAAAATCATATGGGAGTGCAGAAATGGGTTATGGATATACTTAATTATTTTTAATGTAAATGTAATTTCGTGAGGAAGTTAATTTCTATAAAATACCTTATTTTTCCTTAATTTATAGAAAACGTTTCTATAAATTTTTTTGAACCAAATATAACTTAAAAAAATCTATAGAAATCTATTATTTACAAAAATATCATTGTAAGATGTTCTCCCAAAACTTTTCTATAAAAAGACCAAAACTTTTCTATAAAATGAGCGAACCAAGCACCCCCTAACTCAACACTAGGACAAGAGGTGAATCTGAACCTCCGGTCGTATTTAAAGTCACATCTCCTACTGATCTGATTCCTAATAACAACTCCTAACCCCAGGACTAGCCGCCTTCGCCTTTGCGTTTGTAAATTTGAACAAAACATTAAGAATCCCGCATTCATATGACAAAAACAGTTGGGAGTTTTAATCTAATACAAACTCTTAGAAAACAGCGGTGGTCAGTTATGCATTCAGATAACGATACGATAAAAAATGCACCATCACCATTCACTCGGAAATAATGTATCAATACAGAGTAGAAGGATTTATTGGAGCAACCACACACACTCTTATTCAACGTACATCCAACTTCAGGCACTCACATAGTCCACAGCACAAGGTATGC
The DNA here is from genome assembly GCF_001876935.1 of Asparagus officinalis. NCBI lineage: Eukaryota > Viridiplantae > Streptophyta > Magnoliopsida > Asparagales > Asparagaceae > Asparagus > Asparagus officinalis. Next base: position 136,557,015 of record NC_033797.1, read on the forward strand.
AAGGCAACAGGATGCTCTTCCTCGGATCATTTGAATAATGGGAGATTGCCCCAGTAGGATACAGAAACTTTACACAGACAAAGCACAAGTAACATGGCTAAAGAATCTTTTAATCTGCTACGGAATCATCTAGCAAAACCTAAATGTGCCTATTGGGTTATGTTACAAATATCGGCTATAGTACAAACAAGTCTGCAACCATCAAGCGCACGTCTGGTTACCTGCCTCTAGTTCTTGGTTTCTTGCAGTAGAAGCATTCTGTTCTTCAATCATATATAAATCGGTTTGACGTCATTTTGCCCAAAACTGACACCACATGATGGACACTTACGATGGCGACTCTCAAGGGTTCTTTGAACACATTGGCTACAGAACAGATGGTAGCATTTGGCAATAACAACCTGCAACCGATGAGAGCAACATTATACGGAAATCTACATATGTCCTAAGCAACAAGCTAATATGCAACATGCATCCAATTGCGTGTTCATAAATTCATTAAAAATGTAGATCTTAAAACTCCATATATGTGATATTCCTCCAGATAAATGGATTATAAATGCTGAAGAATGTTCGATGATATGTTGCTGATGTTTTACCTCCTTCTGACGGTCATGGCAGATACGGCACTTTAGTATTCCCCTGTATTCTGTGACTTCTTGTTTAAGTTTTCCTAAGGCTGTTGAGCTCTGAATTTTTTCCCGGAGGCATTCAGCTTTCCTCCTCATGACGTCACACTCCTCTTCCAACCTCCTCTTGTTAAACCTTAGAAACCAAAAATAAGTGTGAGGTTTAGAAATCTTTAGGTATCATCAGAGGCTACAAAAGAACAGGAAAAAAAAAGTGTTGTAAGATGATCTCACCTTTCCTTCTCTAGTTCTATTAGGAGCTCAGTGACATCCAGTCTACTTTTTGCTGCTTTTGCTTGCCTTTCACCCAATGATTTTGCTGTTTGCTGATATTCTCTCTCTACATCTGTTACCCTTCTTTGGTTGTCTCCTAAACTAGATGACTTCTGCCAAATATCCTCTACAAGTCTTCCAATCTGATCCGACCAAATTTTCAACTGTAACAAAGGAAGCCGAGTTACTCTCATGAGACTGTTTAATCTCTATGGAAATTCTGGAAAACAAAACCTACCTGGTCATCAATCCGCTCAACCTTCTGATTGAACAAATCTAGGAACAAATTCGCAAGTTTTATTTTTTTGTCCATTACGTATACTTCACTGCACAACACATCATGCTGCTGACGTGCTTTTATACCCTCCATAACTAGCTGGAAAAAGAGTGAGTAGAGTGAGGGATTCTCCCAAAAAAAATTAATTCATTAATAAAAATTAAAAAAAATTCAAGCATTATCTAGTTAAGGCTACACAAAGGAAGACAACCCAAGGTAGAGGCTCGTGCATGTATCAGTAACACAACCGCGTCAGTAACACGACCCTCAAAATATTTAATAATTAATGAATGTTAACCTAATAAACGTTTTACAACATTTCAAGTCATGTGGCTCATGCCATACAATACAAGAACCTGAAGTTACTGACTAAAGAAACCCGGTGTCAAGAAAATTTAACAGAAATGTACCCTAACCTCCTGATATACTCCTAACTGCATATCCACCTCTCTGGCACTATGAGATGGTTCCTCACGACGTGGTCTGAATATGCCAGGCATTATTGCCTCGCGCTACCAAAAGGTGATGTATCTCAGTGCATGTTGGAAATTGCAAGGTGCTGAAGGCATCACAGCTGAACACAGATGCGCATAAGGCGGGCATCTAACGCGCTAAAAAGCGGCGAGGTACTCACCTAAGACATGTGAGGTGCGACATGAAAGACGCGTCCCTATTTTGAATCTATAGGGCAATTCAGACCTATCTTTATCTGTTAGTTTACTTTTAAGTGTACTCCATTTAAGTATGTTGCATTCAAAAAAAATAAAAATATTAGCGAATATAGCAAACCAATGTAGAGCTTATTAAGGATTATGAGTATATGACTCTTCAATCCTCTTAGTTTTTCTTTTTCATCCTTAACTTTTGATGGCCACCTTGAACCATTGGCAGCAACTGCGACTACTACTTAGATCATTGGTGATTGCTCGGAAGGTAAACTTTGTTTTTATATTTCTATTTCCCATTTGTATTTGGTTTTTCCTCATAACTTGCCTATTATATTGTTTTCACTTTTGAGGACGTGTCAATAATGAAACTTGGAAGTTCAGAGTTTATGCTTATGACTTCGAACGTTCAATTGTGATTCATATAGTTCTTGTTGTGATTTATTGACAGTCTTTAATTACTATTTTTACTTTTTATGAATTTGATCTTTTATATCTTGTTTCACTCAGATGATCATCTTTTTGGTACCTCTCACCTCAGGCGAAATAGGATCATGTCACATTGACCTTGCTGTTCGTCTTTAAACATTGTGCCCTCATCTTATCCTTAATCAAAGCTTCTGTAAGTTAACAAAATGATTAATTATCATGTCCCAGAAGTGCATTCTCTCCTATTTTCTAAACAATCTCCTTTCATACACAGTTCTGAACATTTTCCACTAGCCACCATTTGACCAGAGCATGGGTCGCCTTGTGTTATAAACAATTTCGACTGGAGAAAATTACTACTTGTAAAGAACTCCACATTTTCAAGCTCATATAGCTATAGATCAAATAGTAATTACATTTTAATACTCCCAAAAAAATGACACAACACGCACAGTCACAAATATAGATACATAATCATAAATATAGACATATTTGCATATACATGGGTGAGTCATATCTACATATATCGATATGTGTTGTGTTAAAACAAATTAGACATAAGTGTGTGATAAATACATACATCTACATAGGAATTTTTTTTCTCTTTCTTTTTTTTTATTTTTTATTTTTTATTTTTTATTTTTTATTTTGGGGGGGGGTCATTTTGCTAAATGAATTACCAAG
>NC_033797.1:136559981-136562964 GCF_001876935.1 Asparagus officinalis
CACTAATATTCAATATGGGCTAAGTTACCAGATTGGTATTTTTAGTAGGAACATATTTCCAATATGGTTTTTTTCCTCACTTGTGACATCATTGTATTAATATCAATGTTTAACGTCAATTTGGTACTATTTTATATAGAAAAAATAACCACATTGGCATATTTAGTAACAGAAAAATAACCAGATTGGTATTATTTTGATTTTAATGCCATGATGTCGCAAGCAAAAGAAAAAAATACCTTATCAAAAATGCCAATTTGGTAACCATTCAATATGTTGATATTATCAATCTAAGTCTAAATACTATTAATGCTATTTAGTATTCAATCCCTATCAATGGATGTGATTGCAAACACATGAACCACGTAGAAATAAAATTCCCAATAATTTGATGCATTTTTTAATCATGTATCAAGGGAAAGATCTTACAGAATTTCACGAAAATTCCGGAACATTGATCTTCACACCATATGATACATGAGCAAGATATGTTCATATCCCTCACAATTTTTTCCTGTAGCTGACATGTACTAGATCATATCTAACCGTGTGGATTGTCAACTTATCAATCAAAATTTAAATCAGAATTGATAGCATCCACATCTTGGACACTACTTACAGTATCAGATGAAATCTATATATGACAGTATGTGTCTATACATATAAACATATACATATGTATGTATGAATACACACACACATGCACACAGAAACACACAAATAAATGTTTACGTATATATCTATGTTGTATGTAACTATGTACGCAGATGTCTATATATACATACCCGCAAACATACACTATAATGGATATCCTGGCAGCAGCTCATTTTACTTGATGAGCTCCCCAATGATGAACTTGTGTGACACACATCGGAGAGGGTGGACCTCATAGCTTTCATCTCTTTGTAACTCATTTTGCTAAAGGTAGTGGCAGCTCATATCTAATATACCCTAGCTCTTGCCTCTCTTTATATTTCATTCTTATTAGGCAGGAAATTTACACTTTCCACACTTAAAAAGGGCTTACTCTTTTATATCGTGCTATCAAGCTTATTTCATACTAAAACATAAATAATCCTTTTATAAGGGGAGAGCATCAAATCATCATTTCGAGTAGAAGAAAAAGATATCCGAAATCTGACAATATAGACATCTTCGAATCGGATCGAGAAGTGCTTTTTTATAGCGATCAAGAAGTGCTTTCGTGACAAGAACTTTTGGATTTTAGGTCCAGGTGCAAAGTGGCTTCTCAACAAATGAGAAACTTGCTTCATCGGCTAAAATGCAATGCTATGAGCACCAGAAAAGAAAACCAAGGGAGGAAAGGAATACAAGTGAAGCATATTCTGGTAACAAAAGCCCGGATTCTTTTAGTAGAGAATGAGCATAGGCTTGCATCTCAAGCTGTGTACCAATCAATCTACCTCAAGTACACCTTATCTCAATTTTATCAAAGACAAGGACTCCTTGATCGATAACTCTCAATGTATACTATACCATCTTCTTTTAAACCTCACAGAAAACTTTTTCCAAATCTGAGCCAACTAATTCATTCTTATGCCAAAACTGATCTTCCTTCAAAAGTAGACATGAACCTTCATGACCGAGATAATATTTCAATTACAAGGAGTAAACCAGTTTCTATGATTCTAGATCACCTCTGTCCTCACCTCAACTTTAATGGATTTTTGAAGTGTGATTTGTTGCAGCAAACATTAAACTACGCTAGGTCAACTATTTTATTCCACAGAATTGTAATGATCATACGGAAATTACACTCAATCAAATTGGTTTATCCGATGCTAGATAGGATGATTTGCATGGTTGTTGGATGTTAAGACACATTTGGTTGTGAATTCCAGTAGAGCTCATAGATTCATAATAAAGTACTTTGAAAAAAGAGGGTTGGATGTGGAGACACATCAAGTGCAGGCAGATAATGATGCATGTGTTTGATGCAAAAAATAAAAATAAAAATAAAAATAAAACAATCCAAGGATATGACAGTAAACACAGTTTTCCCATATTAACCCTCCATATCATGAAGATACCGGTGCCAAAGGTGGCAGCGACAACATTGAGTGGGTGGTTGCAGTGACGACGTTGTGGTAAATATGCACAATCTCCACATGCCAAGTGAAATGATATTCCTGTGTTTAAATGTAAAGAATCCACAAAAAATACAGTGCGTACACATGCCAAGTAAAATGATATTCCCATGATTTAACTTGTATAGAATGAGGATGCTGATGTTGGTGCTGTCAGAAACATTATGACAACAGCAGGTAAAATGTCAGTGCTGGCAAGAATGATAGTATTGGTGATAGTGGCAACATGTAGATCATTGGTGGTGGTGGTCGGTGCTGCATTAGCAGGGTCAGTAGTGTTAGCAAGTTTGTCAATGACATTAGTGCAGAGACAAAAGTCATTTTTGAAGTTGGTGATCATTGTTTTAAAAAACAGTATGGGCACATGTCTAGACCGAAGCGGTACTTAGACCACCCGCCTAGGTCTTGTGAGCTCCTAGGAGAGCATGCCTAGGTCTTGTGAGCTCCTGGGAGAGCATGGGCCACTTACGTTAATAGCATCACATCAAAAGGTATATACTGGTCGCCTAGTCATAGTAACGGATGAAGAGAATGGACCAAGTCAAAATGGATCAGATCGAAACTTTATCTAATTACATATTAGGCAAATTGTGAGGATAGGATCTTGAATCTTCAAAAAGAATCATTCCCCCTCTAAAAACACATACGTGAAGATTACATGCCCAAATAGGCCCCAAAGCACAAGAGGCTTGGTTCAACGCCTAGCATTTCTAAAACTTTGTTGGTGACAGTGTTTATAGAAACATAGGCATCATTAATGGTGCAAATAGGCGACAATGGGAGAGCACACTGGTAGTATTGGTGATGGAGGAATGACAGAGAAAGACAACAAGAGATGAGGAAGAACAGAGTATTTGTGAAAATTAAGAAAATCC
>NC_033797.1:136562974-136610150 GCF_001876935.1 Asparagus officinalis
TCATTACAGATAAGCAAAAAGGCCCTCTTTTTTCTTCGTTTGCCCTCCCATCTACCACCCACTGACCTACTGGCAACCACATGGCATCCACGTGCGCATTCATAAGCAATCGTCATCATCTGTCCTATTGCTCTTCAGGCCCAATTTAACCTAACACGATAACCTCCTTTGTATTCCTCAGAAAATTCCCTATTTTGGAATTATTAGGAGGAAAGCTACAGCACATATGGACCAAATCAATCAATTTCCTCATATTTGAAAACTAAGGCTTTAGTTATTATGGTGGGCCAGGCTTTCAACAGACATATTTGAATGTAAAATGTACATCAAATAACGAATTGATGCAATAGAAAACTAAATTAATACAAACTAATAAATTTCAATGCAATTATCAGATTGAAAATGAATGTTGCAAATGTAAATAATTCCATTCTTTACCTACAATTTTGTTTAATTTTCAAAATTTTGAACATCTGAACATTCTAATGTTAGCTTCTAAAGTAACTAACATAATATTAAGCTACAAATTCCACTTGATTATGTTTTGCTAAACTTAAAATTTTAAAATATATTATGACAAAATAAAAATAAAAGAGAAAAAACAACTGCATTGTTAACAAAATCTTGCTTTGTGGGCCCACTTGCTCCTAACCCACCTGGCAAAAGTCCTAGGCCAATTACAGCCCATGTGTCACCTCGCAATCCCAGTCATCACTAAATTCACAGCACGTCAATTTTGATGGCTATCATGAGAAGAAGCAGTTATACATTGGACTCCACATCTTTTTTGTATCAGTCACCACGTCCCCACTCTTACCATCTCTATCCCATCCACCAAGACCAATCAGGAAAAACTTTAAACCCCAATTTTCATTTAGAACATCTCACCCGAACTCCCAACATCTCCTCCCCTCTCTCTGACCCCTCCATCACCGTCTTCGGCTAGGACTCCCACCAGTGTCATCCTTCGTCGCTCGAGTCGAACTCATGTACAGCTTTGGCGGCTAAATCCAACCCCCAAGCAATGGCAACCACCTCTCCTAGACTGCAATACAAAAATCCTCACAGTCCACCAATCAATCTGATTTCCAACGAAGGTTGGAAAGTTCTCGGCAACCTCCGGCTATGATAAATTCATCTTAAAGTCTAAGTTTCCTTGTGATGATCTTGATCATTTAATCTCGATTACTAATGATGACGACTTAAAACATACAATGGAGTACGATCGACTTCAAAGGATTGGATTGAAGTGGATCCTGAAGTTGAGTTTTTTCTTTTTTTTGCTGGATTGATTGGGACTTTTTTTTGGGGACCGATTGGGAAGAAAAGTCAGTATCTGTCACCGGCGACAACACCGAGGGAGGTGCCGGACTATTTGTTCGGTCTGGATAGGCCACCAGAGAAAGAGGTGAAAGATTTTACAGTGGAGCTATAGAGGGTTCAGATAGGTGAGAAACAGTAGCATTAGCAAGATGAAACCCTACCTAGGGTTTACACTCCTGTGCAAGAGGAGTCACATGTTTCAGAACTAGAACCACCTCAAGCATATTGGAAAACTCCTAGATTAGCATCATTATATGGAGGATGGGAAATTTTATTTGGTTCCAATGAATCAAGGAGTTCTTCCAGCGAATTACACTGCCATGCAAAGGGTAGTGCCAACTGCGGTGGCATATAATAGTCCGATGATGGTGTACACTACTGATCCTAACGTCAGCGTGGGCGTGTATGATAACCAGTAGTGCGAGATTTGCATCGTATGATAGTGCTGGGAGGCATGTTTATTATATGGAAAAGGCGGCCGCATAAGGAAGTGCTAATAATGTGGCGATGGCAAAAGCACTAGAGGGGATTGTCAGATACCCATTTACCGTTGAAACATTCCCACAAAATAATAAGAGATGTCAAGGCATTATCATAATGTTGAGTTTCTGACAAACACAAGAATGAAAAGCAAGATATTGGTTCCAATCTGATATCTCCATACTAGATGCTGCCTTATATTAACTGGTCAAAGTTGGATATATTAAAGTATTAACCTTCATTAGTCCATCCTGCTCCAAACCATACAAGGTCCTATTACTGCTCCAATCCTAATCTCTTGTCTATGTGGTTGTATGGGTTTTCCTTCAACCAATATGAAAGTATGATAGCACTTCGGCTTCACCTCATTTGTCAATGAATGTTTCTTGAGTGTTTTTCATTACACCACAATGGCTCGCTTTCATTTCACCCATCCACATTGATTGGCTTCCAACTCCACTAATCAACTTCGTCCCTTGATATGAGAAAACATACAAATCTGTATGTAAGTGTTCAATTGCCCATGGCAAAAACAATGCCTTGCTCGCTTAAAAAATGTATTCATGTGATAAAAGGACAAGATTTAACACTGCATAGTTGCTGAAGGTTTCCTCTCATAAGTTTATTATGACTGAACCATGCCAATGAATGTGTTTGGACATGAAATATTTACACAGTGAAATATTATACAAAATAATGCAGCCTTGCACGCTTTTCAGTAAGATTTTAATAAAAACCTCATCAATGGAAAGGAAAGCTTTAAATTAGAAAGATTAATTAATTATGCATGACTTAAGGAAAGCTTTAAATTAGAAAGATTATTTGTTTATGCATGACCTAAGGTCGTAAAAGATATAAAATTGACAGAGTTACCTTGATATTGTAATCATCTCTCTCTGTGATTTGTTGCAACAAGTGCTGATTTTGGGTTTGCATATCTTCATATGCTTGGCCTATACTCTGCAGATAATTGAAGTTAGACCATTACTCACATGTTAATCTTCTATCAATTGGAATGGTAACATGTGTTGCAGCTAATACACGAGGGCATCAAACCTCAATCTCAGATAAATATGCTTCGCCTTCTTCATGCTTGGATTTCAATGTCTCTGATGAAATATGTATATCCCTGAGTTCAAACCACCCAATGGTCAGTCCCTATATATTTTAAGTTTCTTAAACGAAAGGCCTCCCTAAAACCAACTCGTTAGCACTCTATATGGATGCATATAAGTGTAAAAGAAGAAAGCAAATAACAAAATGCAGATGCCTGATTCCAGTAGCAAAAACTTCAAACAGTTACCCACTAACAGGAAACCCACACCATGTTGTACAACAAGGAAAAAAAATTCTTTATCTGATTAATGAAAGATCTACATAAGTATTTGGTTAGATGCGGTTAGTATGCTATCAATACCCTCAATTATTTTTAAAAATACAAGAAATGATAGTATCTATACCTTCCAGATGATTCCAAATTCTGCCTCAAATCAGCAATCTCAGCTTCAGTGGTGGCTAACCGTTGCTGAGATACTGCTTCCGCTTCATTGGCTTCCTTAACACGCAACTCCAAGTTGTGCTCATCAAGGGATGATTTGAGGCTGTGAACATGAGCCCATGCCTTGTATTCCATCTCCTTACCCTCCATGACCTCCCTGCAGCATGAACAGGTTGGAGCAAACACTTCTAAGTAGTGCTCAGCTTCAGTCTTAAGATATACTAATTTAGGCCATAACAGCTAATAGAAGCACGCACTATACAAATAACAGAAAGACGACATTTTTCGACTTCTTTTTTCTAATTAACACAATGAGATCAGCAATATGGCAACACATGAATATTCGGAAGTATGTGAGAGAAATTTTCTTTTGAATGTGAATCATCCTCATTCCAAGTTCGTTGAAGAAAAGCACTTACTCATATCAGCACCTTAAAATCCTCTTCATTCATACATACTTCTCCCAATCTAAAAGGAAAGCCTCAACACATTTTCAACCAACTTTTCATCACTACTCACAAACATACCATTTTTAACACTCCATAGATTAATAAGAACCACTATGCTCCCAACTGGACCCCACACACATACATAGAGAAGCTACACATGCACAGGATAGGAGGTGTGGGTTTGTTGATAGGAGGTGTTCAACTATACAAATCCCGCTGCCACTTTGGAAACAAACTTAACACTTTTGAGATTCAAGAACATTGCTCGAGCACATAGAAAACATAAACTAATTAAGAGGATGCAGATCAAGCACAAAACTCTAAGCCACTACCTACAAGTATAAGTTGCTCTGCAGCATTGCAATAGGGCCATTGATGCCATCCATATCTCCTTATCTTTATTTATACATACTGATCACGTTTATAAGATGATACAATATGGAAACACTTACAGAAAGAACTAGTTTTGCTCAGGATTGGACCAATTTGGATGTATTAGTTAGCAATACATTGTTCATAGAATGCAAAGAGGAATGGCTCATTCTCAAGCAAATTTCAACAACCCAAAGTCCTCTTGCAAATGCGCGAGTTGTTTATCTGAAATTCTGAATAAGTTTGAATTGCTTATATCCATAGGTCGATTAGAGAACCATCTCTCCAGGACTTATGGACAAAGTTTGTACACGCTTATATTCCTTCAGAGACAAAAGTGAGGCATCCATGAATGGTATGTGTGCATGTGAGACAGTGCGAGCAAGCAACACATATATTAATTTATCAGCAAAGGATTTCAATTGTCGCTCCAAATTCAAGAATTGAGCGATTCTTAGCAAATGCAGCAAATATGAAATAGGGCACAGATAACTGGAATTAGTAGAAACCAAGCACAAAAGTCAATACCACTGCTTGTCAGATGTTAGCACTCTACACTGCAATGGTGGAATTGACACTTGATTCTGTTATTTCCTCAAAAAAAGTTGATTTTGATTAAACAAAAGGGGAAATATTCAGTATAAAGACAACATTTCCCCTTTCTGCACAATACTTCTGACTTAAAAAAGAGAAGAAAAAAAGGTGTTAACTTGCTTACCTGGAATCAATGGATTCACGCCTATACATATCTAGAATTAGCTTCAACTCGTGATCACTCTCTCTTAGATCTTGAACCTAATCACAACATTTGGCTCAGAAAATATCCGATGCATAGTCAAATAACGAAAGAATATTTAACACTATGACATAAATGAACGAGATGAAATTTAGTAAAAGCATCACTTTAGGCATATAAATAAAGAGCGACAGGTAGCATTACAACATTCATAATTAGACACCAAAAGTAGGAGAAGAACCTACTTCACCAAGTTTTCTAAAGAAAAAAAAGTAATTTGACTAGTTACCCGAAGAACTAATAGGATGCAAGTTCCCACATAAAAGGGTATCAGGGGCTCAGTACAGCAATAAATACCAGCAATCAACATTATAAGAGCCAGAGGCAGAATGATAAAAATGTCAAAAGGAGCATGAAAGAGATTAAAAAGTAGAATAAATGGAAAAAAAAACTGCAAGCACATCAATATAGTGCATTTATGTTCAATATTTAACAACCACATGCTAGGTTGAGGGGGCTCCAAATTTTGGTGGAGTGGTCAGTCTTAAAGGGAAGATAAAAGAAGTGGACAGCTATTACTTTTTGCATACACTTTCAATGTTTTTATCTCTTGAATGTAAATCTAGAATCTGCAGATCATATATCCGTAACACCAAAATGCTCTGATACCACATAATCATACTAATGCCTCTCATCAAAAGAACTTACGAACATCAAGATAGGGATATTTGGATATTTATGATTGACAATTTCCTTAATTCATAAGAGAAATAATGGTATGCATAATGAACAGTGGGTGCAATCTTGCACACAATGCACTCAACTTAGAAAGGACACTGATAGCAAGTTTTAATAACACGTCAGACTCCATGCTAGTCTAAGGAAATATGATTTATGCCTCGTTGCATATGCATAACCTACGATCACAAAAAAGGTAATTCTACATATGAGATGAGTGACAGTCAATATTGAACCACGTGGCCTCTCTTAGTCATAGATCTCTTAGCCTGAATTTGGTTCCCATAAATAAAGTATAAGTGTCAGGTTAACACCAGTATAACAGGGATACAAATATACAGCAGCTATGAAGCACGGACACGGACACGACGACACGGACACGACACGGACACGGACACGGACACGACAAAACCCAAAAAAATAGGACACGGCGACACGGCTAGATTTTTTTAGTATTATTATTATATATAGATAAATTTATAAAATTCAAACAATAAACTCAAGTGTAATCTTCAAACACAAAATACTAAGCTACTAACAAGTATAACATTACAAACATATAATTTGAGGCCAAAGAACTATGATAATTTGAGATACCTAATACCAATTTCAATAATTTGAAGGCATAATATAGAAATATTGAAGATTTAAAGGGCTAATATCGAAATATTGAAGATGTGAGGGGCTAATATAGAGAAAGAGCTTTCTTTTTTGAGGCGACTCAGGTCCTGTCTTTTCAAACCCTGCCTCTTTTTCCCCCCTCTCTCTAAAACCCTCCCGCTGTATCTCGGCGAGATGACCCCGACTCCTACTAATATAATTAAAAAATAGCCCAAAAGAGAAAGATTTTTAAAATAATCAAATAATCTCCAAGCCACCCTCCTCGAAATCCAACGGCAGAGATCTCTCCATCTCTCACCCTGTCATTGGTCAGCATGTCACATCACCAGCTCCTCACTGTCTCTAAAGCTGCCACGTTACCCCCTTATTAAATTCATTTCAGGGCTCTCCCCTCCGCCCTTAAATCAGACCTCGCCGAAGTTTGACACTGTCGTCTCCTCAATCAAGAGAGAAAAAAAGCATCAGCAGCAAGCAGCAGGTCCCTAGCAGCGACGAGGACTAGCCGACGAGGAAGAGGACTGAGAGAGAGATCCAGAGAGAGCCTGGGAGGGAGAGAGGCTGGGAGAGAGAGATCCAGAGATCGAGGGAGAGAGAGACGAAGAATGAGAGAGAGAGAGAGACTGACCTAGCCAAGGCGATGAGAGATCGAGGGAGAGAGGACGAGCCGACGTGGATGACGACGAGGACGATTTGCTGAGAGGACGACGAGGACGACGATGACGATCGAGGCCGACGAGGACGATCGATCGGGAGGACGATTTGCTGAGAGGACGACGAGGACGACGATGACGATCGAGGCCGACGAGGACGATCGATCGGCGGTGTTTTCTTTTCAGTCGGGATCGAGAGAGAGATGAGCCGATCGGGTGAGTGAAAAGTGAAAAGTGAAAAGTAGGGTTTGGCTTTTGCTTTGGGTTTTGGGTTTACAAATTCTCTTTTTTTTTTTGCCCTCTCAGCCGTGTCGAGAACAAAACAGCGTGTCGAGAGCGTGTCGAGAGCGATTCTGCGATGTTGACCGTGTCGGCGGCGTTGACCACGTGTCCGACGCGTGTCGAACGCGTGTCCGCGTCCGACACGCGTCGGAGACGGACTCGGGGCCTTCTTTCACGTGTCGGTGCTTCATAGTACAGCAGGGTTGATTATAATTGATTGTGGATATAACAGGGTTGGCCATTGGTTACTGGCAACATAGACAAGGCTTTCAGAGAATTGGGCTGACGAGTAAGTCCATTTAAAGAAATGTAAGAGCGACATATGTACAAGGTGTCACCAGAATCTGATGTGCATGTACTGGCAAAAGCTTTTAGACCTAGAAATAATGACTCCGACGTCTCCATCTAAATGCAAGGAGGTAGCAAAGTAGAAGCTTTGCCAGGAGAAGAAAAAAGGATACAGAGCTCTTGCAGAAGCCGACCTACTATAATGTAACACCACTGCCAACCTACTAGAATAGTATAATGTAACACCAAAACCATAAAAATCAGGCCCTTTTCAGTTACTGATGCCAATGGACAATTCTAGCCTGCCGCAACAAGTTAACTTACTTGCATATGGGAATTTTGACTGTTCTGAGAATTCTCAGTTCTAGCTTGCTCCTCATATAGACGATGCAGCTATAGATTTGCCGAGAAGCTAGGCAATAACAGCATTGTGCTGATGTCCTTAAGGATCTTGCTCATCAATATTGTGCACCATTCTTTTCATAAAGTTTTCGAAGTAGTTACATAAAAATAATGTGTTCTCACCTTCATCAAACGTAAAATTATTCTATAATAAAAAGTCAACAAAAGTTCAACAACATGGTTACAAGTGACTACCTTGAGATATATAGAGCAAAAGGCTAGACATGCACTGAAAAATCATCCCACTTTCTATTTCAATGCACCGAATTAGGTAATGCAAAGAGAGAACACATCCACCACTTATCGATAATTAGAGGAAAAGCCAAAAAGATAATAGATTCTGTTACCAACTACTCAATGTTACGATAATCACTTCACTATTAATAAATCCCTTCATAAGTACAGTTCAAAGGCAATAACATAAGCACAGTTTTTATGCCCGTACACTATTTTGCAATGACCATCATATGTGCACAAAGTACTGAATCACTCAAGCAAAGAAATTGAGAAACCGCATTATTCACTAATAGACAGTAAAATGAAGTCCAAAGAAAGAATTGAGAAAATTAGAAAAGAAGCCAGTTCTGATTTCTGAATCTATCAGATCTAATAGGAATTGCAAGTTCCCAATTTGCTAACTATATACTTAACTATATAAAAGGAAAGATGAACTGAGCCAATGAAATTCTAAATTATTGCTGGGATATAATTACATAAGAAAACAGGTTAAAATCATAATAACCAAAATAATATACATCACAACCCTATTCATCCAAGATGTACAATCGCCCTATTAAGTGCATCCAAATTTTACTACCCATTTTCTGAAACTTAAAGCAATGTCCACAATTGTCAGGTAGGAAAATTTTCAGACAATAGGCAGAGAATTACTTCATTTGTTTAGACAGTCTGAAACTCGAAACTTTTAATTAACAATCCATTGTCTTACTAAAATAGTAAACTAAATGCTTAAATGTCATGACTACCCAAGGTTTTAAATATCGGATATCGTGAAAATATCGGATGACCAAAATCCATATCTGATTGCGAATATCATACGTGGTAAATATCAGAATGCCATAATGGATGTTTGCCTATATAATATAATGCACTAAAATGTAATCTCAACATACTTAATGAAATCTAAGCATACAAAATGTAAATAATATATGTTTAGGATCACTAATCAACCTTGTAAAACAGACAAAAAATACAAATCAACGTTGCAGCTATTGGTCTGATTTTTTAGGGCAAAATGTCATCTAATATAATGGGGAAATCATGATATCTCACCCAAAAATTGTCAAACGCAGTATATTGTTTTGCGACAAGCCATATAAAAAGATATATCAGACCACATTTCTGCTAATATATTGGCCATATCAGGGATATATCACCCAAAATAGCCAAAAAGCGCTAAAGGATATTTAGAGACCATATCGATTGCGGCAAGCCCTGTTAAAAGGATATATCGGGCCATGTCGGGGATATTTAAAACAATGTGAGTACCATCACATTTTAGTGTAAAACGCAAAGCAATTTCCACAATTCTCAAGTAGGAAAATTTCAACAATTGACCGAGGGCTTCTTAATTCATTTGAACTGTCTGGAACTCAGAACTTTTAATTAATATTCAGTGTCTTATTATACCAGTAAACTAGACGCATAATAGTTGTATAAAGGAAAGTGATCATACCACTGCCTCCAGTTTCTTTATCTCAGAAATTTGTTGGGCAGACATGCCAGACAATGATTCCAACTGCCTCACCTGTGTTTAATATAGCTTCAGTGACCAATGCAGTGTCTAGGCACCAGGGCCAGGTGATAAGAAAACTCACCTTCCTATTTAGTATATTAGAAAGGGACTGGACTTCAGCTCGTAGGCAATGAATCTCTAAAGATGCTTCCTTGTATCTATTGAGTTCACGCTGCATGACTGCCATGTCCTTGGGAAGGGATGCAACAAGTGATTTGAACTCTGCAATGATTTCTTTCCTACCTGAAATGCATAATTTTGGCAACTAAAAGAATTATACAGGAACAAAGTAGTAGTTCTAGTCTTCTAGATATCTTAGACCAGCAACATCAACTATCTTCACTACCTGGTTCTTTTGAAACTTGGTCAAGGTTGCCCTCCAGTGTAATCCTTTCTTCTAGTAATTTCTGTACCTCCTGTTCTAGCTCAGAAATATGAGATTCTGAAAATGCAGAGAATCCTCGACAAACATCAACTAGATCAGCTCTCAAGGCAAGTTCCTTTTCATGCCAGGTGAAACTATCCTTTTCAACCTATCACAATGAATTTGAAGACCCTTAGTACACCAGAGGATTAATATCTTTTGTGAGGTAACTACATAAGCTACATGCATCTACCGACCAGTTACCACCTGTAGTTTCTCAAATGACGTTCGACACTCATCCATCTCTGCTTTTGATTTATCCAGCTGCTCACTTAGTAATAAAAAAGCTTTGGAGGAAGTGATACTTTGTACATTCTTCACATCATTCTGGAAAACCATGTATATGTCATATTCTACTAAACCATCTGTTGGAAAGTTTGTAATCAATTTTAAAGACAAACAGTTATAATGGAAGCAGACCTGCAATTCACCTAGACTCTTCAAAACTTCTATCCTTCTTTCATGGAGACTTCTTATTTCTGCAAGCCGGCTTGAAGCTACATCCTATTCAAGGATTCAAATCAGAGCATATACATCTTATACAGCTACTTATCACAATGTAAATACCTTCAAATTCTTGAGTGTTGCCTCCAGCTCTTGAAATTCTTTTTGTTTATCTCTAAGCTTATCTACATCGACTTGTTTATTTCCTATTGTAGGAAAAAGAAAAGGCGTCCCTGGTGCTGCATCTTTTTGTGCCTTGAGACTTGCCAATCTACAATTGATTTCCCCTAACTCAGCAACAGCACTCGCCAACTCCCCTTCACAAAGTTACCAGAGAACTGTCAATTTCATAGAAAGAACAGTAGGACTTGAGTAAATAAACCCCTCCGTAAGTTACATAATGTAGGGGCCTCAGATAACAAAAATTTATAAGGTAATCTTTTGATAGTTGAGGAAAATGTACCTGCCAAACGTTTGTGTTCGGCTCTATTTTTGGCATCCATATCTCGCTGGTACTGTACCTTATTTGCCAATGGTCTATGCTTCAAATGGAGATCTTGAATTGCCACTTGTGAACTCTGAACTTCCATCTGTAAGTCATTAGCAGCCTTTTGCAACTGTCTGTTCGACTCTATGAAAGCAGAAGAAACGGTTTGAGCAAGATAGAATGTTGATGCCTAATCATCAGGAATAACAAACAAGTAAATATAATATGGATTTAAAGGTCTTACCATCTCCTGAAAGAGTCATGCAGAGAGCAGAAACAGCTTTATTGTTTACATGCCATAAACGATTTACGGACGTCATAATATTTTGCAAGATGTTTCTTGATGCCAACTGTGATGTCCGAACATCCGCTTCCAATTGCCTAGGGGATAGTACATCGCAGCAACTTTCAGTGGCTCCCGTTTCCATAAGTCTGCTCATAAAATCTTCTTCGACTGGAAAGGATGGTGCTCCATCTGGTCAAAATAAACATACCAATAAAAATAATAATATATGATAAGTATTTATATCACGTCATTTTGTAGTGGATGGACCAAAATCTAAAATTAACAGAGTACCATAAATGAACTTCAAACACAAATAATATGTTTCAAGAAATAGTGATATACAGAGTTCTAAAATAGAAGTGATGACGGAAAGATTCCAAAAGGCCGACCCCAATAGAAGTGATGATGGAAAGTTAACAGAGTACCCATAATAGAACTGATGAAGGAAAGTTCCCAAAAGGCCGACCCTAATGTGCAGATTGGAGAAGTGGGGGTCATAGTTCATAGCTTACACTCCAAGTTGCAACAGTTGCAACAATTGCAACAGGCAATCGGTCCATGTTAACTTGGCTCAACATTTAAAAAGGTATCAGGCCAAAATTTTTTAAAAAAAGTAAGTGTGATGCTTCTATTTAACTATTAATTCAAAAATGTATCGTAAGAAAGCTAGCGATGCATATATCATGACTAAGTATATAACCAACCAAACAAACAAAAGCACACACATAAAACACATGTTTGTATGTATGTATCAAGGTTTGTAATTCATATAGGTTTTTTTCTGTTAACATTAGTTCTAAAGATTAGTTTGGGCTTAGGGCTCTCTGAAACAGCTTTGTACAAATCTTGAAATACGAGACGTAGAACAAGCCTCAGTTTTTGTCTCACATTTTTCAAGTGAAGAGTCTCTTCACCGTCGATCGTCTGTAACCCCTTCACTCCTGACCGTGTGTCACCACTGGTAAGCACCTCCCTCCCTCCCTCCCTCTCTCTCTCTCGATCTTTTCTTATTCATATTCCCTCAGTGACTGCACGAGAAGAGAATAAGCTATTCTTTAGTACAGGATAAAAGACTTCTAACTTAGAAGCGCTCCAGAGGGGGCCCATGAGACTGTTTGCAAAAAGAGATGCTCGCAAAAAGAGATGCTCGCAAAAAGAGAGGGACAGTATGAGAAAAGAGGATGTTGACAAACCTACACACGATAAGAGAAAGCCGATAGAGTTGCGCGTGAGAAATGAGTGGGACTGCGCTCTAGAAGAGGAGTCAACAAGGCTGCACAGGGAAGAAGTCTACAATGCTATGCATGAGAAGATAAAGTTGACAAAGACTGCATGTAAGAGAAAACAGGTGGGGCAACTCATGTAATAGGAGATCGAACAGACAACACACCCGTACAGGAAGTGGTGTCAACAAGTGCAATAGTAGAGTTTCTTTTAAATTCAGATGAGGATGATGTTACATCATCATTTCCGGCAGTGGCGGATCTACGACGTTTTCAGTGGTGGTTCAAAATATACACTAATTTTTTTTCAAATAATAGAGAAAAAATAATAAAGAAAGAGTTATTAAAAGGGGAAAATTTTCTTTTTTTAAGCAATGATTTGGCTTATATATATAAAAAAAATTTATAGAAAGCCTTAAAGGAGTAGACGGAACAAAGGGATAAAAAGAAAGAAAAAGAAGAAAAAAAGAAATATAGGGGAAGTAAAAAAGAAAAGAAGCATAAAATAGAAAAGTTAAGTTAAAAATTAAAGTTTTGAAGGCTAGGAGATTCGATCTCCAGATCTCTTGCACAAGTTCTTAACCAACTTCAACCACTAGGCTGTAGATATGTTTTGTATTGTTACTGATATATATAATATATAAGGTTTCTTGAAAACCTGAGGTGGTTCAAGTGAACCACCTTGAACAAGGGTGGATCCGCCCCTGATTTCCGGTGAGCCTTCCGCTTGAGAGGAAAGGTGGAAGAAAATGTGTGAAAGAGATTGATAAGGGCAATAACAGAATCTTGAGGACGAGCGAGACGAAACAGGGAAAGAACAGGGAATGGGATAGCACTTGAGACGGTGGTCCTGCTTTGCTACCCCGAGGTTTAGCGTTTAGAAGTTCTGGAGTTAGAATGATAAAGGAGAAGAAATATTCCAAATTTGCATTTCTTATTCTCTAATACAACATTATGCTATTTATGCATTATTCATAGCAATGCCCTTCAATCAATCCTACAATAAAGCCTCAATTATATGGTCGGACATATCCAATATAGTGATACAGTGAATCTAGAATAGTATTATAGTAGCAATAACCTCCAACCAATCCTACAATCAAACTTTAATTATATGGCCGAACATTCCTCATTGTGGCACAATGAAGCTGTACAATAAATTATTCTTATTCCTTATAGCATCCCAACCATGTAAGCAAGATTCTTAAACACGGTTTCATTATGTATACGATCCAAATTCGGGTAACGACAAATCAAACTATGCAGCACTTTATTGCTTAGTGCGGAATTATGTGTTTTTGAAATTTTATGTGCGTATATAGGGTTCGATGGTTATGGGGCGGCGACTCATGTAGCAAAAGGAGATACCAAGAGATTAAATGGTGAGATCCACACCTTTTAATGTACTAATCACATGTTTATCTTGGTAGCTCATATAGCAAAATGAGTTATTACCTCATACCTAGTTTTTCCATATATGCGTGTGCGTGTGTATATATATGAGAGAGATGGACATGCTCAGTACTAAGCACAAACTTGACGCTTGGTAGTGATGTGGCTCATTCTCATCCACTCATTCAATTGGTCCCTACTTGAAAACAACCACCCCATCCAATCTATGTGCACCCATGTAAATGTGGTCCCCTCCTCTAAGTGAATGGGAATGAGCCATCCCATTGCCAACCACCAAGTTTGTGCAGTCATACAAGATGGTTCTCACTAGTATATATAGTATAAGTATACTATATATCTCAGTATATATATATATATATATATATATAGTATATATAATACTATATATAATGTTGCGTGTTATAACGGGATGACACCTTAGATTCCATACTAATGTAGCGCCTCTTGCATCAATGAAGGTGTAGGTTATCCCCTCTCGCTCTCGCCTCACTCATCGTGATCTCAAAGTCTCAAAACATCTTATTAAGAACAAAAATACAAATCATGATGATTAAAAATGATCGTACAGCACAGTATTTGTTCATTGCTTATCTTTACGTTATAGTATGCTAAACACTATAATTTCACAAATCACTTGATGCATGAGTAACAACCAATATGCCAATTTTTTTACTTGTATACAATCCAAAATACACTATAAATCAAAATGAACGAAGCGGCCATCAAGTAATTTGTAGCATTATAATATAGTTTTAAAGTGCTCTACCTTAGATTTGACCAATGGTGCGCACCTTATGAACACTTTTTCTCATATAATATATTATTATATATATATCATATATATACTATATATATTATATATATATGTAACTATATATATATATCATTAGTACTGAATCTATATTATAGCTATATTTTATATATATGAGTAATTCATTTGTTCATTAACTAAAACACCTTTTAAGTCATAACATTTTGAAATACTAATAGAACTCTTCATCTAATCTTCCTCATCATCCTCATAGTGGCCGGTGGCTGAAATGACAACAAGAGATAGCAATGATGGGCGTCGACACTAGGCGGCTGTGAAATCTAGTGATCGAGGTAATTTGTGGCGATGGAGAGGAGGCTGTGTAGGGTTGACTAGGTTTAAGGTTTTGAAGTAGCATATTTTTTTGGAAATGTTTTGAGGCAGCAATCAGGAGACTTTTAGGGTAATTAAGTGTGGCTCGGATCGGGTATATTTTGTGCTTACATAATTTCATTATGCGGCTGGATACTCTTTAACCATTTGATTATGCAGTTTGACCATATAATCAAGCGGGTTTCAGCTACCCAACACATTTTGGTGTTGAGTAGGAATACTCGGGCACATACTTGGTCAGGCAGAGCATGTTATTGAACACTAATGTAAGTACCCCATTTCCTTTAGCTTGAAAACAGTCCTCAAAATTATTCAAAAGTAGTCACTTAGGACTTAATCATATTTAAGGTCTCCAATTTTGAAGGGGAATTGCCTAAAAATGTATATTTGAATTTGGGTAGATTGTTTCAATGTGATGAATATTTTCAAGAAAGTGTTAAAGAAATGACTCGAGAGAAAGGAGCAAGCATACATATAAATAGACAAAAAGGAAAGAAAATATCTATATGCAGAACATTAAAAGAAGAAAGGAGAGAAAATAAGGGAAATAAGATCAACGGGCTTCTATTTTTGAGAGGAAAAAGCATATTTTGGGCTCTTTTCAACCATGGTCTTCAAGCTTCTGCTCCCTGAATAAATCCTAAAGAATGTAGCTCAACACCAATGCTTCTGAAGAAGTTATACTTTGAAAGCCATCAAAAGCCCTCTAGGATGCAATGCAGTCATTGGTTTCTTCCAGCAATGAAAAACTTCATGTTCTTTTGTTTGAAGGAACTCAAATAGAAAAGTTCCCCGTTCCTTAAGGTATAACAGCGGAATCAGTAGGCAGATGTTAGGTCTTCCAGCTTTCCTTTTCTTTCTTAAAAGGTAAAAACATTCTCAAGACAAACTATATTTGTGTCTATTGTAAAGCAAGATATTGAACAATTACAGGCAAGAAATAACTTCAAATGTTAAGAATTTGAAAAATAAATAAATGACTACACAACTTAATTGGATATATCTAAGTTTGGAGCATGCTCTAATATGAACTTGGACTTGGATTCAACCTTCTCTTCAGGATGAAGAAGAATGTTAAAGGATACAACAGCAACATCACCCATTTATTCACGGACAGCTAAAAAAAATAGCTTACAATCACTAGACAGGTCAGCAGCCTAATAGTGTTCCTCATTTAACATGCAACAAGTACAGTAAATTATAGGATTTTGCTCACTTCACTATCAAGCCATACAGGCTATGCATCTAAGTTTAGTCAAGTAATAACGAGATTCTAATGTTGTATAAATGCTTCCACCAATGAAACAAGAAAATAGTAAATTACAAAATAGCAGCAGTTGTGTAATTTTCTTATGTCGTTTAAGCCTCAACTTGTCATTCTTTTTTGGAATTTGTCTCCTGTTTACTGTTAAAATATTTTTAGATATTGGAAATTTCAGCCAATTAGGGACATGGGGCCTCATGCCCTAGCTGCCAGTGCCACCAATTTGATTTTTTCACTAAAATACTAATAATCAGCAAGCACTTTAAAGGAAAATAAAACCATTTTACATATAACTGCAATTTTAAGCTTTAGAATCTTAGCACAATGAGACTTGATAAAAGCAACGTAACTAGCATAATGCAAGTTACCAGCTGCATCCTCAAGCATACGAGAATCTTTTATGCCATGTCCGCCATTTTCAGATCCCCATGTGCAAACACAACGAGACTCCAAGTCAGTCACTAGCTGTTAAAGCAATACAGACTTCGTTTCAAGACAACATCGAGAATTACACAGCATAAAAATGAAGAAATAGAATAAACCACTCACACAGTCCCAGGAATTGCTAATCACTCCCAATGTGTCTTCATAAGTTGTCTGTTTCTCTTCCAGCTGATGAAGTTTGCTCTCCAGGGCAGAATATTCAACCTTCTGAGTCTCCAGTTGTTGTACAAGCTTTTGGTTTCGATATTGAAGTACAACGACATCAAGCTACAAGAATAAACAACAAAAAGGAATTTGGTTGCTATTAGAATATACATATAGGGAAATTTATACACGCATCCCGCTAATACTGGTCTACTACAGTACTGGTTTGTGACATCATGCACAACATAATATTGGTTCGTTTTGATCCTTTAAGATAGTTCAGCTATCATTCTTTTGATCAAATAAAGGAGTTAAGAATATGCAACTTTTCTGCTAAAAATATCCAGAGATATTTCAGCAGATCAAATGAGCTTACCAAGAGATGAATCAGAATAATGATATCATTCAAAAATTAGCAACAATTAAAGAATTTTGCTTCGATATTAGTCTTGATTTGACTTTTTAATTTGGAAAATTATGAACTTTACTACAATGTTGGGTGTGTTAGCATTATGAATTAAGATCTTATGTTGTTATCTTATAGTAGATATTATTTCTCTTGACATAGTTTTATGTGAAAATTCATTAACATGTTCTTTCATGCTTGATCATCTATCTTGAAAAACTATGTGTGGTGTGCGCTTCACTTCCTCTGCATGGGCGCATAAAGGGACTTTGTGCCCTTCACTACGCATCATGCATCGATAACACCAATGCAAAGTGCAGTAATTATATGAAGTGACCACCAGAGCCAATGAACAACCAAATAGTTCAACCATAAAATCAGACCATAGAATTTGGGAACGTAGGACGTTATAGCAAACCACAACCCAGGTTTAATCGTCCTAGATTCGCGTGGGTCACGACCCCATTCACCAACACTAGCCACCCCTTTAGAATTCAAACCATTAAAACTCAGAAACTCTCTTTTAAAAGAATAAAAACCAAAAAATGCGTGAAATTAAGCAAATAAAGTATGCATACCTTATTGCAACATGATTCTCAAGGTTCTTTTACCATTATTGATACCAAGACCTCTAATTTCTACATTTAAGAACCGAACAAAAAGCATGCTACATACCGTATAAGCCAACCCCCTCATACCCGATTTTTAATGAGTGGCGTACCATGCTCCCGTACCCGTCTCATGAACCAGAACGAAGTGGGTTCTATGCAACTATAAACAAGCCTTTCAATTTATTCTTGCTACAAATTTCCCTCAAGCCAAGCTGTCCATAAGATTTCGTTACTGAAGGGCCACTCTCCTCAATTAGAAACACAAATCAATTTCTTTATCTCGAAGCTAAACTCTAGAGCAGATAAAAATTGGTATAAAAGCAAAGAAACAATTCAGTGACAACTAGAAATTGATATAAGATTTCTTCATTCTCCAGCTGCACCTATCACGTTCATATCTACAAGCCTGTTGTCCCTTGAAGATCAAATTAAAGCATATCAACAACGTGCTTGCTGAAATGGTTATTTCATTGAATGCGTTATCAATAAAGTTCCTCTAGTTATAATATTCTAGGAACATTATGAGAGAGCAGAACTGAGAAAAGTCTACACTAATTGGAGGTTGGATAAGGTAAAATGAACTAAGGGTACTTCCGGTGCAGAAACAGATCTAAATACTTGCGGGACAACCCGTCTGTGATCAAGGAATTATAGAAATATCTATGATTCTACGGTTAGAATTATGCTGGAGCTGGGTAGTTTCCTTGTCAATCAGTCACTTTATGCTCCTCCGGCCTTAAAACCGTTCCGGTCAACAAAAAGGAGAAAGAACTACTTTTCATCCCACTAAGTATCTTATGATTTCAAGTGTCTCCAAAAATCGTTGTGGGGCTCAGTTTAAAAAAAAGAAAGGGGCGGCGGGGTGGGGGGGGGGGGGGGGTTTATATAAATATGGGAAGCATGCAAGGAAAAAGCAATCATCTCTACATAGACACAAAAAGAGCACACGATAGACAATCTAAAATTATTACTTCAAATAGAAATTATTTTCTCTTCAACTAGATTCTCAGTCTGCAATCATACTTGCTCCAAAGGCTTAAAACAACATGTACTGATTTAAAAATTCTTTAGCAAAATCGTGGAACAAATGATGAGTTACCTCACTATAAGAATTTATTGCAAATAATGAGCAAAAATGTATGACTCGCATGAAAGTTACATAATCACCATGATGACTCGCATGAAAGTTACATAATCACCATGACATAAATCTTTTCCTGTCAATGCAGAGTACAACCACCCAAAATAGAGAAGGCTCCACAGAAAGATCAAACATATTTAAAAACAGTTGTTAACTAGGCTAACCTAAGTTGCAGTCAAATCCCTAAATGGACCTATGAACAGTGTACGACTTTAGCATAGAACCTCTAAGACACTTTAGCATAGAACCTCTAAAGTCAGTTAGTGGCAAGGTTTTAAATGTCGGCCGACATGTCGGTTTGAGGGCTGGAACGACACAACATGGGCGTTTTCAACTAATATGTCGGTTTTCAAGGCCAAATCGAAAATATCGGGGCCATATCGAGCATATAGGCCGATTTTTCAGCTTTGAAAAATCGGCCGATATTGCCCTTTTTTTAAATCTGTTTTTTGTTATCGGGTTTGAGTTTAGTGATAAAAACTCAAACCCATTTGACTCGTTCTTATATTTAAGGGTTTCTTATGAACCCGATAGAAAGAAAAGAGAAAAATTCGGGCTGCAGCGAACTTGAAAACCCATCACTCCTTTCGTGAACAACAACGTCTTTCCCCTACGTCCATCTCGGCCCCCCATCGTTATCTCCCATTGCGCCCCGAAATCTGAACCCCAATCGAACCCGAAGACGGCAAGGTATCTCGTCGTCAGAATAAAGGGGAGAGGGTGATCGGTGACTCATCCGAAGGACCATGAGCAGACGAAGAAGAAGAGACCCGGCACTGCCTCCCTACGACGTCCCGTTGCCGGCATTACCTCCCTGCGACGTCCCGTCGCCAGCACCGCCTCTAGAATTTATAAAGTATGCTTATATTGAATTTAGGAATGCTTAGATTACATTTAAGACATGATATTATACATATGTGCACCACCCGATATGGCAATCTGATATTTAGTCCATGTCCCTCGATATATCCCTGATTTCCACTATCCGACATGGATTTCAGTCATCCGACATGAACCCAACATCCGACATTTAAAACCTTGGTTAGTGGATAGGAGACTTAACTTTATTGGACACAGGCTTGAGCTCATAAACAAAGAAGCTATGGCCCGGAATTCTCGAAGGTTAGAAGGACAGAGACTAAGCAAAATTCAGTCAAGAGTAGGAGGAATTGCATATTTTGTATGACTATACTAGCCAACCCACTGATTGGAATAATCTTAACACATCAACAATCAAGAGAAGGGAATACTAAATCTCAAAGATCAAGAATTTCCGTCTCCCAATGAGACCTAAAATGACAATTATTAGGACAATGGTGGATTGTTGAATATCATGACAAAAGATGAATTTTTCCAGATAATCAGTTCTATGTACATCCCAGATTTCTTCCAAACAGTGCATAGGTTGCAAAACACCAAACCTTATAGAGTTAAGATTTTACCTCTTTGATTGGTATTTTTGGTTAATCTAAGATGCCCTCATAGATCTTCCAATTGATTAAGCATTCTTAGTATGTTCGGAGTTAACAAGTCATAAACGATAAATGGTATATATCGTTAATTTGCTCACTCATCAATGGATATCTTATTGAAATCATTATCATTAGCATGACTTTTATCTTCCATGAAGCATATCTAGCCTCATAGAATAGACATATTGAAAGCAAAAAAGGTGACTAGTCTAAGGGATTGCAATAATAGTCATCTCCACTATAACTCATGAAGAACGTCATGCAGTGCAAAGTCAAATCTTTATTCTTTCATAATGATGAGACGGAATAGATAGCAGAAGAAAAAAAATCATTTGTTCACAACTAAAGAAGATCTACATAAATATATCAAATAACATAGTACATAACATGGGGCAAACTTAAAACACTAAACATACATAGAAGACATCTCTCTATGATTCACGGGTCTACTGAAAATACCTAGAAGCTTCACAATTGGTCAAATCAGAACCAATATCCTATAAGGAGAAGTTAGCCAGAAAAGCACACATATGGCTCTTATTATTATTAAATTGCTTACACAATTTCAAAAAAAGGTGATTCAAAATTAGCTAGTTAGATTTCTTTTCCCATATCTAAAAGCTTCCAAGCTACCAAACTTTTATGTTATCAGAACTCAGAAACGACAAATACCATGCTTTCTTCATCCTGTACAATTCAAACTGCATGAATTATATAAAACAGAAAAGATATGAAAGGAATTCGTATTTCTATCAATTTAACTAAAATAGTAACGTGAATCTTCACAGCTGGACATAATGCATCCAAATATCTATTCAGAGATAAATACATCCAACTTCAAAATTTAAGACATCCTAGCTAAACCTCTGATAAGACGCCGGATAAATCGAACCTAGCACTACTCCAATTTCAAGACACTTTCCTACTATTTATGTAACTTGGAGTATCATTTTAGGTGTTAGCATAAGCATATCAAAATAACAAAAGATAACAATGGTCTTTATCTATATTCCATCTGATCAAGTAAATTTTGCACATTTATCCCCATCAACTAAGAGTTTTGGTACCACACAATCTCCCAAATTCAAAATACACTATTTTAGTCAAAAAAGGGACTCTTGCGGAAAACGGATCCCCGCAATCCTTTCCACAAAGGTTAATCTGCTTCTAGCGCTTCCATCACGTAGCCGAAATCAACATATACAAATACTAACAGATCAATCAAATTTCAGATGAAACAGACCCTAGCATCCCTCAAAACGTAGAAATAAATCTTTCAACTTTGAGATCAAGAGAGACTAGCAAAGAGATCATACATTCTAGGAGTGAGTATGTCCAGATCAAGCAGATAGCAAAGTCCTATATATATGTATAGTCCATCTATCGAGCAAATTTTGCACATCTACCCCCATCCACCAACAATTTTAGTACCACACAATTTCCCGAAGTCAAAATACATCATTTTGATCAAAAGAGGAACTCTCGTAGAACAAGAATCCACGCAATCCCTCTCTGCAAACTTTAATCTTCTTCTGACAGATCAATCACATTCTCAAAGGAAACAAACCCTAGCAATCTCCCAAAACCCTTGAACTAAATATTGCAGCTTGGGAATCAAGAAAGACTAGCAAAGAGATGATACCTTCTTATCCTCCGACGCCGCAAACGCCGGCTGCTTCTTCGCCGCCGCCGCCAGTGCCGCCGCTTCCTGTCGTGCTCGCCGGTGCTCCCCATTGACATCACCGATTCGAAACGAAACCCTAGGCCTCCACTTCAAATATCACATCAGAGCGAGGAGAAAGGACAAATTCAAGCCCGCCGAGCTCAAGATGGCGATCCTGAAACCCTAATTTCACAGATCAGCTGATCAGAGTTGTGCCCCGAGCAAAAACTAGAGCAGAGGATTGCTCTGATTCTTTATTTGTGATCGAAAGAAGGGAATATTTTTCTTCTTCTGAGTTTGTTATTAGTTTGATTAGGGTTTAGGGAGAACGGATTTGGGAATCGGAGAGGAGAGAGAAAATCACAAGCGTGTGGAGGTAAGATTTTTTATGAGACGGTAGGAGAGAGAGAATATACTTTGGAGAGCTTCAGGGGTATATTGGTCATTTCGGTATGCGGAAGGAGTTGCGGGTGAGAGTAAGAGCTCGTGGTTATTCCCGAGGCATCTGAGATACTGAAGGGAGCATAAACGGGTCGGATTCCGATCTTGACGGGTTAAAAACCAAGATGTGGGATGGCCTGAGACTTTATGGGCCTACAAAAGCCTTCTTAATGAATAACAATGATTTGGGCCTCGCCCGAAGTAGTGAAATGGCTGACTAACTGGCCGAAAAGGGCATAAGATGGGTTAAAAAAACGCCTGATCCATCAAACTCCAAGTACTAGACTTTAGTTAGAGAGTGTCTGGGGAAGCTTATTTTCTGATCAGACTAGTTTTTAAACTAGCTTTTTAGTCTTTACCGGTTTGGTAAAATGTCTAATAAGATAGGTTATAAGTCTCATTTTAAAAAGCCGGTATACCCTAGCTTTTCAAAAAAAATGATATACCCCAGCTTTTCAAAAACTAGCTTATAAGTTTATTTAAAAATGCTATGTTTGACCAAACAAATTACTATTCTACTCAAATAATTTTTATAGCATTTTTATCCAAAAAACCGAAAGACACTAAAAGCTAGCGATAACTTAAAAACTTAAAAAATTAAGCCTTCACAAACACCCTCTTAGTTATAGTTTATAAAAAACATTGTCAAAGTGAATTTTACTTTAATGAGGATTTAAAGTGCAATTTAGAAATTTAGTGAAAGACTGAAACATGAACATTCGATTTATCAGCATGAATAATTTGTCTCATCAGTACCGAGTTGAGAAGAAATATGATGAATGATTGAGCACTGTTTCGCAGTGGAAACTCAGCTCTTACATCACTATGCAAATTAATTGCTCTATGTTTGTCTCTAGTTAATCAACGTTAAAGAATGAAGATTATGCAAATTAATTGCTCTATGTTGTCTCTAGTTAATCAACGTTAAAGAATGAAGATCGTGTTAATCATGCCTTTGAAATATTCACTCAGGGTTAAGAAAACACAAAAAACTGAATTGTGCTTGGCAATATTTTAAAAATCATCCACCTAGCCGGCCTAAACATTCGCCTAGTTCCAGACGGTACCCAAGTCATCTCCCTAGCCTAGGTCTAAGCGGTATTTAGACTACCCACCTAAATTTTGAGAGCGCTTAGGGGAGCATAGGCTACTTATGTGGACTGCATGATGCATCCCTTAGGTCTTGATTGTGATTTTCAGCTATGTGTAGCCTCCATCTCCTCCAACCTCATCCAAACCCCTCTAGCTTTCAACTATAAACACCACTACCTCCTAACCTTCGACAAAACGTCATATACCATCATTTGAACAAATGAAGAAATCTGTCTAGATTCCGGTCTCGTGCCTACACTTTCTATAGTATTAGCATTCATTATCAATTATTATAATTAAAAAATAAAAAATATGAAACTGCCTAGGCCCACCTAGGCACTTAGGCTCTAGCTAGGCATCGAGTCTAGCACCTAGGTCGTCTAGCGCTTTCTGTAACCTTAGTATCCAGTAAAGAACTAACTGCATGTATTTTTCTATGAAAAGTACAGATACTTTTTCGATGATTTTTTCCCCCTCTTTAGTGAAAACTGCATATTAGCCTTCAGCACCTAAGGAAAATGATATAATTTCTCAATTCATCCAATTAACATTGCAGTGTTAATGATCCAGTCATCCTTCAGCACCTAATGAAATTAATTAAGGGTGTGACAGAGACCGGTTATGCTATCCAAGTTGTCCTCCTTGTCCTCTATGGCACAAACAAAGTATGTGATAATATGCTCCCGTGTTGCTCATTCTTAAGTACCTAACTTGCGTGTGGGTGCTCATTATAACGTCCTTTATGATGAACAACTTGCAAATGTTTTTACAAAAGGCCTACCAAGAGAATGATTCCACTTATTCTTTTAAACGTGAAAAATAGGGCAAGTTGCCCTATTCCAAAAGTACTTGCTGACAGGCCCCAGTGTGTAGCAAAAGCGACACCAAGGACCAAAAAAAAAAAAGGAAGAACATAGGAACTTCACAAATTAGCATTTGTATGCTCCTCTCCTCTACTACTGCCATCACTGCCATATGAAGGAGCTTCAAGAGCCTATTTTGAGCCTTGCATCGTATTTCTTGGTGGTACCCCGAATTCATGATTTTGTGAATACCTAGAGATATTAAGGTCCTACCTTTAAGGTTTAACATCTTGGATTCTTGAAGCTGAACATTATCGAGGCTAGCGAATAGGATTCCATCTTTGACATATTTCTTTTCAGGAGATCATTTAATCCTCTAACATTCCATAATCTCATCTTCATAAGATAAGACTAGAGTCAACACAACAATATCCTATGATTCAATTTTATTTGGCCTGACCTCAGCCTCCACCGCGTACCTTCTCACTTGCGTGAGTGTGAATGAAAGATATCTCACAAAATGTTATGACAAATTCCCATAATAAACTAATAGCAATCACACGAAAGTGCGTAAAAATATCAAGAACACGAAACACATGTATATATGTGGTTCGACTTATAGTCTACATTCACGGATGAAGGAGGAGAATAGCTTTACTAAATTGTGAGAAATACAAAGTAGAGATCTCTCAATGCCTAACATACCCTAAAAGCCTAATACATTCTCTCTAAAACAAAGGAACAAAAGAGAGAAACATCAAACATGCTTGATAAGAGAACTCTTTGTTCTTGATTGGTGCTCTACAGATTGATGATAATAATTGGCTTAGAAGACTGTACATATATAGGCTTGAAGACTTCAACGCCTACAGAATATGAGTTCTTGTGGGAATACAAGTCCACATGTTCTAAAGCCCAATAAGAGTCGTGTCCCATAATAACTTCTATTCTTGCAGCCATTAGAGTCCTAATAGGAGTTCACTTTTGGCTTTCTTTTCACCAATCGACTGCAAGTCCTGTGGACAATAA
This sequence comes from Asparagus officinalis, assembly GCF_001876935.1. Taxonomy (NCBI): domain Eukaryota; kingdom Viridiplantae; phylum Streptophyta; class Magnoliopsida; order Asparagales; family Asparagaceae; genus Asparagus; species Asparagus officinalis. The sequence goes on from NC_033797.1 coordinate 136,588,501, forward strand.
GTTTGCATTAATAGCCAACTTAATTCCTTTCCAAAAAGAATCCTGATTCTACAGTTTCAGCAAAGTCTATCCAACACAGAAAATTAAAAAAAAATATTGGTTTAAGTCACGCTAACAATCTTCACCTTGACTCAAATATGTCGAAATGAGCTAATTACTCCGCCTTCTTCAATAGCCTCACTAACAATCCTCACTCTAAAATGAGCTAACTTACTCCACCTTCTTCAATAGCCCCACATGACATTAAGTATGGTACATATCAATCAAGTCCAAGCCCTGCCTGAACTTGCAAACTGAAAGAGGCATCATCAATAAATTAATTGAATTATCCACACAACGACCATAACATATAGTGAAACATCACCTGAAATAGCACCGTGGATAGCTCAAGGCACAAAAAGTCAGCTGATAGTGCATAAGCACTAATATCTTCATATCTTTCACGATGCATCGAAAAATCTCGTCTAGACTAATCGTTAGCTATAATGTATGTCTGCTCTTCCTGGGCGTACTGAGGTGCTTCATCTACTTGAACGAGAATCTGGCTGCCTAATAGTCTTATCCTACTTGAACGAGATCTGGCTACTGAGGTGCTTCATCTAATAGTCTTATCCTGCTGAAGAGCTAAATTACGAATTGTTGGCCTTCTTATTTTGATGATGTTTAACAAACAATTTACTTCTAATGTTATTTATCTAGTGTTTGTGTTTTCGTATTTATTCTAGGCAAACAATGTGTTGGAGGTTGGATAGATTGCGCCATAACGATCATATCAAATGGAGGTTCGTGGAATAGTGATTGAAGCATTGCAATTCAAAATTCAAGATCCAAGTTCAAGCTTCATCCGCAAGTATACCAAGATATAGCTTCGTTGAAGATCACAAGCTTGGGTATATTTAGTTTAGGTGTTATATTATGTGTGTTAAGTACATTAAGCTCAATATCATATACACACATATTTTATTGGTTTCTTTGTATATATATGTAGTCATATATATATACAACACAAGTTTTGGCTTTCATGTTTATAAATATGAAATTACATATTTTATATTTATTATTATGATTTGGATTAACTACTTAGATATAAAACAAATATATTTTCATATACATACTCATATGTTTCATTTTCTATTGTATTTGTGAAAATATTGTTTTCTCAGTTTATAGACTTAACAATCATTATATACATCTTTTATTAAGTCTATAAAATCATTTTATATTGTTTCAAAACATGGTTAAGCTAAAATGTCAAAACTCATATGTTTACAGTTTTCATGTTTTGGACTATTTTGCAAAATGATGATATTTTTCATTTGGGAGGTCCTTTCTGAAAACCAATTTTTGTAGCATGTGTATTATCATGTCTACAATCATTTTCAAAGTTTTATATTTTTTAGAATTTATTTGATATTTTTAAACAGGGTTTTAAAATCAGAAAAACAGTTTTTCAAACCTGTTTCATATATCAGTTTGCGGTCGACCGCCACGGTCGACCGCCTTGAGTCCAGAGACTCAATATGTATTTTGATGGCTTGCGGTCGACTGTATGCAGTCCAGAGACTTTCACGGTCGACCTTCAGTTTTTCTAGCGCCCAATTTTGCCTTTTTGCTGCTCGCGGTCGACCGCGAGATTTCCACGGTCGATCGCCGCACTGTCTTTTCATGTTCCAACGGTTAGTTTCCAGAGTCGTTTTTAAGCTGGTTTTTTTGTCTTTTCTTAGCGTTCTCTTGGCTTTGGGGTTTCATATAAATACCCCATTATACCTCTGTTTTCAGTAGCAATCCAAGAGGTTTTAAAAAGTTTTAATCAAGGGTCTAAGTTTGTTTAAAGTGTGTTTATAAGCTTTTAAGCATTTGAGTGTTTCGATTTTATGAATCAATTCCACAAGAGCTTGAGGAGATCATCTATTGAAGTTTGAGCTTCCAACTATTCTCCCTCCACCTCTTGATCTATTGAGAAGTTTTCTAAACTCTTATCTAGCTTTACATTTGCTTAGTTATTTGATTATCATTATTTAAAACTAGATTTTATATTGAGTTTATATTTGATTATATTATCTCATTGTTACACACACCCACATTGAGATTTTAGTATTTACATACATAGTATATTGGGATTATGAGAGATTGTAACATTGAGTTGTGCTTAATTGAGTTCTCGGCTTGTATTAGAGAATAAATCATTTATTATAATTGTTCTTATTGTGAGATTCACTTTGTAATACACTTGTACACCGAGAGAAGTGTGTGGCGAGAGTCGATGATCGTCCCAAGAGGAGTGGCGTCGGTTGACGAACCTAGTGAGAGGTTGTATCCAAGCACTTGAGGGAGACACATCTAGTTCAACACTTGAGAGGGTGTAGAGTAGGATTACAAGAGTGTGTTAGTTGTAGAGTTTTCAGTAAACTAGAAAACTGTATTGTGTGATGTAAATGTTATTTAGGTAAACGTAGAAAAACCGCTTGTGATAGTGGAGATCTCCTCGAGGTGAGGAGCGGAGACGTAGGTCAAGTGGTTAGACTGAACTCCGTGATCATATTATTTGTTTGTGATTGCACTGGCGCACTTATTTTCATGCACATATCTTATATCGTCTTTGTGTATTACTCATTGTTTATATTGCACACTATCTAGTTTAGATTGTTTAGCCTTGTGATTATATATCCTTGCATATAGATCTCATTGCTAGGATATTTACCTTTGTTCATATTGCTTATTTGATTATATATCCTTGCATATAGATCTCATTGCTAGGATATTTACCTTTGTTCATATTGCTTATTCTTGCTTGTAACATATTATATATCTCTTTGTTCATATTGCTTATTCTTGCTTGTAACATATTATATATCTCTCTTGCAAGAATAATTTATTAATTAGCTTTAATTGGCATAAAATCAGATTAAATTAGCATAAGACCCTAATCACCCCCCCTCTAGGGTCTAACACGAATTTCTAATTCCACCTTTTGTCATGTATTGTGCCTTATTTTCATCAACTAAAGCTGATGACTATTTCTGGTGAATATAGCAGACTCATCAAAAATGACATTACGGCTGATAATAATCTTAGAAGACTTTGGATTAGAACGCCACAAGCTAAAACCCTTAACACCCAATGAATAACCTAGAAATATTCACTTCTTTGCTCGAGGCTCAAATTTTCCTTAACTAACATTTGTAAATGCAGGACAACCAAATATTCTAAGATTAGAATAATTCGTAGGCTTAACGCACCAAATATCATATGTAGTTTTACAACCTATAGCAGTAGATGACAACTGATTCACCAAGTAACAAGTTGTATTCACTATCTCCGCCCAATATTCCTTGCCTAAACCTGAATACAGCAACATACAATGAGCTTTCTCTAAAAGGTTATATTCATACGCTCTACCACTCTATTATGTTGTGATGTACGAGGAACTGTGTAATATCTAATGATTCCCTCGTTCTTCAGAACTCATTAAATTCTTATCCACAAAACTCAAGATCATTATCAGTTCTAAGCCTCTTAATCATCCTCCCAGTCTACTTCTCAATCAAAAACTTTTCATTGCTTGAATGACACAAATATCTTATCCTTATGTCTCAAAAAATAGACTTAGACCTTCCTGAAATAATCATCGACAAAGGTCAACAAATATTTTGAACTACCACCCTTTGAGACAACTTGAGAAGGTCCCCAAAGATTTGAAGGAATATATTTCAAAGTACTTTTAGTCTAATACACTGCCATACTAAAGCTGACTTTTTTTTACTCCCCGAAGATGCAATGCTCACAGACCCTAACTTTCTTATACTCTGTCTATATAAAAAGACCCTTCTTACTTAACTTAGCCAATCTGCTCACTCTTATGACCAAGTCCATATGTCATAATCTAGTAGAATCTACTTCTGATATCGACGATGCAACTATAGCCGAACTGGTAACGGTAAAACCCTGCAAAACATGTAAGCTATTGATCTTCTTTCTTTTGATAACCACAAGAGAGCCTTTTTGTAACCCTAAAAACTCCACATTCACTTGAAATATTGCACTCAAGATTATCAAGAGTACCCAAAGAGATGAGATTCTTCCCTAAACCTAGATATGTCTAGCATCAGTCAAACTCCTGATGACTCTATCATGCATCTTAATCCGAATTGCCCATCTTCCAATAGTCTTGCATGAGATGTTATTCCCCATGAGAGCAAATCCACTATCAATAGATTCATAAGTAGTGAACCAGTCCTAATTAGAACATATATGATAGGGATAACCTAAATCCAAAATCTAATCATCCATGCTCCTGTTTTTAACGTCAGTAACCAATAAGATTACATCTTCAATGATACCATCTTCATGGAAGTCCTCCTTTAGTTTATCATCATACTCTTCTTGTTTCTTCTTATACTTCAACCTGTAACAATCAGCGTTGATGTGCTCATTCTTCTTACAATATCCATAGGTCAGATTTCTATACTTTGACTTATACTTGTTACCTCCAAAGCCCCTTTCTTCCGAATAAGCCGTTAGTTTTATCACCACTTTCGCTTATGGTTTATTCTTTGTCTGTATTCAATAAGTTCTCTTTTATGTCCTTGATGCTAATAGAATCTCGATCATAGGTCATAGTATCACTGAAGTACATGTAGGAAGGTGGTAAAGAACACAATAATAATAGGGTTTGATATTCAATCATAGATCTTAACGTCAATCTTACTCAAATCTATAATAAAATAATCAAATTCACCAATATAAGATTTAATGGGTGTACCTTCCGACATCTGAAGTATGTACAAACACTACTTCAGAGGAGGCAATTAGTGAGTGACTTCATCAAATATAAATCTTCCAACTTAGACCATAGACAAAGTTATCATCCATTGCTCAATCATCTCATTGTTATCAAATAAAAAGAGACCAGGCGAATGCTAACATGACTGCTCGATATGTATATTTTGCTCAAAACATGAATAAAACTAGGTATAATTAGATTATTAGTTAATCAGAATAAATAGTGACCAGAGAAAGTTTACCCTAATTTGCCTACAATTAAAAAATTACAAATTAGAGGAAGGTTATACCTTTACTTCGTTATGGAGTAGATCTAAAGGCCCAGTGAAATTTTATAGTATGAACCCTAACCCAAAAATCAAGCCGTCGGATCTAAAGAATAGAACATAGAGGAAGTGCCGACTACACCCGAATCAGAGAAGATTGCCTCCATTCACGACGGCGACATGCATCGTGAAAACTCTCAAAATTAAAATAATCACTTCTTGTAAACCCCAAAAATTAGAAATTTCATCTTGAAATCAATAGCTAGGGTTCATCGAGGAGATAATCAAGGCTTTAATCGACCATTTAAGATCTGTTTGTGGCCAATTTGAGCAGATATAGCCTCGATTTTTTTATGAAGCGGTGTAAAATGGAGGTGGGAAATGTAGAAGAGGAGGAAACGAGAAGATGCGGCAGTGAGTGTAATGGGGGTGGGGTTCTAAGTTTGACACGTGAAGAGAAAAGGAGAGAGATGAAAAGCTAAGCTAGACACATTTGTCAGCATTTTTAGCCTATTTCTAAGTCAAAATAGAGGATTTGGGATGTCCAAAAACAGTACTATTTTCTCTCTTTTAAGAAACCTTTTTTTTTTTTTTTTTGAAATAAACACAACTTTTGGAATCTTATAATGGCCCAAAACCTACTTTTTGCTTCAAAAATAATGATCTCCTAAAATTTTGGCCCAACCAAACAGCCCCTTAACTAAAATAAAATCATATCTTTACAAGAAAATTAAATCCTAAAAAATAATCTTTAATGTCCAACACCAACTTTCCTCATGTTGATGTGGGAGCAGTGATATTATGATAAACAAGAAGATGTGAAGTAGTCGGTGTCGCGTGTAAGAAAGAAGGCAGTATTATTTTTCTTTAGGAGACATTTTGTGATAAATGAACTACATCATTTTAGGAAATGTTGATATTAGGTTTAGTCCCATATTGGTTATGAGAGGACACCTCACCCTCCTCTCTCTCTCTCTTCTCTCTCTCTCTCTCTCTCTCTCTCTCTCTCTCTCTCTCTCTTATCATGGTATCAGAGCGAGGTTAATTTTTTGCCAAATCTTGGCCTCACCGCATTGTGGCCTCTTCGTTGTCCCCTCCGTGCTTGCCGCATCGCGGCCTCCGTGACAGCCATCTCTCGGCCTCACATGAATGGAATCACCGTTTCAAGTCATCTCTCGACTTCTTTTTTTAGTCATCTCTCGGCTTTTGTTTTAGCCGTCTCTCGGCTTCTTTTTTAGCCATCTCTTAGCTTCAAACGAACAACATCACCGTTTCACAGTCAGTAACAACATTGTCATTTTAATCCATCTCGACGTCTTAACATCTCAATATCGGCATTGATCTGTCGTGGGTGGGCCTCCCTTGTATTGTCACTTAGTTGTGTAGGATCTGAAATAGATACACTAGAACACTAGAAGGGGGTGAATAGTGTTCTTTTAAAATATATGCAAAGTAGATTATAAATTGCAAAGAAAAATGGCAATCTTAGAAATTCACAATCACAAACACAAAGTTTTATACTGGTTCCACCAACCCGGAGTACATCCAGTCCCCAAGCAAATCCCGCTTGAGAGTTTCCACTATAATTTTGAATAAACTTACAAAATCAAAAGCAAACCTGACCAATTTGTAAGTCCCTGCAAATTGCAACACTAATTGACAAGATCATGCCAATTGCCACACAATCTCTAAACCAAGAGATCAACCCTCTCAAACCCGAGAGAAATCCTTTTTGAAGCAAGAACACAATTGATCCTATAAGCCTTGAATATGTAGTGAAGTGCAGCAGTGGCTTAGGATTCTTTTAACTCTCTGAATATTGCCTATACAATCTCTAAGAATGATTGAAACCAAGGCAATATCAGAAACTCTCTTTTTCTAAACACTTAGCATGAAAATCTGGAAAACTAGAGAGTGAATATGCACAAATGTTTGATCTTATGTGTATGAATTAGTTGTGCAAATTCTGAACTTATAACCTATATATAGCCCTTGAAAAGACAAGTTTTCAACCCCTAAAAACGTACACAAAACGGCTATAAACAGTCACTTATTCAAAACCTGAAATCTGGAAAAACTGCATCTGTAGTCGACTACAAGTCATAGTAGTCGACTACACTGAGTCTAAACAGACTCTGTGAAGTTAGAAAATTGCTTAGTAGTCGACTACAAGGCATAGTAGTCGACTACACTGTAAACTCAGATTCTGGAATTTTTCTTTTTAGTATTTTGACTATAACTTTCTCATATGATATCGGAATGAGGTAATTTAAGATTTGTTGGAAATCTCTTGAAGAGACCTACAACTTTGGTCTTTTGAGTTTTTCCAGATTCTAATTTCTAAGGGGTGTAAATGAAATATTTTAAGACTCACTCAATATCTATAAACTCTAATGGCTAACATAGGGGATTTTTATTGTTAACCAACATACTAAGCATGTGTTAGTGTGTTCTAACACTATGTGTGTGCATGTGTGTGAGTGATCAAGGCTTGTACAAATTTCTAAGCAAAGAAAATATAAAATTATATTTTAACAATAAAGTATATCTTATTCTTTGCTTCATTTTGCCTTGAACTCATCTATGTCTTGAGTATCTCTTTGAATATAATTATTGATATAGCTCTGATACTACAAAACAAATATTAGCACATAATACACACAACATATAATATTTGTTATCATCAAAATAAACTAATCATAGGGTCAAGATTCCTAACAAGTTGTGAGTCTTCCACCTTTTTGTTACACTTAAGTAGACCTTACTTACACAACATTGCTGTTAATATGGCTCATTCAGAAAAGATCTCTAAACTACCCTAACCTCTTAATGATCAAAGTGATTTGGCATGATGGTCCACCATTGTCACAAATGCCTTGCGTGATGTTGGCCTGTTTGATCATCTCACCATTTCGGGACCAGTTTCACCGTCCATCAGCACTGTTACTTCCTCCAGTACTGTTACGTCTAGCAGTGATGATACTGATCTTCAAACCACACATGCTCTCTATATTAAGGAGAGTTCGGACTGGCAGATGCAAGAATTTTATGTCATGGATTATCTCACTCGCTGTGTTGGCTCTGGTCTCACTGTCGAGATTGGCTCGCTTCCCTCTGCTCGGGCAATGTGGAGTCGTCTCACTGAGCGCTTTATAGAACGCTCCGATGCACAGGAGGCATATCTTCTGTAATTCGTTGTTATACAATACAAAGGTAGTTCCTCTCTGCAGTCTCATTTTGGTCAAATGCAAGCCTATTGGACAGAATTACGCTCCATACTTTCGGGACGTGATTCTACATACGAAGACTGGCTAGTCTGGTATGAACAGCGCGATGTGCATCAACTGTTTCAGTCCCTTTCTAAATATTCAACTATGGCGGACCAACAATTTTATCAGCCTCATTTTCTGACTTTGGCCTCGGTTATAAGATATCTCACTGCTTATGAGACACGGCAGCAAACCGCACAACTCAATTTGACAACAGATGCTCATGCCTCTGTAGGCTGTCTAAAAAATCAAAATAGATAGCTGATCCCCCATCAAACACCAATGATGGAAGTTACAATTTGACGACTTCTAGAAGGCTATAATTTAAAGACTTTCACATAGATTAATGAAGGTTACAATCTGACGACCTTCACAACAACCGATGAAAGCTCTAGTTCAACAGTCTTTACAATCAACATCGGGAGTTACAATCTGACAACTCTCATATTTTCGAGCAGCCAATGTGAAGATCATTCAACAATGGTCTTTACAACGCTCTACAGAAGAAGCTACAAGTCAACTAGCCCTTCCTAAACGCGGAAATCATCTCCGCGCTCCAATTCGTGAAACGCAGGCGACCCCCGCGTTTCAATTCTTGAAACGCAGGCGACCCCCGCGTTTCCAATCCTCAGCAAACCAAACGCGGGCGGCCCTCGCGTTTTTCAACACCCAGTGAGTACCCAACTCCTCGTCTCCATTCTAAAACGCGGAGTTAGGGTCCTGAATGCCAACGTGGGCATTTAACTCGTTCAAACACGAGCTGAACGGTTGCAGGAACCATTTTTCCTCCATGATTTGAGGGATTTCCGCCCCATTTAGGAGCGGATTAAGGGGCGGTTACACCCCGCTCAACCCCATTATGGAGAGAATTAAGGGGGGAGGTTACATCCCTTAATTCCCTATAAATATGAGTAAACTCAATTGAGTTCGGGCTAGCTTTTTAGATCTAGGACTTGGCAGTGAAGGGTTAGAAGTTCTTAGCTCGGATCAACCATTCGGCTTGGCAGCAACAGGAGAGATCCTTGGGCGAGCTTTTGATGGGATCGGCATCATCCTCCAAAGAAGATCATCTTCAACGTTCGGCAACGAGGAGCTTCTTCATCCTTGGCTTATAACCGACATTCGGTTAAATCAACTCTTTTTTAAGAGTTCAAACTCGTTCAGAGTTAGTAACTCGTCCAGAGTTCTAAAACTTGCCACGCAAGTTCTCCACAACATCAAATCGTGAGGAGAAGATATTATTCTAGTGAATCAAGATATTCGGATCGTCAACGGAGAGCAAACTCGATGCGAGCATTCGAGGGAGGCACTTCATCGCCACCGTAAAGAACCCAGTTTTAAACAAATGGGAGAATCAAATTCATTCTCCTCTCTTTTGTAACCAGGAAATCCAAATTGTAATCGGTTTTGAGAGAATACAAATCAATTTTCTTTCACTGTCTTTTTACTATAAATTTTTCACAAACAAAAGATGGCGACTCCGCTGGGGACTAGCTTCTCTGACGAAGAAGTGGTGGTGTAATCCGATGTTTATCTCACTGAAACGACCGTCGAAACTCTCATGGTAGAGTTTGATCAAGCCAAGTTTGAGGAGTCCATCTCCTCCGGATCCCTTAGCCCCAAGGCTATGCGCAAGATTCGCAAAATCTTCAAGGAGACTAAAGCTCCAAATGTTGCTCCTATGCAGAAGGAAGCCCTCTTGTTTAGCCAAGATTGGTCGAACAACCCCTCCTCTAAAGGAGTGGGCTCAGCTTATGCTAAACGCAGCCCTCTGTGGCGCGTTGTGCAATCAAAACGCAGCCTTCAGAGGCGCGTTCCAACATCAAAACACAGACGTCGAAACTACGTTAATCTGGCAGAATGTAACTCTCAGGAGTGTGTCCCAGAACCAAAACACGACCCTCATATCGCCAAACCAAAATGTGGACCTTGCGTTTCAAGTGCTAAACACGACCTTCGCGTTTCGAATGCCAAACGCGACCTTCGCGTCTCAAGTGCCAAACGCGACCTTCGCGTCTCAAGTGCCAAACGCGACCTTCGCGTCTCAAGTGCTAAATGCGACCCTCGCGTCCCAAGTGCCAAATCCAATACCGAATACTCTGCATAGCGCGACTAGATTGAGAGGCGGATATAAGAAGTTCATGGATCTAAGGCATCTAAACCAGATTCATGTCCACCAAGAGCCAGTTCTGTCCAATCATAGACTGGGGGTTCTAGTTCAAACCTCATGATTAGTGAGTAATTCTCCTCGAATCTTTACAACAGATTTAAGAGAGTTCATATTGAGAGAAAGACCGATGCAACAAGTCATTCGTTCATTCCAATGTGAACGACTGATTCCTACGGTCCTCTCAGGATATCAATGCTGCTCATATGCAGCCAAACTGTTGGTGTTTGACCAATTAACGAACATTGCTTTGCCTAACCAACAACGATGTTCGCACAGGAAGAAGTCTCCAGAGATCGAGTATCCTGGAGTCACTATCAATGTGATCGGCAGAGGGAAAGCCTCAGGTCCTAGTTCCAATGACTCTGAGACAAGTCGTTCACCGAACATTAGAGAAATCACTAACGAGTTTGAAGGAGTCTACCGACACACTCGGACTCGAAGCCATTCCCCCTGTCAACAATCAGAGGTTAGCCAGAGGAACCAATTCCGATGATGAACACTCAGCCATTGCAGAGTCCTAATCATCAAGTTCTTTTATTGAACATGAGAGCTCCGCTTATATGACGGGAAACCATGAAGATCTCGCAAAGAGACTTGATGAGCAGGAGGCCATGCTCAAATCTCAGCAAGAGGCCATCAATGAACTCATGGCCCTGTTGACTCAAATCGTCACAAACAAGGCCAAATCTCAGAAGACAGATTCGTCACCCAGGCAAGAATCTTCCCGAAGAGGAAGAACGTCTTCATCCCAACTTCACACAAGCAAAGGGAAGGAAAAAGCGGTTGATGACGCTGCTTCTGACCAAGAAGCCCACAATCTGAAATCTTCCTCTGATGAAGAAAGAGAGACTGAGAACGAGCGGAATCTACAGTCTGCCAAAATGGAAGAATTGGAAGCCCGTCTCAATGCCATTGCTGACAGAAGCGAGCTCCAAGATGAGAGAGTTGTCAGGCCCTATCTTGTCGAATGGGATGCAGCCCCTTATCCTCTAAAATTTGAGGTCCCGACGCTACAAACTTTTGACGGCACGGGATCACCGAACCAACATATCTATCATTTCAAGTCACAGACTAAGAATATGATATCAAATGACGCCATACTAGCTCGATTATTCATTGGCACCCTCAAGGGAGTTGCCTTTGAATGGTTCAGAAAATTACCTGCCGGATGTATCCAAAAGTGGGCAGATCTAGAGAGACTCTTTCTGTTAAGATTCTTTGAAGAGGATACAGAAGTCTCTATTCATACCCTTCTCATCACTAAGCAGAAGAGGAGAGAGTCCGTCAAAGCCTTCGTCAAGAGGTTCCGAAGCATGGCTCTACGATGTCCGACAGGTATAACACAGTCTACCTTAGTGGAGACATGTCGACACAACTTGCAGACCGACCTTCTAGCACAAATGAGGGTTGCAGAATGCTGTTCCTGGAGACAACTAATTTCTCAAGGTGAACATGCTCCAAAGATTATTACCAGGATCAAAGCTGAAGAACAAAGTAGGCAGGATCAACCTGAGCGATCAGACCGAGCCTAATCTTCTCCTAAGCAATCGGACCAAACTCACTCTTCCCAGTCAGAACCGGAAGATACTATGGCCGCTGAAGCCAATCCTTTCCAGTAGGATGGCGGGTCCAATAACTATCAAGTTAACAGTTACCGCTGATAGTCAAACTCGTTAGATAATGGCTCACTAGGCGATGTGTCATGTCTTCTCTTTTCCCCCTTTGCACTTGTTCAAGACTGGGGGTTGGTTTATTGGTAGTTCATTAGATTATGAGTAATAAATCTTCTGAGTTGTTATGTTTAATAGAATACCTCTATCAACCACAAAATCTACCAAAACTATCACGTCCATCAACTTGTCAATCCGCTTCAATAGGATGGCAGGTCCACAAAACTATCACGTTAATATTTATCTCTGATAGTCAAACTCATCATATAATGGCCTACCTAGTGATGTGACTCTATTCCGACTTTATGGATAAGTACCTCACTAGGTGATGTGCCTTGTCTACCTCTTTTTATTGCACTGCTAAGTCTTAATCAAGACTAGAAGTTGATTACTTAGAATCCACTGGATTAAAGAGTAACGAATCTTTCACATCGTCGAGTTAACATTACACTTCTGACGATCATCATCCCCACAGAGTATGCATTCAACTCGCATTACTCCCAATTTGTCACGTTAACAACATACACCTCTGACAATCAACTTATCAATCCTTACCAATAGGATGATAGGTCCACAAAGTTGCTCCGATCGCAACACATTCCTGTCACATTAATATCAAACACCTCTGACAACCCACTTATCAATTCTCTTTAATAGGATGATAAGTCCACAAAGTTGCTCCGATCGCAACACGTTCCTGTCACGTTAATATCAAACACCTCTAACAACCCACTTATCAATTCTCTTTAATAGGATGATAGGTCCACAAAGTTGCTCCGATCGCAACACGTTCCTGTCACGTTAATATCAAACACCTCTGACAATCTACTTATTAATCCTCTTCAATAGGATGATAAGTCACAAAGTTGCTCCAATCGCAACACAAATCCTGTCACGTTAACACTAAACCTCTGACAAATCCACTTATCAATCCTCTTCAATAGGATGATAAGTCCACAAAGTTGCTCCGATCGCAACACATTCCTGTCACGTTAACATCATACCTCTGACAACCCACTTATCAATCCTCTTCAATAGGATGATAAGTCCACAAAGTTGCTCCGATCGCAACACATTCCTGTAGGTCCATAAATTTTAGTCAAGTTAACATCACACCTCTGACGATCAAACCAACTTATCGACTCTCTTCAATAGAGCGATAAGCCCATAAAATACTGTTAGGTTAACATCACACCTCTAACAGTCAAATCCCCTAATGAACTTGTTAATCTCTTTTCAACAAGAATAGCAAGTTTTTATTATAAAACCCCTAGCAGATTAAATATTTTCTGAAATTATCCTAGTGATAATAAAGAAAATTTCTGAATTTCACTCTAAGTGGAAATTCATGCCAAGTTAATATTACACCTCTGGCGCTTCCAACTTTCTTTCAGTGTTTCAAGTAACACAAAAAGAAATAAGGACAAAAGTCTACGTATTCGACATCGTAGCAGGTCATTATTAATAACGCCAAAATCCATGCCTTACACGCATGGGGAAATTTATCCTGAATCCTAAGTAGGGATAAGTCAACGCCTAACACGCGTTGCCGGTTAGTCTTTCACCGTAAAAAAAACAAAAGTCTACGTATTCAACATCGTAGCAGGTTGTTATTAATAACTCCGAAATTCATGCCTTACACGCATGGGAGACTTTATCTTGATTCCTAATTAGAGATAAGCCTACGCCTAACACGCGTTACCGGTTAGTCTTTTTCCGTAAAAAATGACAAAGTCTATGTATTCAAAATCATAGCATCAAGTCTAAGAGGGTTCATTCTCTTAGCACAACGTTACATGTGAAACGAATTCAAATAATTCACATGCTAGCCCGACTCAAACGGTAGTCGGTAAAGGCTTATCAAATCCATTGATGGCTGAGGGTTTGCCAAAAATCCTATGCATGTTCGTAAGTCCATTAGCTTAATGGATGTGAGCCGAGACTTGAAACAGATGAGCTAAAAACAAGTCTTAAAGGCTTAGTCAAAAATACACGGAAGCCACTTCCATGTCTTAAGTCAAAATGCTGAGGTTAGACCCGCGATGCAAAAACCAAACGCCGAGGTCATACTCGTGTTCCAAATTCAACATGCAAGGGTGAGACCCACGTCTCAAGTTCAAAATGCAGGGTTCATCCTCCGCATTCCAGAAGTAGGATTGTGATGCATACCTTCACACAGGTCCTGCATGGCAAATCTCATCAACCAAGATGCATTCAAAATGAGTACAGAGAACGACTCCTTTACGACAAAGAATCAACAGCTCCAAGATTAGAGTTGTGATCCAAAGTATTCCGAAAATTCGTCCCAGTCAACCGCAAACTTTTGAAAACTTTAGAGGGGGTTCTGTAGGCTATCTAAAAAATCAAAATAGATAGCTGATCCCCCATCAAACACCGATGATGGAAGTTACAATCTGACGACTTCCAGAAGGCTATAATTTAAAGACTTTCACATAGATTAATGAAGGTTACAATTTGACGACCTTCACAACAACCGATGAAAGCTCTAGTTCAACAGTCTTCACAATCAACATCGGGAGTTACAAACGACCTTCACAACAACCGATGAAAGCTCTAGTTCAACAGTCTTCACAATCAACATCGGGAGTTACAATATGACAACTCTCGTATTTTCGAGCAGCCAAGGCGAAGATCATTCAACAATGGTCTTTACAACGCACTACAGAAGAAGCTACAAGTCAACTAGCCCCTCCTAAACACGGAAATCATCTCCGCGTTCCAATTCGTGAAACGCAGGCGACCCCCGCGTTTCAATTCTTGAAACGCGGGCGACCCCCACGTTTCCAATCCTCAGCAAACCATACACGGGCGGTCCTCGCGTTTTTCAACACCCAGCGAGTACCCAACTCCGCGTCTTCATTCTAAAACACGGAGTTAGGGTCCTGAACGCCAACGTGGGCATTTGACTCGTTCAAACACGAGCTGAACGGTTACAAGAACCATTTTTCCTCCACGATTTGAGGGATTTCCGCCCTATTTAGGAACGGATTAAGGGGGCGGTTACACCCCGCTCAACCCCATTATGGAGAGAATTAAGGGGGGCGGTTACACCCCTTAATTCCCGATAAATATGAGTAAACTCAATTGAGTTCCGGCTGGCTTTTTAGATCTGGGACTTGGCAGCGAAGGGTTGGAAGTTCTTGGCTCGGATCAACCATTCGGCTTGGCAGCAACATGAGAGATCCTTAGGCGAGCTTTTGAGGGGATCAGCATCATCCTCCAAAGAAGATCATCTTCAACGTTCGGCAACGAGGAGCTTCTTCATCCTTGGCTTATAACCGACATTCGGTTAAATCAACTCTTTTTCAAGAGTTCAAACTCGTTCAGAGTTATCAACTCGTCCAGAGTTCTAAAACTTGCCACGCAAGTTCTCCATAACGTTAAATCGTAAGGAGAAGATATTATTCTAGTGAATCAAGATATTGGGATCGTCAACGGAGAGCAAACTTGACACGAGCATTCGAGGGAGGCACTCCATCGCCACCGTAAAGAACTCAGTTTTAAACAAAGGGGAAAATCAAATTCATTCTCCTTTCTTTTGTAATCAGAAAATCCAAATTGTAATCAATTTTGAGAGAATACAAATCAATTTTCTTTCACTGTCTTTTTACTACAAATTTTCCACAAACAGCCTCTTCACTCGAGACTGTTCTGTTTGTACCAGTCACTGCTCCTATTATGAATCGTACTTCTCAACAGGCTCGATCTAAGCTCTTTTGCATATATTGTAAGAATGAGGGACACTGATAATCACATTTTATTACAATTTTATACCCTCATTATCTATTTTATATGAATAAATATACCATTAATAATTGCTTTTATCTTTAATTACAGAATAAATCCCAAAAATCTCATCTCTCAATAAAGGCCCTTGAGTAAATAAAGAAATAAGAGGAATTCAAGAAGCCAAATGAAATATTTGAATTTTAAGCCAAAAGCCCAAATGCCCAAAAGAAGCTAGCTCCTCTTTAGTCTCAAATGAGCAAATGAAGGCCCAAAGCCCATCAACAAATAAATACACAAATGAAGTTTCAAATTGGACATGGATGCAAATAATTGGAAAGAATTGGGTTTTTATGCAAAGCATTGAATTTCATGAAGGGACCAGACTTAAATGGCTGCAGACATGCTACAGGGGCCGGACTTTGCTATTTCTTGAAAATCAATTCTCAATTGGGTCGAAAAAAACAAGATGGGCCAGTTGCTTTGATTGGAAAATCATCAAATGAAATGGGCTGGTTTCCTAATGAAGACCGAACTGCAGCTGTGATTTTTTTTATGGATCGGATTTGCTTGGTTGCTTTAATGGGCTGGAGAATTGTTTTTTTTTCAAATGAATCAAGGGCCGGTTTCATTGGTGATTGCTGCAGCTTTGATGTGTATTTCCATTGGGCCGGTTTGCAGCTGGACAATTGGGCCGAAAATTTGCTGCAACTCTTCATTTCCTGTTTTGAAAATCAAATGGGCTAGAGAAAAACAAAAAGCAAATTCAAAGATGGAGATTGTTACTTGGGGCTCAAGACAAATCCAATGGCTCATATTCATTGAAGATTACTATAAATAGGGATAGAGAGTGAGGTGTTAGAGGTGTGAAAATTTTTATAACTCCTTTTGGAGAGGAGGGCTACTCTTAATAGAGAAAGCCTTCCAAAATTATAACTTTAGTTGCAATTATTAATAATAATTTTTTCACCACTTTAAATTTTTCTCTTCTTCTCTTTATTGGATGATGAAGATGAAGATGAAGATGGAGAATTATTTGAAGGTTTGCATTTCTTTTCTTTTTCTCTTTTATTGCTTATTAGTTTAGATTTATTTCTATGCTTGTAGTTAGATTTTATTTTCTTGTTTAAATAGCCAAGAGGCTAGAACCCTCTTTTCTTGTATTTAATTCTTACAATTTTATTTTATAATTTAGATTTTGTAATTTATTTTGTAGTTAGATTTTAATTTCTTGCACTATTCACCTTGAGGCTAGAACCCTCTTGGGTTTAGTTTTTCTTTTTGTTTATTTTTATTTTGTTTGATTTGCCTTTAGGCTAGAACCCTCTAGGGAATCACACTTTTCTAAGAAGTTGGTTTAATTTTAGATTACCCATATCTATAATTGAATCCACCATCTTTAATTTCTTGTATTTTCTTTTATTCTTGAATTTTGTTTTTGATTTGTTTCTCAATTTTATTCATTCTTACCTTATTGATCACATTTATTTTCAAACACATTGATCTACACACTATCACTCTCATTATCTTTCCACAATCATATTCACTCATCACTCCTATTTGTCACGCACACAACATAAGAACCGATTTTATATTTTCTCCTACAAAACACCTTCCTCGTGGGATCGATATCTTAAATACTATAACTTGACACGGTTGTGCACTTGCAACCTTTTTGGTACATGTTTATGCCGTATCAGACACTACATTGAGAAATGCTTCAAGCTTCATCCTGAGTTATGTTCCTTAGATACCGGTCGTGGTCGACGATCCCCTCAGTCTCAACCCTCTCGCGCACTAGGATTGCTGGTCAATACTATACCGTCTACTACTTCTGACACTACTATTCAAGCTATTAAAAATCTTCACCGTCAACTTGATGCTCTTTAGCATACTACTTCTACATCACTGTATGGCCTTGCTGACTCATCAACTGCATAAGTCTCTGGTATGAATGATCTCTGGATTTTTAACTCTAGTTGTTCCTTTCATATGACTCGTAATACCTCACTCGTATCTTCTGTCTTCACTTCATCTTCTCTTCCCACTATCTACACGGCTGCTGGACAACCATTACCTATCACTCAGTATGACTCTATCACCCTACAAAATGACCCATTTTGTCGTCTAACACTTAGCCCCGTCTATGCGGCTCCTCAATTGTGCTTGAATTTAATTTCTATTAGTTCTTTATGTATGGCTAGCCTACTAGTCTTATTTTCTTCTGATACTTATCTTGTGCAGGATCTAGAGACGGGCAAGACTGTTAGGGCTGGTCGTAGGAGGCACAAGCTGTATTTTCTAGAATATCTTCACCTTTCAGAGTCTATACATCCACATTCTCTTGTTGTTTCTATTTGTCCATCAAAACCTTCTATCTCACTTCCCGCCAATTTGTAGCATAGACGACTTGGTCATGTGTCCAATAAAAGACTGGAGAGTTTTATCTAGTCAGGAGTACTTGGTCATGTGTTATCTAGTCCTCGTATTGAGCCATGTACTGGTTATAAATTGGTTAAATTTATTGTTCTACCATTTCCAACCAGTACATCTGCCTCCACTTTCTTATTTGATTTAGTCTATTCCGATATTTAGGGGCCAGCTCCTCTACATTCTCCATCTGGCTATTTATATTATGTTAGTTTTATCGATGATTTCTCTCGTTATACATGGTTCTATTTACTTAAAAATCACTCTGACGTACCTGCTACGTATCAAGCCTTCACTGCTATGATCTTCACTCAATGGAAAGCTCATATTAAAGTTTTTCGATCTGACTGTACCAAAGAGTATTTATCCTCTACCATGCCCTCTATCATGACCTCTCATGAGACTATCTTTTAATAGTCATGTCCCTACACTCATGAGCAGAATGGTATTGCTGAACACAAACATCGCCATATTCTCGATACCGCTCGATCCATGCTCATTTCTTACTCTATTCCTCATCGCTTCTGGGCTGAGGCCATTATCACTACTATTTACATTATTAATATCACTCCATCTAGCTCTCTTTCTGGTGCTACTCTTCATTATCACGTATATAGACATACTCCTTGCTATGATCTGACTCGCGTCATTGGTTGTCGATGTTTCATTTTTCTGTCATCTCACGAATGTGATAAATTTTCTCCCAGAGCTATTCCTTATGATTATTTAGAAATTAGTCCGGTTCATTGATGTTATCATTGTTATGATCATGCATCTCGTCGGGTTCATATATCTAGACATGTTCAGTTCGAAGAAAATTCTCCATATTACTCTGGTTCTGATAACTTTAATTTCCTTCACATTACTAATCGTTTTTCACTACCAGTTGCACCACCCACTTCCTTACCTCAATTCTCCTTTCGAGTTCTTCCTAACATCTCTCCTTCTCCTTCTCCTTTTGTTGAATCTCCCTCACCCGAGCCTTCTCATATACTATCTGCTCCCCTAGCTTCCTCTCCCTCGGACACCGTGCCAACTATAGAACATACTACTATCCTCCGAGCACCTGCACCAGCATCTCCCCGCCTGAGATTCCTCTTGCTCTTCGTCGAGGCAAACGATCACATGTCATGCCTAAATGGTATGCTTCGGTTACTTTCTATTCATATATCTTTCATAATTTTCTTGTTGACATTCATACTACCGTTGAGCCAAAGTCCTTTTAAGAGGCAGTTCAATTTTCAGAGTGGCGACGGGCTATGACGGAGGAATTTTAGGCCTTTCAGCAAACACATACATGAGATGTTGTTTATTGTCCTCCTGGCATCTTACTAGTTGGCAGTAAATGGGTTTATAAGGTCAAGTATTATTCTGATGGCACCATTGAACGTCGGAAGACCCATTTAGTGGCTCAAGGTTTCACTCAGCAACATGGTATTGAATATGAGGAGACCTTTGCTCCTATTGTTCAGATGTCCACCATTCGTACTTTCCTTGCAGTTGTCACTGCTCATCGTTAGCCCGTATATCAAATGGATGTCAAGAATGACTTTCTCCATGTCTCTTTATCTAAGATAGTGTATATGCAACAGCCTCCAGGATACAATATTCCTCCAGGATATGTATGTCTCCTTCGCCGTGTTGTTTATGGTCTCAAGCAGACACTCCACGCTTAGTTTGAGTGTTTTCGCGATGTTGTGCTCAAGGCAGGCTTTATGAAAAGTCATAAAGATACTTCTCTGTTTATTCGCACTAAATTGCGCGACAGAATTTTATTACTCCTTTATGTAGATAGTATGATCATTACAGGTGATTATGTTGCTAGTATACAGTACGTAAAATCTAAATTACAACAATAATTTTACAAGAAGCATCTTGGATCTCTTCGTTATTTTCTTGGTCTAGAAATCTCTCAGGGTCCGCGGGGAGTACTACTATCTCAACAGAAGTATCTCTCAGATATTTTAGCTCGTGCTGAACTTACTGACGATGCAACTATCGATACTTCACTTCAATAAAATGTCAAACTTCGCTCTACTGATGATGAGCCTCTATCTGATCCTACCCGATACCGACATTTTATTAGTCAGTTGATCTATTTGTGCATCTCTCGACCATATATCTCTCATGTTATTGGTATTGTCAGTCAATTTGTTGATGCTCCACGTTCTGTATACTATCATGCTTTATTACGGATTCTTCGGTATCTCCGGGATACTAGCACACACTCACTTTTGTATCCTGCTACATCTGATTTATAGCTTCGTGCATATTCTGATGTTGATTGGGCTGATGATCAAGCTATCAGAAAATCTACCACATGTTATTGTATATTTCTTGATGATTTTCTTATTTCCTGACGGAGTAAGAAATAAGATGTTGTTGCCCTTTCTAGCACCGAGGCAGAGTATCGTGTAATGTCCACAACAGCTAAAAAGATTATTCATCTTCGTCGTCTTCTCAGTGATTTCAGTATTTCTGTTCCGACTCCTACTCCTCTCTACTGTGATAATAAGAGTGCTATCTAGATTGCTAATAATCTAGTATTTCATGAGAGGACTAAACACATAGAGATCAACACTCATTTTGTTCGTCAACAAGTTATCAAGGACAAGACAATTCAACTTCCTCAGGTCTCATCCGCCGATGAGCTTGCATATTTTTTCACGAAGGCCTTACCTGTTCATCGATTCCAGTTTTTGTACGCAAACTTACTTTGTTTGACCCGGCATGAGTTTGAGGGGGGCTGTTGATATTAGGTTTACTTCCACATTGGTTATGAGAGGACACCTCACCCTCCTCTACTTGTATATATATAGGTGTACACATTCAACACTCTACCTAAGGGAAATTTATCCCAAGACTTTCTCTCTCTCATCAAAAAATCAATAATGTTTATGTGATATATGTTGTTTGTTCTGCTTCTGAAGGATTCTGTACACTCAGGAACTACTTCAGTTGTTGCATCGACACTAGGAGCTCTTTTGACACCAATATCCACAGGGCATAGATTTTGAAGTGTACTGATGACATATGATGAACAAGTAACCACACGATGAACACATCACTCTACAATTTACATATACACACAATAGCAACAATAAGAAAGCAAACTTGCCTCGGCTGAGAGACACATCAAGAAAGTCCCATGACTCAAACATCAGACTTAATAGCCTTGCTGTACCCAGTCTGGTCATCATAATACTTAGACCACAACATAACTCCACCGTACTTGTTTGAGCTCTTCAGCATTGGAAGCACAGTCGATGTTAAATCTCCGGTCGGTATAAACCCGCTCCCAGCAGCGTCAGGCGCT
>NC_033797.1:136610160-136635526 GCF_001876935.1 Asparagus officinalis
GGGCAGGCCGAGGAATATGTTCTTCGCTTTGATTCCCGCCGTCCACTGTTTCCACGCGTCGTCAAGGTTGGTCACTTGGCCTGAGGAGTACTGGCACGGTGGGTTGTTGTAGAATTGTACCCAGACATAATCGAAGAGTCCAGTGTCAAGCGCTTTTCCGACCCAAGCATCCGGGTACGGACACTGCGGTGCCGCCGTCAAATACACCTTCTTACCCTTAGCGCTGTACGCAGAAAGGTATGTCGCCAGGTCATCGTAATGATCGGGGCTTCCGCCTTCAATGTCGAAATCCACGCCATCCAATACCGCGTCTCCTAAAGGCCTTGTAGTAGACTGTCCACCAAGATAATTGTTCCAAATGTACCGAGCTACTTGTCTGGCATCGTCCTTTGAAGTGAGAATGTAAGATCCAGCCCCGCCTCCGATGGAGAGAATTACCTTTACGCCTTTCGACTGGCACGATTTGATGTCCTGGCTGAGGCCAGTGCAGCCGTTGGAGGAAGGATCGCAGTGGCCTGCGAGGTTAAGCTGCGGGCTTTGGCCGTTGCCGAAGGCGGAGAGGAATGCTAGGTTCACAAAGGAATAGTCCCCAGTTGCACAGGTTTCAGCTAGTGTGCCTTCATTCCCGTTTTGGCCCCAGTATACTGCGATCTTGCCAGCATTGGAGGAAGCAAATACTGAAACTAAGAGGAGGAGAGGAACCCAAAATTTTACTGAGAACGCCATTCTATATCCTTTCTATTTGTGGTAGTAAGAATCCTGAGAGTTGCTTGATGCCGAGCAGCATCGTATTGGTCCCTTATATAGAAGTTCCTGTTAGATTTTTATGCGCAACGTGCCCTTGTGGTTACGCCGTAGCCGTTGTTTGATCGGATTAGCTACCTCTTGGTGTTAATTAAGTGAGAATATTTGGAACTACTGGTAGCGTACGCTGTTATATATCTCCTGCAATATTGTTGGTTATCTTTTTCTTGGTTCTTACATGAATGGATTAGCATCGCAGTAACTGAATGATTAGCCAGTTATCTTTCTCTCTAAAAGTTAATCAAAATTCAAAAGTCGTAATTAGCAATTTACCTTAGTGAAAATTTCAAGTCAATACTTTTTTCTTTGTCCTTGGCTCTAAACTAGTAATTATTGCTGCCTGTTCGTCTTAACTTTAGACTGTTCTCTGTTGTTTTTATGCTACGTAGACACATGGGACTGTTGCGCGCAGCTGAAATTACGACAACACATCGGCAGCACAACAAGAGAGTCAGATCGCAATAAGAATTCCCGTCTCACCAAGGAAACAAGAATCTGAAGCGAATATCTCAATAAAGTGAGATATCGGCTCTTCCTCTCATCAGTTCTAGGACTGACCTGTAGAGGGATCCTAAAAACTATTACAAATCACACAAAAGCGATACAACTAATTTTTACGTGGTTCGGCAAATTGCCTACGTCCACGGGGCAAGGAGGGGAGAGATCTACTAATAGAGGGAGAGAATACAACTAGGGTTTACAATCACTCATAACCTAAACCCTCAAACAAACTCTCAAATCCCTCATAATATCTCTTTACAAAATTACAAAAGGGCTGCACAAAAAACCACAAAGTCGGCCGCCAAAATTCCGTGCACACGCAGGCAGCCGCAAAAGATTTTTCACAAACCTCCTGCGCTTCATGTGTTCTCCAATGCAGCCGCAAACCAGTCCTTGCACTTGCACGAACTGTAGCCGCACACCTCCTTCGCGTAAAAACCTAGGGAAAAAAATTGGTTGTTATTTATACAAGTGAAGTCGGGTGGGCTGTTTTCATCAAAAGTTGATTTTGCTGTGGAATTCATTATATTTTTGTTTGATTACAACAAATTCAAAGAAATAGTCTTTTTATAAGACCTCTTTTACACAACAAAGAGAAAATTACAACTTTTGAGAAAATAACACAGAAGTTGTTTATCGAATCTTGTTTTGTGGGACTTTGCCTGTGCCGGGAACGCTTTGGTTCGTGGACCGCCGAATCACAGATCGTGTCGTCACGTGTTGACTTTTGTCGCAACGCGCTGTCCGGCGCTGACCTAAGGTTACGCATTGACCGGCGTCTACCTTAGGGTTTTGAACCGCATAGGTTGGCTTTTGTCGTCACGTGTTGACTTTAATTGCAACGCGTTGACTGGCGTTGACCTAAGGTTACGCGTTGACCGGCGTCCACCCTAGGGTTTCGAATCGTCGAACGTTGACTTTTGTTTGCAACGCGTTGACTGACGTTGACCTGGGGTTACGCGTTGACCGGCGTTGACCCCTAGGGTTTCAAATCGTCGAACGTTGACTTTTGCTTGCAACGCGTTGACTGGCGTTGACCTAAGGTTACGCGGTGACCGGCGTTGACCCTAGGGTTTTGGATCGCCATTAACACAGTTTATACTCGTACGTTTGCTGGAGTATACACAGTTTAGACAGTAAACACTGTCTCGCTGGCGAGACAGCAAAGTCTGTCTCACTTGTGAGACAGTTCATTCACGTCTTGATTTTCCAAAAACAGTATGAGATCAATTCTTGTGATTTTTTGAGTGATCTTCTCTATGTTTGGGATACCTATTAGCATTTTTTGACGCCTACAGATACCCCCTCCAAAGTATTCCAGACTCATTCTTTTATAGAGGAGCATGGGATACTTTGGATAAGATAGATTTTACTTACGATCCCTTCAATGCTCGGTTGAGTAGATCATGTGGAAGGACTTATAAATAGCTTCAATACTTGATCTCTTCTGCTTTTAGTCTATTCAGTTCTTTGTAGAATAGCTAATGTTCTCCCGGCATCGCGTTTATCGCTTCACCGTTGTTGAGATCTTGAATCGAAGCTGGTATTTGTTCTTGTGGGTTCAGCTTTTGTCACTGAATTGATGCATCTATTGAGAGCTCACCAGGTTATCCTTAAGAATATTCAGATTAATATTCTCCAGAAACTTCCTGTTGAAGGTAGGGAAACAGTTTAGACTCGTGTACCTATCGGAGTGTTCAGGTTATTCTTAAGAATATTCTGAGGTGCGAGACAGTGTTTGCTGTCTCGCGGTGCGAGACAGTGTTTGCTGTCTCGCGCCACAAGACAGTTTTTGCTGTCTTGCGCTACGAGACAGTGGGTATAAAAACCGAACTTAGGGTTTTTTTAGGGGTTTTCACGTCGACTTTTTAGCGATTTCTGGCGACTTCTTCGGCGATTTTCTGCAAGTTTCGACCATTTCTCTGCCTCTCCTTCTCCACCTCGTTTCTGATTTGGTTGGATTTCTTGTTTGGGGAGATTCCACTCGGATTTTAGAGGTTTTTCTCCACCTCGTTTCTGATTTGGTTGGATTTCTTGTTTGGGGAGATTCCACTCGGATTTTAGAGGTTTATTTTCCTTCTCTTTCTTCAAAATTTTAATCTTCTTTTGACTTCACGTTTGCATGCACTGTTTCAGCGAGATTTTGTGCTATTTTGTTCAATTTCACGTTCAAAACCCTAATTTTTCCGTTGGGTTTTACTGTAGATCACATATTTGTCATGTCGCTGCGTAGATCTCGAGCTCCCCGGGGTCGTTCGACCGTCCAGTCTCCTGAAGAGTCTGGTCCCGCTGTCGCCGCTTCACATGGGGGTATATCTCTCACCCTTTCATCGATTTATATACTGTCTCTTGTCAATTTCATATGTACATTACTGTATTTGTATGCAGATCCTCGTTTGTATCCTTTGAGATGCCTTCGAGAAGAGTCGGTATCCTCCTTTGAGGGGATCGACGTTTAAAAGTGTTTGTTTTGCTTGGACAAAACACACTTCAGAATACACAGGGGCGATTTCATATCATCCCACATGTATTGAAAGGTTTTGGTATGCCGTTATAATGCCCGTGCATAGTAACACATATTTTCTTTATACATGTGGTAGATGGAAAATCGTCACACCTGTCATGAGATAATGACTATATCTTATGGAGCAAGATATACCGCTTTCTCTAAAATTTTAGGACCATTCTTACACAATTTATGTATATTTTCTTTATCAGTCCAATTTCCTTCTACCATCTTTACTGCTGATGCGGTTACGGGTCAGAGTAGCACTACCCACTCCTATTATGAGGGGCTACCGTTAATCGAATCATCTCCTCAATTCAAATCTGACTATAGCGAAGGGGCTAGAGAGTTGATCCGGCGAGGTAGTTGTCGTGTTCTGCGACGGTTAATCACGGATGCAACCTTGATTTCAGAGCAGGACTCAAACCAATGTATAAGGAAACCAGACTTCTTATTTGGTGACTCCATAAAGGAACCGGAGATTGCTTTCTGCAAGCCTGCGCAGTGGTTACACGAGAATGGTTCGTTATTCTTGTACTTGCCCTTTATCCCTCGAGAGCACTCACTGTTAAAGTTCAGGAATTTGTCAGTTGGACGTGAAATGTTCTGGAGGTTGACCGAGAACCATGAACGTATTCACTGTGGCTTCATTGCGAAAGAGACCACCCCGGGTTCCAGCGAAAGAGCTTCTGTGCGGGGACTTCATCCGGGCATCTTAGGTCAAGACAATATTCCACAGAATGAAAAGACAGCACAGGCAAATATCGTGAGGAACCGTTTAGCTGTTTGTTCGAGATCTACAATCCTGACACTAATACGTTCTTCACCAAGAATGGGGAGCTCGGGTTACCACTGCACGAAATGATGAAGGTGTCTGGCTTGCCCATAGGCGATGTTCCATATCAAGAGTTCTTCCCAACCACCAATCAGCTTAATAAGATGAAAGATCGGTCATCTGTGACCCACGAGACTTTATGGGAGCTGACTTGTCATTATCATATAGCTATTGCTGAGATGGAAACCAAAGCCAGGAAGAAATATCCCCAGGTCAGCTTAAAACAATTCGCTGATTATCTGTTCAAGAACCTGGATGATCGATTGGAAGAGGTACGTGGATTATCTCCTTTGAGCCCGGGTGACATCAATCGGCTGTTAGAGAAAACGAACGCACAATCTTACACTTCTCATTCAGAAGATGGGTTTTTGCATGGAACTAAATTCCGCCCTTATCTGTGACAAGCTGGTGTTCCGATTCGCACCACTACTCTGCTTGCTGGTTATTTGGCTTTATGGCTGAAGAGATGTGTAGTTCCCCACCAGTCATCTGACGCTATGCCAATGGAAGTGCTGTATCCAGCCGTCCAGTTGGCTACGGGTCGCAAATTATCCTTACTTCCTGCTATGGTGGCGACTATTCACAGTGGATTACGGCAATTAGTTTCCGTATTCACACAGGAGAAAAAGAAAGCTTCCGTCAGCATATCCGCTCCGAAGCTAGAATTACCCTATACATATTTGATGACATGGTTGGTTCTTCACCGGCCAGATTTAATGGAGGCTCCTGAGGTGGTGGATCCTAGTCTTCCTCTTCTACAGACCCTTGAGGGTTGCAAATGGATCAAACATCGATGTCCGGACATCACAAGGCAGTTCAAAATTCACAAGTGTTAGGAATTCTTCCCCTGCTTCCCTCGGTTCTCTAGTACCTACAACACGACCTTATTGGATGCTGAAGACCCAAGGCAGAATCGCATCATCTTGGATGTCGGATGCTTCAGATGGTTGATGAACATTCGACCTGGATATCTATTGTTCAGGGTAAGAGATGTTTGTCACATTGAACCCTATCTTCCATGTCGATTTGCTCGTCAATTCGGCTATGACCAAATATACGTCGGCAACCCGAATCGTCACCTTAGCTTTCGAGGTGGACTTATCGACGGGGCGAGAGCTTGGTTTTGGAGCATCGCCGGCTGTACAAATGCTGAATTTGATCTTCCTTTAGAAGCACCGCCTCTACGGATGACCTTCCTGTATTGCAAGTGGTTGATAGCCGCCAATATCGTCACTCGACGTAGGAGAATATCAGACTCAGAGGAAGAGGTAGCTCCACGGCAAGCAACGGAAGTGACCCGTGAAGCCGTGATGTCACCCCGAGGCAAAGAGGCTGCTGAATCTTCAAGAAAAGGAAAGGAACCGACCCTCCCAACTGGTAGCGAAGAAGAGTTTGATTCTGAAGAAACAGAAACCTCTGAGGGGGCGGGCGAGACTGATTCAAGTTCTGAGGAAGCAGCAGGTCTCCCCGATTCTTTCTTTGAAAGAGGACTTGTACGCCCTTCTGCTGTGCCCACCCAACCACAGAATGCTCCAAAAAGAAGGAGGGAGAGAGTTATTATGACTTATCCCAACCGAATGACGGTTGAAGTTCATAGTGGGGATTAAGAGGATGAAGAGGATGAAGTACCTCTTGCTCATCGGCAAAGGTCGCGACCTTCCACTCAAGCTCAATCCCAAGCCCTTCCCGGAGTTGAATTGCGCACCAAGCATCGTCACGAAGGATCTGGAGTTCAGGATGAGGTGCGTTCATTAAAAAGACAAAAGAAGGCTGCCTCTAAGCCTCGTGTTCGTCTTCCTGCTTTAGAGGAGACCTCTGCTCGCAGCGCTTCTTCAGATGAACAAGGTAACAATTCGTCTTTATTGCTTTCAGACTTCCTAACACTCAAACTCATTCTATGTTCAACTTCTGTAGGGGGTCAAGAAGAAGGAGAATTGCCAGCTGACGCTGCTTCTCCTGGAGGCATGGAGGTTGAAGAGCCCAGCTTTGTCCAACAAATGCAGGATGCTCTGAAAGATGAAACAGCTGGTGTTCCACCAACTTCTAATGTTGATCCGTCTGCTTCAGACACATGTACTAATCTTTCCCCTTTCGGAAGAGAAATCCGAGAAATGAATGAGTCAGACCGTGTGCCTCCTCTAATGACTTGTGCGCTTTGTCTCCTTTTAGTCAAACTAAAAGAAGCGGGTGCAAGTAGTGGAGCTCTCGAATCCGTCCCGATCGACAAAGGTAAAATTAATCTTCGTCTTGAGCAAATTCGTTTAAGTCTATATGTTGTTTATGACCCAACACGTTCTGTAGACACCATAATGAAAGAATTTGTTGGAGGAGCAGCCACACATGCAACAGAGGTCGAGGAATTCAATGAGCACCACCTCGATCTTGATCTCTCTGAAGATGACCATCAGTATATCTCCGATTAATTATCGGGGAAAACTCCTGGTGCAGCCACAGAATCCACTGCTGGAGTCGGTTCAACAAAAGTGAATCCTTCCGAAAGTAAGACCTTCGTTCTGTAAACTCCGTATATGTATATATATATACTTTTTTTAACTTGATTAATCGAATTATAGGACCAATTACCGGAACTGATACAGCTATAATTACTGGGGCGTCTGATCAACCGGAGGGTCGTGACCTCGTGCCATGGGTAGGAACTAAGGTTGATTTGCAATCGTTAGTTCTTGAATCTCAACCTACTACTCCTATGGACCCCATGATGATAGAAGTCACTCTCACTCCCCAAATTAGTCCAGTCGCAACAAAAGCGAGACCAACTGAAGAAGTTGGTACGTCGGCTGATGTTGTGCTTAGAGCTGGTGAGTTTTACTCATCATTTGTTTCAAATTTCTGATTACCATTCCATCATACTCATCGCGATTCTCTTGTTTGCAGAATATTCTCCCAAGGAGCCTCTCAATTTAGACCCAAAGTTCTCTGAGGTTGAGATTGAAAAATCTTCTGACGTAGCTAGAGCGTCAAAAGCTGCTATTCCTGAACCGACTTTGGCTGCTCAGGAGGCCGGACCACCACTATTGGATGAACAAAGTCATGCTGAAGGCTCTTCTGTTAAACTTGGTATGCTTCAACTCGCCGTTATGCATGCACACATATATTTCATACTAACATATTTGTCTTCATCGCAACTTCTTCATCATTAGCAAATCGTATCCAAGCCTTGTTAGCAGACGAGGATCCAGATAAGGCTGGCATTTGCTCTGATCTCCACGGCTTCATTTCCTTTTTGAATTCTATGGTTGATCGTATTCTCTCCAAAGGATCGCACTTTGAGAATTTTAAGAGGCCTCTTGACCGCTATATATCAGGGATCCGAGAGGAAGGATATAATGAGTTAGCCGATTCGATCAACGCCTATATGGTCGACTTGAAGAGCGTACCTTCCTATATTGCTTCTCACATGGACTCCAAGTTACAAGCGTGGCGTGATTCTCAAAGATCAGCTAATCTCGAACTCCAAAAGCTAAGAGCCCACAATAATCAACTTAGGGTGAGTGTTGGCAGGAAAACACACGCCAAGGTTAACCTGCGTCGGGACTTAGAGTCGAATCAAGCGGAGATAGCTCGCTTAGAAGAGCAACTTGTAAATGCCAAGGATGCTCGTGAAATTCTGGAGTCTGAATTGACGAAGGTAACTCAAGCTAAAAAAGACCTGTTTCAGCAACTGAATCTTCAGGATCAAATACTTGCCGAAAAGGAACAAGAGATTGTCAAGCTTCAAAGTGTTGACGAAGAAGCTTTCAAAATCAAATTGGCAACTGAGCTTGAACAGGCTCATGCGTTAGAGATTTCGCAGCTTGAAGATCAGATTCGTCAATATAAACTCTTGTAATTGGAGAACATATATTTTTGTAGTTTTGTGTGAACACTCTTGATCAATAAGATTTTATTATGATTACTCATTCTTGTTTAGAATAAATAACCATAATACTTATAGGATTTTTGGCAAATCCTCAGCCATCAACGGATTTGATATGCCTTTACCGACTACCGTTTGAGTCGGGCTAGTATGTGAATTATCTAAATCCGTTTCACATATGACGTTGGGCTAAAAGACTTAAACTCTCTTAGACTTTGAACTATAATATTGAATATGTAGGCTACATGTGTTAGATGTAGGCTTAGAGATAATATCCCCTATGCGTAAATGGCATGGCTTTTGAAATGCAAATAGGTTGTATTTCCTATGCAGGAAAATGAACCCAAAATTATAAAGAAAGAATTGGGTATTCTATCTTTCAATCTCTTGTTTGTTGGTAGAGATAAACCCATACTCGGAGAGGAAGAATTTTATATTCTATCTCCTGGTCTCTTGTTTGTTGGTAGAGATAAACCCAAAATCGGAGATGAAGAATTTTATATTCTATCTCCTGTTGCAGAAGAAACTCAAAGTGGGGTCTCCACTTAGAGAATCTGGACTGGTTTGAATAATCCTAACTGTCATAAGGTTTGACTATTCAATTCAAAAGTGGATCTTTCGTTCATACAATGAATCGAAAGGAGATTTTGATTATGGTCCTAACTGTAGTAAGGTTTGACCAAGTGAGAGTTTTGAGAAATGAATCGAAAGGAGATTTTGATTATGGTCCTAACTGTAGTAAGGTTTGACCAAGTGAGAGTTTTGAGACGATCCTAACTGTAGGAAGGTTTGATCGATCGATTTGTGGGTCTCTCGTTCATTGAAGGAATCGAGAGGGGATTTTGGCTTTGGTCCTAACTATAGTAAGGTTTGACCAAATGAAAGGTGGGAGTTTGAATGATTTTAATCCATGACGGATTTTGGTATACTCTTCGTCGATCGATTTGACTGGTGAAGAGTTTTGTGAGGAAAGATTATCTGTTTACAGATTTGAATCTCATCTCAACAAAATCTGTAAAAGAACTTTATGATAATAAAAAACATATTATTTGAAAGATCAGTTTCATATTTAGAACAATCAACTGATCTCGGGTTATCCCGAAATATCCTATACAGGATTTTTTAGGAACTTCCCGTTCTGCATAGGTTATCCTGAACATATTACGGATAATATTTTTTCAGGAACTTTCCATTTATTGGCATCATTAATCTGAACATATTACGGATAATATTTTTTCAGGAACTTTCCATTTATTGGCATCATTAATTTGCTGCCATCTTGGGTAATCAGGCGGTAAGCACCGTTTGAATAGACTGTTTCTATCACAAACGGTCCTTCCCATTTGGGTTCGAATTTTCCTTTCTTCTTAGAGTTAAGGATCATAGGCCGTCTTTCAGCTAGGACCAAATCTCCTTCTTTGAAACTCCGTTGTCGAACCTTTTTGTTGAAAGCTCGAGAAATTCTGGCTTGGTAGAACTCAATATGCTATTGAGCTTCTAATCGCTTTTCGTCGAGCATCTCGAGTTCTTCGAGACGTTTTTGGTGTTGTTCTTCGGTTGTTATTTGTGTTGCGAGAGCGATCCGAAGAGATGGAATTTGTATTTCCAACGGAAGAACGGCTTCACATCCGTATACTAACGAGTACGGGGTCGCTCCTGTTGGTGTACGCACTGTGGTACGATAAGCCCATAGAGCTGCACCAAGCTTGTCATCCCAATCTCGTTTATTAGTTTTCACGAGTTTTGACAAGAGCTTTATGATTGTTTTATTGAAGGCTTCAGCCAATCCATTTGCTGTGGGATTGTAAGCCGTCGACGAAATGTCCTGAATTCTGAACTTTTTGCAAAACCTGATGAAGGAGTTGCTGACGAATTGATGACTGTTGTCATGTATGATTCGTCTTGGGACACCATGCCGATAGATGATATGGTGTTTGATGAATGTAATGACGTTACTCGTTTTAACTTCTCTGAGCGGAATCGCTTCAGCCCATTTGGAGAAGTAGTCGGTAATTGCTAAGATGAACCGATCACCCTTGACTGACGGGGGATTTATAGGACCAACAATATCCATTCCCCAGGTCTCAAACAGTCATGACGTTGCTGACGGGTGTAGATGCTCTGGAGGCATGTGCATATAATTTGCATGTAATTGACACAATTGACATCGTCGGGCGTACTCAGCTATGTCCTTTACCATAGTCGGCCAATAATATCCAATTCTCCTAAGTCGGTCACAGAGTTTGGGACCGGGTTGATGTGCACCACATATCCCTTCATGTGCCTATTTGAGTGCTTGTTCTGCTTCCTTATTGGATAGATAACGGAGTAATAGACCGTCGTACGACCGTCGGTACAACATTTGTGATTCAACGTTGTAGTAAAATCTCGGTGCTCTCCGCCGAATTGAATCCCTTTCTTTCACGTCTTCCGATAAGATACCGTGTAGGACATAATCAATAATAGGGAAACGCCAATCTCGAACTTCGGGTTCAACTCTTGTTGAATATGCTTCTTTGGCAACCGAGTCGTAGATCGGAACAATAAGTTGGTGAGTTCTCACTGTAATTAATTATTCTGTCTCAGGAGGTTGAGCCAGAGATACAGACAATGCCGCCAACGCATCTGCGTATGCATTTTGAGACGCGGAACGTACTCGATGAAAAATTCTTCAAACGAGCTTGCCATTTCGATGGCCACCTGGTGGTATGGAATCAGGTCTCGATTTCTGACTTCATACTCTCCTCGAATCTGATTAACTACCAATTGAGAATCTCCAAAAGCTTAAAGGTATTGGACCCCCAGCTCTTTAGCAAAATTGAGTCCAATTATCAATGCGTTGTACTCGGCTACGTTATTAGAGCATGGTTCGGTCAACGAGTATGCTCTGGGTAAGACATGCTTTCCGGAGGAAACTAAAATGACCCCCACTCCTGAGGAGATTTTAGAACATCCGGGCGCGCTCGCTACGTTGGCTGCACGGGAAGCCCCATCGAAGTATAATTGCCACACTTTCTGATGTGAGGTGACATTAACTTCGTGAGTTTCATCGGGTAGATCATCGTACAACTCCACTGCGTCCTTCGTAGGGGTTTCCGTCAAAAGATCACAAATAGCTCGTCCCTTAACTGATTTCTGTTGTTTGAAGTATAAATCATATTGCGACAAGAGTAGAGCCCACCTGGCTAAACGCCAATTCATGGAGGCTGGTTGGGTCATAAATACCCGGATTGGATTTATATTGGAAATGACATAAATTGTTTGTCCAACTAAATAGTGTCGCATTTTCTGGATTGCGAACACCAGTGTGAGACATTCTTTCTCAATCATCGGATAACGAGACTCAGCTCCTACCAATGTACGACTCAGATAATACACAGCTTGCTCGTGACCGTTATCGTCGTCTTGTGCAAGTAAGGCACTTAACGAATGGCTCGTCGCTTTGACATAAATCAAAAACGGTTTGCCTGATTTCGGTGCAACGAGAATAGGTGGATTCGCCAGATATTTCTTAATATATTCGAATGCCTTTTGGCATGCTTCATCCCAAACGAATGACACGCCTTTCTTTGCGAGTTTAGAGAACGGTTGACATTTTCCAGACATGTTTGATATAAACCGACGGATATATGCCAATCGACCTTGCAACCCCCTGAGTTCTTTAAGATTCCTCGGTGGTTGTAATTCATGTATCGCCTTCACTTTATCAGGATCGATAT
This sequence comes from Asparagus officinalis, assembly GCF_001876935.1. NCBI lineage: Eukaryota > Viridiplantae > Streptophyta > Magnoliopsida > Asparagales > Asparagaceae > Asparagus > Asparagus officinalis. The sequence continues at coordinate 136,622,403 of NC_033797.1, forward strand.
GAATACCTTTTGTGGTGACGACGAATCCAAGGAATTTACCGCTGGACATTCCAAGAAAAGACTTAGTTGGGTTCATCTTTAACTGATGAGTCCTCATAAGTTCAAACATCGTCTTCAGATCGTTAATGTGATCGTTTTTATCACGGCTCTTAACGACCAGGTCATCAACATAGCATTCGATGGTCTTCCGAAGGTGTTCTTGAAATATCTTCGTCATCACACGTTGGTATGTAGCACCAGCGTTCTTCAAACCAAAAGGCATAACAGTGTAACAGAAGACACCAAGGGGTGTTCTGAATACTATATGCTTTTCATCGTCTGGATGCATCTTGATCTGATTATACACAGAAAATCCATCCATAAATGACATTCTCTCAAACCCGCATGTGTTGTCAATGATGACGTCCGTAATTGCATAAATGACATTCTCTCAAACCCGCATGTGTTGTCAATGATGACGTCCGTAATTGGTAGGGGGAAGTCATCTTTAGGGCAGGCGGTATTCAGATCTCTGGTTGTCAATGATGACGTCCGTAATTGGTAGGGGGAAGTCATCTTTAGGGCAGGCGGTATTCAGATCTCTAAAATCAATACAGATTCTGATCTTTCCGTTCTTTTTAAGAACCGGAACGATATTGGCTAACCATTCAGGATGTTGTTCTTCTCTGACGAAACCTGAACCAATCAGTTTCTTGATCTCAGTTTCTATTGCCTCCATAATCTGTGGACGAAACCGTCTTTGTTGTTATTTGACGGGTTTAACATCCGGTTTAATATTAAGGCTGTGCATTGCTACCTCTGGATCTAGTCCCAGCATATCTTCGTAATTCTAAGCGAATACGTCGATATACTCTTTAACGAGGGCGATTAGTTCCTCTTTTTCATCCGTTGGAAGATCACCGCTGATAAATATAGGCTTTGGGTTAGCTTCGTCACCCATATTAACTTGGACTACTTTATCTTCGGTAGGAGGTTCTCTTTGCTCAAATCTATCGCCGTATTGGATATTCATGTAATGCATCCATGGATCTTCCCAAATAGGCAAATGATCGTCTTCTTCGGTTGTGGAAGGATCAACTATCGCCATGTTTGACATTAGAGCTTTGAATCTTTCTCCAATGCTCACGTCAGAATTCCAGGTTGAGGCATCGGATGAATGCCCACTCTTATTTATTAGTTGGCTAATAATCTGTTGGCCATATTCGTCATCAGATGATGAAGTATAACCCAGACCCCTTTTATGACTGTAATAATTATCAGGTCTCCCTTTTGGTACGTAGGCAGGATGGGGTGGAACCCTAACACCTTGACCAAAATGAAGACCTTCACCGAGCGAGAGGTTATAGCCTTGGCTCGTCATGTAACCGTTCGCTTGTGAACTGTACTGAGAGAAATGCCGCCCGGGTTCTTCATCATCCGAATAAGTGTCTAAGAAAAGATCTGGGGTCAGGGATGGTTCCCCTTTCTCGAAAACTATTTCTTTTTCACCCCCTGTCTTTGCGGGTAGGAGCATAGTTGTTTCGACTGAACTTCGGATATGTTTCGTCATCGTGCAAGACGAACGAAGCGGCATATGTAGGCTAGGGTCGTCATACAATTCCTGCATTACATCATCGAGACAACAGGAGTACTCTAAATCATTGTTTATTATTTCATCGGCAAGCTGCCAGTTACAACTTTCATCCGACGAATTACCACCGTCAAGATCGATTACAAGAGGTTCAATGTCATTTAGTACAAGACATTCACTATAATCGAGCCCGGCTTCGGTATCAGCTTCCTCTCTGCTGTCCGTACCATGGACCGATGGTTCAGTATCGGATTCAGCACTATAAAGAAGGGAGTCAGTAAAGTAGTTTTCTAACCCCTTGAATGGTTGCTTATCCGCGACCACCGTCTTGACCTTATCATTAGTGTCGATATATTTCAGACACTGATGGAGGGTAGAGGAAACTATAAGATTACTGTGGATCCATGGGCGACCCAACAACAAATTATAGGAAGTCTCGGCATCAATTACATAGCAAGTGACTTCAGACTTCAAATCTCCGAGCTGACACTTCGCCCGAATTTTCCCCAACGGTCTTGATCCACTAGTGTTAAATCCGTAGATAACGATTCCTGTGGAGGCTAGTTTGCTAGCGGAAATTCTGAGGTGGTACATCAACCGAAGTGGCATGATGCTAACAGCGGAATCCGGATCAACTTGAATCCGGTTGACAATGCTCGAGCCAATATATCCGGTGAAATATAGAGGCCTATCATGTTTTGAATTCCTGACTTGTATATCTTCTTTCGTGAAAGCTATGCAAGGAAACCTCATGGCTGCCAGATTGCAGTGCTGAACTGATGACTCTGACTCTTCAGGAGTTGGCTTAATCTGAGTAAGGAATACCTCAGAATCAGCCAAGGCTTCTTGTAACGCTTCTCTGGTATTTTTCGAGAGGCGTAGTAGCTCGTACAGCATGATTCTTGCTGGGATATTAGCTAATTGAGCCATGACGTCGAAACGGTATGGTGCGTTCGAGCTTTCCGGTTTATCTCGTCCAATCGGTCGGTTGAAACGAGACTGCTTCAGAACTTGAACCTCTTTACGTTGGGGTTCCTTCTCTTTTTGTTTAGCCGGTTGTTGCGGCTTTTCAGCAGCTACTGGAGGAGTTGCAACTACCCCCAGCTCCTTCAGAGTTGTAGCATTTGGGTTAGAGGTTTCAGGATATTTATAATGGTATTCATTCCCACCCCTTGTAGCAAAAGATTCTTGCTCTTCTTCAGAAAGCGGTAAAGCTGGAATCTGTTCATTATTCTTCTCGGGAATTGCCGAGGCTCCCTAACAAGACTTCTCTTTCCCTTTGCTGTTTGATTTCTTCTTTGATGTGGATGTCGTCCATTATTCATTTTCAAGCAAATCCGGATGAACCCAAAGGATTTCGCCGTAGGGGGTTGTGTGAGATACAAGCCCTTTTTGGCGTTGTCCATGAGGGTCATCGTTGATGGTCTGCATCTTGACCTTTGATACTGGTTTGGTTTGAAACCAGGATAAAGGAACCGATCTGAAGCTGATAGACACCGCATTTGCACCTACTTTCTTCTTTTTCGGCTTTGGCGTCACGATACCAACATCGATTAAGGTTTGTATTTTGTCTTTTAAGACATAACACGCCTTAGTGGGATGGTGGACCCTTCTATGATATGCACAATACTTCGGGTCATTAGTCTTCGTTGCTTCTTCTTGGTTTGTGACTGCACAATACTTCGGGTCATTAGTCTTCGTTGCTTCTTCTTGGTTTGTGACCGGTGGAAGCTTGATCTTTTTGTTATCCAGCAGGTATTTGAAGATGACTGGAACTTCATCGTCCTTAAAAGAATACTCCTTCGGGAATTTAGGCTCTGAGGCCTTAAATTGCTTTGGAGGCTGTTGATTCTTATTCGGCACCAATTGGAAGGATGACTGTTGTGGTTGTTGTTGTGGCTGTTGTGATGTTTGATGTGCATCAACAGCAGCCCCAGACCCTCTTCCTCTGCCTCGAGAGTTAAAGTTCTGTTTTTGAGGATTATCTTGTGGCAATCCCCTCTCCAACTTCTTTCTCTTAAGAAAGCGCTCGTCTTGTTCGCCTCTCACTTTCAACTCCTTCCAAGTTTTAGAAGACACAACCCCCATGACTTCTAATACATCCAGCGACAAGTTGTTGTGACAAGTCTGTAGGATGAACTCTTCTGTGAGTGGATCTCGACAGTTGACTGCTTTGTTCTGGAATCGTTTGACGAAGACATCAACCGACTCCCCGTTTATCTGCTTCTCATCCAACAAGGTGCCAATTGAGACCTCCGTGTCGTCGTCGAAGAAATTGGTGAGGAACAATCCTTCCATATCTTCCCAGCTAGTGATGCTCCCAGGTTTGAGATGTCGGTACCAATCGAAGGTAGGCCCACGGAGGGTTCCTACGAATGACCGGACCATCAAGGCTTCGTTTCCGGATATTGCGCCAAGATGTGACTTGAAATAAATCAAGTGCTGAGTAGGTGAACCCCTGCCATCAAAAGGAGTAAAGTTAATCAAATTAAACTTTAGGGGATAAGGAATCAAATCCCACTCCCTCGGGTACGGGTACGGAATGTCCGTTTTCTTCACTTCTTGGGCCGTCATCAGAGCATTGACTTTGCTCTCGAGATCCTGCATCTTTTTGTCTTCTTCCTCACTCTTCTTCAGGTAAATTTGAGGAGGTTGAGTAGATGATTTGGCTGGGCCGTTTCTAGAATTGTCTTTATCGGGAGGAGGATCGGCAAAGATAGTCTCGTCTTCTTCATCATCGTCCTCAGTTGTACGTACAGGTCTAGCATTACGCTTGCTGGATTCCACCTTTTGGCTTGATTCCGGTTGATGTTGTTGAACTTGAAAATCTCGAACCTGCTGCATGGTCAACTCCATCTCGGTTTTGATTTCAGCTCTAATTTCCTCGTGTTGTTTGGCTAACGCTTCCTGTAGGCCCAACACTGGACGTGGTATCATCCGACGCAACGGCAGAACAAGTATCTGACAGTTCTTCCTCTGAAGATAACCCCTCGTGCATTCTCTTGTAGTCCCGACGTCGACTGGCTCTTCGTTGTAACCGCGACATTCTTTGAGATAGACCCCGCTCAACTCTCCCTTCTGGAGAGAAATTAGGGTCAGGGTTGACTAATAACTGCTTTCCTCTGCCGGTCATGTTAATAGTGACCTCAGGGAATTCATCTCACCGAATTGCAGGTCTCTTCTTGTTGAAACGTCTCATTTTAGGTCTTGATGCTTCAGTGGAAAGTCTTTGAAATACGGAGACTCTAGTTGAATTAGTTTTAGAGCATCTACATTCTGTCAGCACTGCCTTAATGAGTCTCTCACAGGAGCAGTAAGACTCGTTTTCTCGTACAGTTCTTTTTCTTGAATTATTTTTCTGATAGTACAGCTCATCACTATTGTGATTTGAGCAACCTATCTGTGGTTTCTGAACCTTGTTAACATGCACAAGGCGATCAGTCGTCGCCTTTGGGCGATCCAAGGTTAAAATTTTAAATACACCCCCATGAGGGTGTGGAGTTTTCATAGGTCCTAAACGAGAGTGAACTGGTATTCTCTCGTTCTGGACTGGTGCAGTTCTGACAGGAGGGTGTTTACGACCCCCTGCATAAGAAACCACCAAGGGTTTATTTGCTGGATCTGATTGTTCTTTGACGGGGGCTTTGCCTCGATCGTCAACCGAAGGACCGAGGCGATCCGCCATTGTGATCTTGAACTTTGATAAATCTGGACTAACCCATGGTTTCACTGGTGATACATTAGACGGGCCCGGAACGGATGTTTGCGGCGCCTTCGGAACCCAAACTTTACGGTTATTTGGTGGCTTTTCAGACACTATTTCTTTCTTGGTTCCTTGTATTTGTTGACGACGGGCACGAGCTCGAGCGGCTTTTGCCTGACGTTTTTGTATACGTTCCTTGAGGGTTGAACGAGCTCTTTTGATGAGAGTCCATTCCTCTGTCGTAAGTTTTGCAGAAATATGATTATTTTACCGTTGAGGCAATTGAACCACTTTTTGTTTTCTCGACTCTAGATCCGCATAATAATGGACCCTGTCGGTTTGTTGCATGGCCTTAGCCAATTGACGAGCACGGCGCTGGCGCTGTCTCTGACGAGCTCTTTTCGTCAACACCGGTGAGCCATTAATCAACGACTCCATGACTGGTACGGAGTCGTTTGGAGTAGAGATGTCGCAGGTAGATTCTTTAGCAGCAATTGGGCAAGAACCTTCACCCGCGGCCTTCATTGGCATTGTAGACTTGAAATTTTTCTTTGGAGATGAAAACTTCCTACACTTACGAGGTGAGGAAAGTTTTGATGATGAGGATGACAAATACTCCTCGAATTTCGCCTGATCGAATTCGTATTCGATCTCTTCGTTAACAACGATCTTGATTGGTTGCGACACGGCGGCCTCGGCAGCGAGGCCGCTGGCTCCCTTTATGGTCGCCAGTTTGTTTTCGTCAAAAGTTGGTTTTGCTGTGGAATTCATTATATTTTTGTTTGATTACAACAAATTCAAAGAAATAGTCTTTTTATAAGACCTCTTTTACACAACAAAGAGAAAATTACAACTTTTGAGAAAATAACACAGAAGTCGTTTATCGAATCCTGTTTTGTGGGACTTTGCCTGTGCCAGGAACGCTTTGGTTCGTGGACCGCCGAATCACAGATCGTGAAGGGGGCTTAATGATTTTTCCTTCGTTTATCGAAGTAAGAATTTGAAACGATATCTTATCAAAGTAAGATAGTCATTCTTCTTAAGATTAAGTCGAAGCTCAAATCTCAAGGAATCACACTAAGAACTCAAGTCTGCTCTCCCTCTGCTCTGGACTACTCGAAAATATGCTCGATCCTCGTCAGAAATGACCCTAGGGGGGTATTTATAGCCTCTGGGGTCTGTAACTGCAAAAACTCAACAAAACAACAACGTTAGGCCGCGAGACAGTGTTTACTGTCTCGGCGGGCGAGACAGTGTTTGCTGTCTCGGCCCGCGAGACAGTATGTCTGGCAGTTTTCGTTTTAACTGCCTTTCCATGTTTTAAACTCCGTTATTTTGGCAGTTATTCACGTGATTTTCGCCCACGATGTTTCCCACGGCCCTTGGCAGTTAATGGACACGTGTAGGGCAGTTATCAAGGTGGTTTTTGACCATTTCAACACTGTCTCGCTGGCGAGACAGTAAACACTGTATCGCTGGCGAGACAGCAAAGTCTGTCTCGCTGGCGAGACAGCAAAGTCTGTCTCGCTTGTGAGACAGTTATGGCGAGACAGCAAAGTCTGTCTCGCTGGCGAGACAGCAAAGTTTGTCTCGCTGGCGAGACAGCCAAGTCTGTCTCGCTTGTGAGACAGTTCATTCCCGTCTTGATTTTCCAAAAACAGTATGAGATCAATTCTTGTGATTTTTTGAGTGGTCTTCTCTATGTTTGGGATACCTATTAGCATTTTTTGACGCCTACATGGGCCTTGGCATTCTCACGCGGAATTGTTTCACGCGTAATAACGTGGGTGTTGGCCCCACAATCACAATTCTCCACCTCGGTGAAGTTTTTCCCAAAACTGAGCCAACACCAAAGCAACCAAATGTCTCACTTGTTGTGTCCAGTACGAACTCAATCCACAACAAGTCGAGAACCTGAACAAGAGTCCAATCAATCTCACCCCCATCAAGTAACACAAACCGGTTGCATCAAACATGACTGCCTATGTATCCTCTTGCCTAAGGAATCAAGCCAAACGTAGTTCACCCAAATGACCGCCAACGACCTCAACAATTACGAATATGCAACAAGTTTTGATAATGATCAAACTTGTTGCTCGTAACCACCTTTGTGAGCATATCTGCCGGATTATCCTTCGTGTGGACTTTCACAATCTCCATATCACCATCTTCAAGAACATCTCGAACGAAGTGATAACGAACATTAATGTGCTTCGTCCTCGCATGAAAAACCTGATTCTTCGCCAAATAGATAGCACTCATGCGATATACCAAGTTCCTCCAAAAGTCCTCGAAGCCAAATAGCCTCCTTCACAGCCTCCGTAACTGCCATATACTCTGCCTCCGTCTTAGACAAAGCCATTGTAGACTGTAAGGTGCATCTCTAACACACTGGCGCACGGGTCAAAGTAAACACATACCCCGTAGTAGACCGACGCTTATCCAAATCCCCGACATAATCCGAATCAACGTAACCAATGCATAGCTGCTCACCTGTAGTGTCACACTCATAAACTAAATCAACATTGAACATACCTCGAATGTACCTCAAAATCCATCTCACGGCGTCCTAATGACCCACTCCTGGATCGTGCATGTATCTCGATACCATGCTTACCGCCTGTGACAAATCTGGTCTCGTACATACCATTGCATACATCAAGCTTCCAACCGCACTCGCATATGGAGTCTTAACTGACTTTGGTAAAAGACCAGCTGAAAGCTTCAAATGGGCTCCCAAAGGTACACCGACTGGCTTCGTATCCATGCTAACATGGAATCGCTGTAGAACCTTCTTCAAATAAGCCACCTGTGTCAAACAAATTCTACCCTTCTTCTTATCTCTGCCGATCTCCATCCCTAGAATGCGCTTCGCCTCACCCAAGTCCTTCTTCTCAAACTCATTTGAAAGTTGAACTTTCAATTCATCTATAGCCGACCTGGAAATAGAGGCAACCAACATGTCATCGACATAAAGCAACAAATAAATGTACGCACCTCCTTTCAACTTGCGAAAATATACGCAAGGATCAAACTGGCTCTGAGTGTACGAATGACCAATCATAAAACCATCGAATCGCCTATACCACTGTCGATGAGACTGCTTCAAACCGTATAGCGATTTCTTTAATCTGCAAACCAACTTATCTTTCCCTGCAGCTCGAAATCCCAATGGCTGAGTCATATATTTTTCTTTATCAAGATCATCATGAAGAAATGCCATCTTCACATCCAACTGATCTAACTCCAAACCATATTGTGCCACCAAAGCTAGCAGAATCCGAATCGAAGAGTGCTTCACCACCGGAGAGAAAACCTCATTATAGTCAATATCTTCCTCCTGTGCATAGCCCTTCGCAACCAACCTAGCTTTGAACCTCAATGGAGTGCCCTCAATGCCCTCCTTCTTCGTGTACACCCACTTGCACCCAATCGCCTTCCGCCCCTTTGGAAGCTCAACAACTTCCCATGTATCGTTCTCTGCATACCCCCCTGCCACGAATCAGCCTCCGAACTCTACTCGGCCTCTCTGAATGTAGTAGGCACCAACTCATCGATACTCTCCACCGAAAGTGCATACGCAACTGTGTCAGCATACCGTGCTGGCATCTGTATGTTTCTCCTCTGTCTCCGAACCGCAATAGAATCCTGAACCTGAGCTGTCGATTCCTGATCCTACACATTTGTACTCGTATCCTCCGTGTCACCGTCGTGCTCGTCTGGCGTCACCTCAGTCGGCACCTGCATGGATACTGTACCATCTGGACAATGTGGAGCTGCATCGATCTCCACCACCTGTGATATCTCCTCCGTCGGGTCGCTCTCCACCTGATGAGAGCTAGGAAGCTTCAAGATAGAAGCATCATCGAATGTGACATCTCTACTCAGCACAATCGTCTTATCCACTGGATCCCAAAGTTTGTATCCCTTGACATCACGCTTGAATCCTACAAATATGGCCTTCCTAGCTCGAGATTCTAATTTATCAGTTCTAACATGATAATATGCAGGGCACCCAAATATCTTGAGCTAGTCATAGTCATATGCTGACTTTCCCGACCACATCTCCATAGGGGTTTTCCCCTCAATCGCAGATGAAGGCAGCCTATTAATGAGGTGGCTCGCATATGTAAGTGCCTCAGCCCAAAAGATCTTCTCCAAACCACTCTGCGACAATAAGCATCAGATCTTCTCCAGTAAAGACCGATTTAATCTCTCTGCCACCCCATTCTGCTGCGGTGTATGACTAACTGTGAAGTGTCTCTCTATGCCATCGTCTCGACATAGCTGCTGAAAGGGGTCAGAAGTATACTCACCACCGTTGTCGGATCGTAACGTCTTGATCTTTCTCCCAGTCTGCAGTTTCAATCTCTTCTTCCACTCCACAAATAAATCTAGGACTTCACTCTTCTTCGTCATGGTGTACACCCAACATCGCCTAGAATAGTCATCTACAAAAGTGACGAACCAATGTCGACCACCAAGTGATGCGGTCTTGGTAGGACCCCAAACATCTGTGTGCACGTAGTCCAGGATGTCCCTCGTCTGATGAATGGTAGTCCCAAACTTCACCTTCGTCTTCTTGCCAAGAACACAGTGCTCACAGAAATCAATCTTCCCACTCTTGGCTCCATTCAATAGCCCCTGCTTGCACAATACCTGCAGTGACTTTTCACCTATGTGCCCCAACCTATAGTGTCAAAGTCTGCTCATGTCCGCTTCTGAAATAGCCGAAGCAACCTGTCCAATCTCGGTGCTTCCCTTCAGATAATACAAATTCTGATTGCGGACTCCCTTCATCACCACCAATGATCCCTTAGTAACCTTCGCTACAGCGTTTTCGAAAGTCATCTTGAATCCCTTCGCCTCCAAAGCTCCAACTAAGATAAGATTTTTCTTCAGTTGAGGAACAAATCTCACCTCCTTCAACTTACAGACTACTCCATCGTGCATCCTAATCCGCACGGTACCTATCCCACAAACGCCACAGGATTGATCATTTCCCATGACAACAACGCCCCCGTCAACTTTCTCAAAAGATGCAAACCAGTCTCGCCTAGGGGTCACATGAAAAGTAGCGCCGGAATCAAGCATCCAATCTGATGCATCCACATGGTTCACCTCCGGAGTAATCAGTAGAGAAAAGCACGAATCATCGGAATCATCGCCTTTCGCAATATTCACCTCATTGGCCTTCGGGTCATTTTTCTTACCATTCTCTTTCTCCTTGAGCTTCGGGCAGTCTCTCTTCCAATGTTCCTGCTCCTTGCAAAATACACATTAGTTCTTTGCTAATTGGTGGCGGCTTCTTGACTTTGACCTTCCTCTATTACCACATTTCAGATATGGGCTTCTACCTCTCATCGACAAGGCCTCGCCTGAAGTACTAGCGTGAGAAGTCTCCTTGTCCTTCCTCCTCAAATCATAATTGGTCAAAGCATTAGTCACTTCACTATAACTAATAGAAGATCTCCCGTTCAATAAAGTGAGCACGAAGGTATCATACTCCTCATCGGGTAAGGAGCCCAACAAAATAATCGCCTTGTACTCATCCGATATCTTCTCATCAACATTCGCCAAGTCCGACAACAACTTAGTGTAGTTGTTCACATGAGCCGCTAATGAGGTGCCTCTGGACATCTGAAATCTGAAGAGTCTTCACAGCAAGTGCAACCTGTTCTCAACACTCTTTGTGAGATACTTATTGTTGAGAATTTCCCACATCTTCATTGTAGACGTCACCCCAATCACATCATATTTCAGCTCCTGTTCCAAACATGACTTGATCACCCCACAAGCGTTTCTATTCATCTTCTCCCATACCGCCTCTTCATATTTAGGTGGTCACTCGTGGACCATGATGGTCTCTTCCAAGTTCTGAGCATTGAGCGCATCCTGTACGTCGCTCATCCAAAAACCAAAGTTGATTTTGCCGTCATATTTTACCACACTAATCTTAGTGTTCTGAAAACTAACTTGTATTATACTCGCCATCGATTTGCTGCTTTCACCTTCTTCTCCCATTACGAACTAACTCCAAATTGTAGAGAAAGGACAAATTTGATAGAAATTAGGAACCACCCAACTGAACCCTAGATCGGATTCCAAATAGATCTCCTATCCACACGAGGAAAGCGAAATCTCCAACGGCAACTCCTAATGCTATCTCCACCGAAGCCTAGAACTCTAAGAACCAAGCTTCACACAAAATCTTCCTCCACCAAACTCCAAAACCCTAGATCTGAAATCTGGACTCTGATACCACTTGTTGCGCGCAGCGAAAATTTCGGCAGCACTTCGGCAGCACAACAAGAGAGTCAGATCGCAATAAGAATTCCCGTCTCACCAAGGAAACAAGAATCTGAAGTGAATATCTCAACAAAGTGAGATATCGGCTCTTCCTCTTATCAGTTCTAGGACTGACCTGTCGAGGGATCCTAAAAACTATTACAAATCACACAAAAATGATACAACCAATTTTTACGTGGTTCAGCAAATTGCCTACGTCCACGGGGCAAGGAGGGGAGAGATCTACTAATAGAGGGAGAGAATACAACTAGGGTTTACAATCACTCATAACCCAAACCCTCAAACAAACTCTCAAATCCCTCATAATATCTCTCTACAAAATTACAAAAGGACTGCACAAAAAACCACAAAGTCGGCCGCCAAAATTCCGTGCACACGCAGCCAGCCGCAAAAGATTTTTCACAAACCTCCTGCGCTTCCTGTGTTCTCCAATGCTGCCGCAAACCAGTCCTTGCACTTGCACGAACTGTAGCCGCACACCTCCTTCGTGTAAAAACCTAGGGAAAAAAAATTGGTTGTTATTTATACAAGTGAAGTCGGGTGGGCCTTGGCATTCTCACGCGGAATTGTTTCACGCGTAATAACGTGGGTGTTGGCCCCACAATCACAGGGACAACTGTTAGAGCCATCCCGCTTCCCTGTATTAAGTTGTTTTGTCGAGGATCCCACTTTCTTTTGATCAAGTTATGTGTATATACTCTTTACCGAACTAAATTGAGTGAATTAAGTTCAATTCAACAAAAATATGGCTTCATCAAGATCACCCCAGCTAGTGCGAAACTAACCATGCGACTCATCCAATTCAATTAGACTCCTATAACTATCATCTTTGGCCTTTAATCATACTCTTGCAGGGAGAGGGAGGGTTGTCCAAACGGCCCGGTCCGGATTTCCTGATTCGGGTCAGACAAAATGCCGGACCGGGACCCGAGGTGCCCGGGTCCTAGTCCAACCCAAACCGGGACGAGTGATAAAAAAATTGATTAATATTATTATATTTATATAAGTATGTATTAGTATATACTTACGTATTAATATATACCTATATATTATATGTAAGTATATATAATTATACATTAAGGACCATATCATACTATAATTATATATAAAAAATATTATGAAAATATATAATATATATATAATTAAAAACTAGGCCGGGCCGAGCCCGATCGGGCTTCACCAACTCGGCTCGGACTCGGGCCCGGAGCCCATTTAGACAACCTATAGGGAGGTTTTGTCTAAGGGTAGATCCATTTTTCTTTCAATAATTGTGAGTACATAGAATGTATCTTTTAGTACTTAAATGCATTACTTTCCCCTGTTCTGATTTTGAAAGCAAAATAAATTTCATAACCTTATTTATTTCTTTCTCCTTTAATTAGAAACTCATGAAACAATTGATGATGAATCATTGCATGCTCTTACAAACCTTGGAGATTTTGAGTTGAGAATAGTAGTCACTAAGAAATATATTCTTATTATTTTAGTAGTACAACACTCAAGACTCCCTCTAATAAAAACACTCTCTCCACTACAAACTAT
>NC_033797.1:136635536-136643586 GCF_001876935.1 Asparagus officinalis
TTCATAATATACTACTATTTTTCTCACTCTTTCTCCCTCTCTCTATTTCTTTATCTCCATCTTGATTTTGCTACTCGCTTGGGATGTGTATCTCACTAGAATCTTGGAGGCCTTTTATAGGCCTTGTGAAGAGCTGTGTGTACCAACCAATTCACTATATAGGATTGGTAGGTACTATTGCACCAACCCCATGTAAAGTACACATGGATCGGTGCTGACACATTTAGCGCTCCTCCTCAACACCAACTTTTTCTATCCACAAGTCCAAGATGGCTTTGAAATTCTATAAAATTTAAAGAACTCAATGCTCTGGTGAATATATCGGCTACTTGTTCGTTCATCCCGATCTACTTCATTATGATATTCCTTCTAAAGAACTTCCTCTTATAAAAGTGATGATGTACTTCGATATGTTTCTTCTTAGCATGAAAAACTGGATTCTCTGTTAATCGAATTGTAGATTGATTATCGTACTGTAAAACTATTGAGTAGTTTGTGGACTGATGTAGATTTCTCGTTAAGTGGTAAATCCATGTGCTTTCTTGAGCTACCATCACTGCTGATCTGTGCTCCACTCAATAATAAACACCGTTGACTGTCTTTTCCTACACCAAGATATAGTCGCTGAGTTAAGTGTAAAACCCAAAAAAATTAAATATTTTATGATAAATAATAATAAATATGTTATATATTTATAAATAACATATTATAATATTTGAGTATGCTAGGAATTGGTTTAAGATCAATTCAATGTATATATGTATATATATAAGAGCAAATGCACAATTCATGCTTGATGTATAAATCTGGAAATTTATAACTAGTGGAGAGATTTTATATTTTTCTCACAGATATAGTTAGATTTGGAAAAACATAAAAGATAAAGGTTGTAGGTATCTTCAAGAGCTTTCCAACAAGTCTTAGATCACCACATTCTAAGGTCGGACGTGAAAGTTATGATCAAAATACCAAAGGACATTTTACTAGTCAAATTAGGATTCCTGGTTCGGGTCAAACAGGTTTATTTTTTGGTTTGCATATATATAAACATGTGTTTTCAGGAAAATTAACATCCTTACATCAGAGTTTCAAACCCTAGCAGCCCCTCTTCCTCTCTCTGAATCCCTAGCCCTAAAGTTGAGAATTTTAAGAGCTTTGTGAAGCAAATATCGACACGAGGGCGAGATCATCAACGTGTATCAAGGGGAAAACGGCTTGGTTGTACTTCTTTTTGGTTGCTGCTTATTTCAGAAGCTTAAAACAACGTCTAAGGTAAGATTATCTTCATCCAAAATCTTCCACATAGTTAAATAACTAGTTAGATGTTTAATATGATGTTGAATATGTGTTTTCATGCTTGAATCTTAACATAATGTGATAAAAGTTAAATTTTTAATGTTAAAACATAAACCAATGCTAGATTAGTAAATTTTTTTCTTGATGTTTATGATAGTATCATGATCATGATCATTAGGATTTTTCATAATTTCATTTATATATGAGAAATTTAAGAGATGTACTAAATAAATATTTTCTGCAGAAAACTGCAGCAATTATATCATGTTTAACTGAGATTTCAAAATAGAAATTAAACTCCAAATTTAACCAAACTAGTGCCAAATTAAAGATATATATATCTAGTTTTCAAAACAGAAAACCATTCTTAAAAATCATTTGTATAGAGAAAGATATGATCTTTTTACTAACAACATGTCCTGTAGAAAAACGGCTGCACATATATAATATTTAACTAGAGATTTGGGATAACAAATGAACTCCAAACTAAACCAAACTTATGTCATTTGAAAGATGTATGAATCTAGTTTTCAAAACAGAAAACTATTTATAAAAATAGTTTTCCTAGAGAAAGATATACTTGTTTTACTAACAGATATCACGTCTATTTTTCCTGCTCATTTTGTGGAGCTGTGTTGCGCCGTTTTGAGGTGCGTTCGAGTCATAAATATGTTATGTTATACATTTAAGAATCCCAAGGGGATTATGATGAATTTTGATTTGATCATATTTGAATTAGATATAGTTCATATACATGTTGGATATCGTTGATGAGCACAGCTTAGTACTATATGGGATAGTACGTCGACACACCAGATATACATGGTTTATACATAAGGTAACTATCATTGATGAACATAGCTCAGTATTATATGGGATAGTGCATCGACGTGCCAGAGGTACAAAGATTTATATGAGGTGGATATCGTTGATGAGCTCAGTTCAGTACTACATGAGGTAGTGCGTCGATATTCCATATGTACAGGCCATTGAGTCGGATTTTAGGAGGCTTGATCTAGCTGTCCATCCCACATTAGGGTGCGATGAGGCTCGTGAGCCATATTTCTAGAATGCCTATTTGGTAGTCCGTCCCGCACTCATGTTATGCACTGAGATCGCGATGAGACTAATGAGCCGTGTACACAGTTCAGGATACCTATAGGGTAGTCCGTCGCACTGAGACAATTACTTGATAGCCTAAGTATGACATATGCTAATTATAAATACGACCTATCAGTGAAATATATAACTGAGATACGTTACTTCTGAAAGTATACAAAATTATGTGTTGGTATTTTATTCTATCTCTTCAGTGATTGTGGAAAATATTATAAATACAATGTGTTGATATCTTGTTTCTTTTACTATCTTTTTTTACTTCTTAGTTGGGATCAATGATTAGAGATTCACAATTTGAGACTTATGGTATATACATGAGGATTTCCTTGTTTGGATTATTTCGCTCGACGTACTAGTCTCGTGTTATGGATTTCTAATTGTTGGTTTCATTAGATTGTCTTTTCTTAGTTTGGTATTAATGTTTAGATATCTGCAATTTAAGACTTATGGTACACACATGAGGGTTTCCTTATTTGGATTATTTCACTCGACGTACTACGTCTCGTGTTGTAGGTTTCTAAATGTTAATCCTACTTAGATATGGGGAAAATGAATCTAGGTAGACTATGCTTAATAGATAGAGCCTTCACTCCACCTAGTAGATCTTTCCCTGGGGGCGGATAGAGGTAATCTTGCTGTAGCGCTCTGACTCTCTTGTTGTTGTTTCTTTTTCTTTTAAAAATACCCTTTCAGGTAGCTCGGAGTTCCGGAGAGCCGCAGGATGATGGAGTTCTTACATAGTCGCTGTCCCGAGAGATTTATTAGAGGTTCCACTGTAGTTTTAAATTTTATTCAGAGTTTATTTCCATTTTGTAAAGGCAATGAGCCTTAGTTCGACTTTCCGTTTTGATTCATGTTGAGACATCGTATGTTATTGCAGACTCCAAATGTATTTTAGTTTATTTTCAGTTAAGACATGACCTTATTTATGAGATATCATCCTCTTTATCATGTCTATTATTGTCGTTCTACTTCTTTGTCTGTTTTGTACATACGCTTTTATTTGACCCTACTAGAGAATATTAATGTGATTGGTGAAACTTGTTGTTGCACAATGTGGGTGCATGACAGGTTTGACATCTCTGGGTTCACATTGGATAGCAGCCATGGTGAAAACATGGGCGTCACATTAAGACTGAAGACATATCTAGTTGTAGACCTCCAATTGTCATGATCTCAAGCATGGTTAGCTTCACAATAGCCACATACCTCACATTCTCCTCCTTTCTTATATAGAAAACCATAGTTAATTGTACCTTTGACATACCTTAGGATCCTTCAGATTGCTTCTAAGTGAGGCTTTGGCTGCTGCATGTATCGGCTCATCACACCAATAGCAAAAAACTATCTGATCTTGTCATCGTCAAAATAGATAAACCTTCCAACTAGTTATCAATACATAGTTTGACCTTCCAAAATTTTTCCTTCATGTGCACATAGCCTCATGTTTGTCTCATCGGTGTTGAGACTGACTTACAGTTAAACATCCCGTACTTGAACAATATGTCCTTCGCATAATTTTCTCAACAAAGGAACAATCCATCCTTCCTTTGGTCATCCTCTAATCCAAAGAAATGCTTGAGCTTACCAAGCACCTTCATTTGATACCCAACTGATGATTTTTCCTTGTTCTCTGGATTTCCCTTTCATCGTCTCCAATTATGATTATAAGTCTCCACATAGACTAGTACGGTTGTTCACCTATTGCTGGACTTCTTAACAAATAAACTAGAATCTACAGGAGAAAGAGAGTAGTCGCTTGAATTAACAACTCACCAGTCTTGGCGAACCAAGCTCTTGGAGCTTGCCTTAGTTTGTAGTGAGCTTTATTTAGTTTATCGATTTTGATGTCAGTTATTAAACAGGAAATTAAGTATGGATTTTTTTAGTGTATCAGAGTTCCTCAATCTTCTTTAGATAGTTGGTTCTTAAGCAGAGGATACAACCCTGCACATGAAAATGCGTGAGAGGATCGGAGTTAGGATCTCCAGTGGTTCCTCCTACAATCATGTTAGTAATATGCTTAAGTGGAGAAGAAGAATGATTATAGTGTGTTTATTAGCAAGATATTGCTTATCCTTATACTGCAAATAGTGCCTCTATGTATAGCAGGTCTATAGGGGTAGTTGCATCACTTTGGCCGAGTCCAAGTAGGAGGCTTAATCAATAGATAATTTAGAGGTGTCGGCTACAGATGAGATGATTCATCCATGTGATTAATATGATGGTGATGAGGGAAGCACAGTGCTGACGAAAGATAAGTCATAAAAACTCTCGAGGTTAAAGCAATGATGATTCTGACTAGAAATTTAATGTGATAGAGATTGACTATCAATGGGGGACTCGAGGATAGACCGCCTTCCGTCTCCGCCTTGCGAGCAGGTCGACAAATGACACTTTTTTAAACGGTCTTCTAAGATTCAGAAGTTATCGATGTTAGCCTTCTTGTTTTGATGATGTTTAACAAACAATTTACTTCTAATATTGTTTGTCTAGTGTTTGTGTTTTCGTATTTATTCTAGGCAAACAACAAGTTGGAGGTTGGATGGTAATTGCGCTTCAACGATCATATCTAAATGATGTTGGAGGAATCGTGGAGTGAAGCCTATACAATTCAAGTTAAAGATCTAATTACAAGCTTTATCCACAAGTTTATTAAGTTGAGCTACAATGAAGATCAAGATCAAGCTTGGGTAACTTAGTTTAGGTTTTATATTATGTGTGTTAGTACTTTAAGCTCAATAATATACACACACACATTTATTGGTTTTCATGTATATATATAGTTATATATATACATATATATTTTGGCTTGATATTTTTTAAGTTTTACTATGAAATAATTGAATACAAATGGAAAACATATTTTTGTTTCATACTTATATGCATTTATATGATTTCATCAATATCAATTTTATTTAGTTCCATGAAATCATGTTTTAGTGTATTATATGTGTATTTTGATAAAATACTATATTCATTGTTTATATACTTCATAACAATAGTTTACATCTTCTATTAAGTCTACAAAATCATTTTGTATTGTTTCAAAATATGGTTTAGCCAAAATGTCAAAATTCATATGTTTATATTTTTATGTTTTGGACTATTTTGTAAAATGATGATATTTTTTATTTGGGAGGTCCTTTTTGAAAATTAGTCTTTGTAGCATGTTTATTATTATATATACAATCATTCCCCAAAGTTTTATATTTTTTGAAATTTATTTGATATTTTTAAACAGGGTTTTAAAATCAGAAAATCAACTTTCAAACCTGTTTTCTCATATGTCAGTTTACGGTCGACCGTCACGTCAGCAACTTTCGCGGTCGACCGACACAGTCAACCGTCAGCTCGAAAATTCTCACGGTCGACCGCCAAAGTTTCTGAAAATTTTCCAAGTTTCAAAAGTGGCTCACGGTCGACCGCGAGATTTTCACGGTCGACCGCCATTCACTCTAACGACTATTTTTGTACAGAATCTAATTTTTGATTATGTGGGCTTTTTGGTCTTTTGTTTGGAGTTTTTGGCTGAGGTTTTGGGAGGCTATAAATACCCCATTGATCTTAGTTCTCTTTGTAATCCAAGAAATGTTTTAAACAAGAGTTTTAACAAGGGTTTAAGTGTTTAAGTTTGTTTAAGAAGCTTTTAAGCATTTGAGAGTTTGAGTTTGTGAAATAAATTTCACAAGAGCTTGAGGAGATCATCTATTGGTGATTGAGCATCCAACTCTTCTCCTTCCACTCTTGATCTATTGAGAAGTTTTCTAAACTCAATCTAGCTTTATATTTTATATTGTTTGATTATCATTTTATTAAGCTAGTGTTCATATTGAGTTTAGTTGAATTTATTTTCTCTTTGTTTACACACACACATTGAGCTTATTGTATTTACATTCATAGTATAATTGAGTTGTAGGATTGTGTAACTTAGAGAGTGAGCTTATAATTCGTTCTCATTCATTGTAGAGAACAAACACTTTAAATTGTGCTTATTGTGAGATTCACTTTGTAATACACTTGTACACCGAGAAAAGTGTGTGGCGAGAGTCGGGGATCGTCCCAAGAGGAGTGGCGTCGGTTGACGAACCTAGGGAGAGATTGTATCCGAGCACTTGAGGGAGACACGTCTAGTTCCAACACTTGAGAGGGTGTAGAGTGGGATTGCAAGAGTGTTGATTGTAGAGTTTTCGGTAAACTAAAAAACCATAGTGTGAGGTGTAAACATTGTTCAGGTAAACATAGAAAACTCGATTATGATAGTGGAGATCTCCTTGAGGTGAGGAGCGCAGACGTAGGTCGTGGGGACCGAACTCCGTAATCATATCGTTTGTTTGTGATTGCATTGGCGCACTTATTTTTATGTTCATATCTTATATCGTCTTTGTATATTGCTTGTTGATTATATTGCCCACTATCTAGTTTAGATGTGTTTACCCTTGTGTTAATTATATATCCTTACATATATCTCATAGTATATCTCATTGCTAGGATATTTACCTTTGTTCATATTGCTTATTCTTGCTTGTAACATATTGTATATCTCTCTTGCAAGAATAATTTGTTAACTAGTTTTAATTAGCATAAAATCAGATTAGATTAGCATAAGACCCTAATTACCCCCCTCTAGGGTCTAACAATTGACCCAGCCTTGTAGAATGATGAGACGTAGGGTCAGAATCAACTTAAAAGATTGATCCAAGTTAAAACCATAGGATACATGAAGAACGAGAAGAAAATCGACCCATCGCAAGAAAAAGATGTCGCTAAAAAGAAATAAATAATCACGGAAACCAGGAATGATGCTCAGGTATTTATCATTTTCTTTTGGGTAATTTAAAGATGTCAACTTTTTAATTTTGACAGGATAAAGTTTATTTTTGACGGTTTGATGACTTAACGTTCTTTTTAAATTTAAACTTGTTGGCACCAAGGTGCAAATTATCCAATTTAAAGTGAAACTTTGTAGCACTAAACTATCAAAAATAAACTTAGGTACCATTTGGCAAAGGGTTAAGTGAGGGGTTAAGGAGACTTAACCTCTTCTTAGCCCGCCAAACACAAAAAATCCATACAAGGATTAAAGTAAGTTAACCCTCCATAATTTCCCAAAAATAAAAAATATAGAAGGTTTAAACTAACCCTTTTAGATGGTTTAAAATGAGTTAACCCCTCAAAATAAGGGGTTTACTAATGTTGTGCGCAGCGGAAATTTTGACAGCACTTCGGCAGCATAACAAGATAGTCAGGCCACAAGAGGAATTCCTGTTTCACAAAAAAAACAAGAACCTTAAGCAAAATATCTCAACAAAGTAGGATATCAGTTCTTTCTCTCATCAGTTCTAAGACTGACCTGTCGAGGGAATCTAAATAAGCTATTACAAATCACACAAATAGCGAGATAACTAATTTTACGTGGTTTGACAAATTGCATAGGTCCACGGGGTAAGGAGGGGGAGATCTACTATTAGAGGGAGAGAATACAACTAGGATTTACAATCACACAAGCTAAACCCTCACACAAACTCTCAAATCCCTCACAAAGGGGATGCAAAAAAACCCTCTCAAAAACCGCTAAAAAAGACCACGAAAACCCTCTGCTTTTCACTTTTTCTTTCTGCAGCCGCACACCAAA
>NC_033797.1:136643599-136648552 GCF_001876935.1 Asparagus officinalis
CTTTTTCTCCGTAGCCGCAAAACAAATCCTTTGCATACCACCCTAGAAAATCATGTTGATATATATAGTCCTTGTGTGATTCGGATGGGTCGGCCTGGCTTTTCTTCTCTTCACGCGAAAATAAAAACTACGTCCGCACGTGGTGGCCACCCTCACGTTCACAATTCTTCACCTCGGTGAAGTTTTTCCAAAACTGAGCTGACACCAAAGCAACCAAATGTCGATATCTACACTCAAATCGGCTGCATCATAAATGACTGACTACGTATCCCCTTGCTCAGGGAATCAAGCGTTCACGTAATTCACCCAAATGGCCACCAATGGCCTCAATAATCACGAATGTGCAACAAGTTTCGATAATGATTAAACTTGTTGCTCAAAACCACCTTAGTGAGCATATTCGTCGAACTATCCTTCGTGTGGACTTTCACAATCTCTACATCACCATCTTCAAGAACATCCTGAACGAAGTGATAACGAACGTCAATGTGCTTCGTCCTCACATGAAAAACCTAATTCTTTTCCAAATAGATAGCACTCATGATATCATAATGAATAGTGACGGACCGCTGTGATATACCAAGTTCCTCCAAAAGTCCTTGAAGCTAAATAGCCTCCTTTACAGCCTCTGTGATCGCCATATATTTTGTCTCCATCGTAGACAAAGCCACCGTCGACTGTAAGGTGTATCTCCAACACACCGGCGCACGGGTCAAAGTGAACACATACCCCGTCGTAGACCGGTGCTTATCCAAATCCCCGGTATAATCCGAATCAACATAGCCAATGCATATCTACCCACCTATAGTGTCCCGCTCAAAAACTAAACCAACATTGAGCGTACCTCAAATGTACCCCAAAATCAATTTCACAGCATCTCAATGATCCACTCCTGGATCATGCATGTATCTCGAAACCATGCTCACCGCCTGTGATAAATTTGGTCTCATACATACCATCGCATACATCAAGCTCCCAACCGTGCTCGCATATGGAGTCTTCTACATCAACTCTCGATCTTCAACTGTCTTCGGTGAAAGATCACCTGAAAGTTTTAAATGGGCTCCCAAAGGTACACTAACTGGCTTCGTATCCATGCTAACAGTTGTAGTACCTTCTTCAAATAAGCCACCTGTGTTAAACAAATTCTGCCCTTCTTCTTGTCTCTGCCGATCTCCATCCCTAAAATACGCTTTGCCTCACCCAAATGCTTCATATCAAACTCCTTTGAAAGCTGTGCCTTCAACTCATCTATAGCATATCTGGAAATATAGGCAACCAATATGTCATCGACATAAAGTAACAAATAGATGTACACACCTTCTTTCAACTTGAAAAAATATACGCAAGGATCAAACTGGCTCCGAGTGTACGAATGACCAATCATAAAACCATCGAATAGCCTGTACCACTGTCGAGGAGACTGCTTCAAACCGTATAGAGATTTCTTCAACCTACAAACCAACTTATCTTTTCCTGCAGCTCGGAATCCCAATGGCTGAGTCATATATATATTTTCATCAAGATCACCATGAAGAAATGATGTCTTCACATCCAACTGATCTAACTCCAAACCATACTATGCCACAAAAGCTAGCAAAATCCAAATCGAAGAGTGTTTCACCACCAGAGAGAAAACCTCATTATAGTCAATTCATTCCTCCAGTGCATAGCCCTTAGCAACCAACCTAGCTTTGAACCTCAATGGAGTGCCCTCAATGCCCTCCTTCTTCATGTATACCCACTTGCAACCAATTGTCTTCCGCCCATTTGGAAGCTCAACAAGCTCTCACGTATCATTCTTGTGAAGAGACTCCATCTTCTCCTACATAGCTACCTACCACGAATCAGCCTTCAAACTCTGATCGGCCTCTCTAAATGTAGTAGGCACCATCTCATCGATACTCTCCACTGGAAGTGCATACACAACTGTGTTGGCATACCGTGTTGGCATCCATATGTCTCTCCTCTATCTCCAAACCGTAATAGAATCCTAAACCTGAACCGTCGGTCCCTGATCCTACACATCAGTACCCGTATCCCTCGTGTTACCATCGTGCTTGCCTGGCGTCACCTCAGTCGGTTCTCTAATGGATACTGTATCATCTGGACAATGTGGAGCTGCATCGATCTCCACCACCTGCGATATCTCCTCCGTCGGGTCGCTCTCCACCTGATGAGAGCTGGGAAGCTTCAAGATAGAAGCTTCATCAAACGTGACGGCTCTACTCAGCATAATCTTCCTATCAACTGGATCCTAAAGCTTGTATCCCTTGACACCACGCTTGAATCCTACAAATATGGCCTTCCTAGCTCGAGGTTCTAATTTATCTGTTCTCACATGATAAAATACAGGGCACCTGAATACCTTGAGCTGGTCATAATCTCGTACTGACTCTCCCGACCACATCTCCATAGGGGTCTTCCCCTCAATCGCAGATGAATACAGCCTATTAATGAGGTGGCTTGCATATGTAAGTGCCTCAGCCCAAAAGATCTTTTCCAAACCACTTTGCGATAATAAATATCAGACCTTCTCCAGTAAAGACCGATTTAATCTCTCTGCCACCCCATTCTGTTGCGATGTATGACTAACCGTGAAGTGACTCTCTATGCCCTCATCTCGACATAGCTGTAGAAAGGGGTCTGATGTGTACTCGCCATTGTTATCGGATCGTAACGTCTTGATCTTTCTCATAGTCTGCAGTTCCAATCTCTTCTTTCACTCCACGAATATATCTAGAACTTCACTCTTCTTTGCCATAGTGTACACCCAACATCTCCTAGAATAGTCATCAACTAACATGATGAACCAATGTCGACCACCAAGTGATGCAGTCTTGGTAGGACCCCAAACATCTGTGTGTACATAATCCAGGATGCCCCTCATCCTATGAATGGCTATCCTGAACTTTACCTTCATCTTCTTGCCAAGAACACAGTGCTCACAGAATTTCACTTTACCACTATTGGCTCCCTTCAATAGCCCATGCTTGCACAGCGCCTGCATTGACTTCTCGCATGTGTGTCCTAACCTATAATGCCAAAGCCTGCTCATGTTCATCTCTGAAATAGCTGAAGCTACCTGGCAAATCTCGATGCTCTCCTTCAGATAATACAAGTTTTGACTCTGAACTCCTTTCATCACCACCAAAGATCCCTTAGTAACATTTACTACAACGTCTTCAAAGGTCACCTTGAATCCTTTTGCCTCCGAAGCTTCAACTGAGATAAGATTCTTCTTCAGCTAAGGAATAAATCTCACCTCATTCAATTCATGAACTACTCCATCGTGCATCCGAATCCGTACAGTACCTATCCCACAAATACTACATGACTGATCATTTCCCATGACTACAACTCCCCCATCGAGCTTCTCAAACGATGCAAACCAATCCCACCTAGGAGTCACATGATAGGTAGCACCGAAATCTAGTATATAATCTGATGCATCTAAGTGGTTCACTTCCGAAGTAATCAGTAGAGAAAAGCTTGAAACATCGGAATCATCGTCTTTTGCAATATTCACCTCATTGGCCTTCGGGCCCTTTTTCTTACCATTCTCCTTCTTCTTGAGCTTTCGGCAATCTCTCTTCCAATGTCCCTCCTCCTTGTAGAATGCACATTGGTTCTTTGCTAATTGGTGGCGGTTTCTTGACTTTTACCTTCCTCTATTACCACCTCTCGGATATATGCTTCTACCTCTCATCGATAAGGCCTCGCCTGAAGTACTAGCATGGGAAGTCTCTTTGTCCGTCCTCCTCAAATCATAATTTGTCAATGTATTAGTAACTTCACTATAGCTGATAGAAGATCTCCCGTTCAACAAAGTGAGCACAAAGGTATCATACTCCTCATCCGGTAAGAAGCCCAATAAGATAATAGCCTTGTACTCATCTGATATCTTCTTATCAACATTCGTCAAGTCCGACAACAACTTCATATAGTTGTTCACATGAGCCGCAAGCGAGGTGCCTCTGGACATCTGGAATCTGAATAACCTACGCAGCAAATATAACATGTTCTCAACACTCTTCGTAAGGTACTTATTATTGAGAATTTCCCACATCTTCATCGTAGACGTCACCCCAATCACATCATACTTCATCTCCTATTCTAAACAGGACCTGATCACCCCATAAGCATTCCTATTCATCTTTTTCCATATCGCGTCTTTATATTTTGGTGGTCTCTCATGGAGCATGATGGTCTCCTCCAAGTTCAGAGTATTAAGCGCATCCTGTACGTCGCTCATCCAAAACCAAAGTTGATTTTACCGTCATACTTTACCACACTAATTTTAGTGTTCTGAAAACCAACTTGTATTGTACCCGCCATCGATTTGCTGCTTTCACCTTCTTCTCCCATTGCGAACTAACTCCAAATTGTAGAGAAAGAACAAATTTGATAAAGATTAGGAACCACCCAACTGAACCCTTGATCGGATTCCAAATAGATCTCCTATCCACACGAGGAAAGCAAAATCTCCAACGGCTTTCACCTTCTTCTCCCATTGCGAACTAACTCCAAATTGCAGAGAAAGAACAAATTTGATAGAAATTAGGAACCACCCAACTGAACCCTAGATTGGATTCCAAATAGATTTCCTAACCACACGAGGAAAGCGAAATCTCCAACGACAACTCCTAATGCTATCTCCACCGAAGCCGAGAACTCCAAGAACTAAGCTTCACACAAGAATCTTCCTCCACCAAAAAACCCTAGATCTGAAATCTGGGCTCTGATACCACTTGTTGCGCGCAGCGGAAATTTCGGCAGCACTTCGGCAGCACAACAAGAGAGTCAGGTCGCAATAAGAATTCTTGTTTCTCAAAGGGAACAAGAATCTGAAGCCTAATATCTCATCAAAGTGAGATATTAGCTCTTCCTCTCGTCAGCTCTAGGACTGCGCGTCGAGGGAACCTAAAAAGCTATTACAAATCACACAAAAGC
>NC_033797.1:136648608-136649136 GCF_001876935.1 Asparagus officinalis
AATCTCACAAATAAAACCCTCACACAAACTCTCAAATCCCTCATACAAAACTCTCTCAAAAGCAACAAACAAAAGCTCTGTGCTCCAATTGCTTTTTCCAGCCGAAAATAAACCAAGCCTTGCTCTGCTTTTTCTCCAGCCGCACAAAAGCACCCACAGCCGCAAAGAAATCAAATCGTTGCACACCTCCTTCGCTCACAAACCTAGGTCATTAACCAGGTCTATATATATGCACAAGGGACAAACGGGTGGGCCGGTTATTGTCTAGTAAACAAAACAAAAAAACCTCAAGCACTCATGCACTCACGTGGGACATGTTCACGTGCTCTTCACAATTCTCCACCTCGGTGAAGATTTCCCAAAACTGAGCCGACACCAAAGCAACCAAATGTCCCACTCATTCGACAACAAGTCGGGAACCCGAACGAGAGCTCAAACAATCTCACCCCCATCAAAATCAACTAATCCAAACCGGCTGCATCTGAAAGACTGCCTACGTATCCTCTTGCCCAAGGAATCAAGCCGAAC
>NC_033797.1:136650515-136664635 GCF_001876935.1 Asparagus officinalis
ATGAATGGCCGTCCCGAACTTCACCTTCGTCTTCTTGCCAAGAACACAGTGCTCACAGAATTTCACTTTACCACTATTGGCTCCCTTCAATAGCCCATGCTTGCACAGCGCCTGCATTGACTTCTCGCATGTGTGTCCTAACCTATAATGCCAAAGCCTGCTCATGTTCATCTCTGAAATAGCTGAAGCTACCTGGCAAATCTCGATGCTCTCCTTCAGATAATACAAGTTTTGACTCTGAACTCCTTTCATCACCACCAAAGATCCCTTAGTAACATTTACTACAACGTCTTCAAAGGTCACCTTGAATCCTTTTGCCTCCGAAGCTTCAACTGAGATAAGATTCTTCTTCAGCTAAGGAATAAATCTCACCTCATTCAATTCATGAACTACTCCATCGTGCATCCGAATCCGTACAGTACCTATCCCACAAATACTACATGACTGATCATTTCCCATGACTACAACTCCCCCATCGAGCTTCTCAAACGATGCAAACCAATCCCACCTAGGAGTCACATGATAGGTAGCACCGAAATCTAGTATATAATCTGATGCATCTAAGTGGTTCACTTCCGAAGTAATCAGTAGAGAAAAGCTTGAAACATCGGAATCATCGTCTTTTGCAATATTCACCTCATTGGCCTTCGGGCCCTTTTTCTTACCATTCTCCTTCTTCTTGAGCTTTCGGCAATCTCTCTTCCAATGTCCCTCCTCCTTGTAGAATGCACATTGGTTCTTTGCTAATTGGTGGCGGTTTCTTGACTTTTACCTTCCTCTATTACCACCTCTCGGATATATGCTTCTACCTCTCATCGATAAGGCCTCGCCTGAAGTACTAGCATGGGAAGTCTCTTTGTCCGTCCTCCTCAAATCATAATTTGTCAATGTATTAGTAACTTCACTATAGCTGATAGAAGATCTCCCGTTCAACAAAGTGAGCACAAAGGTATCATACTCCTCATCCGGTAAGAAGCCCAATAAGATAATAGCCTTGTACTCATCTGATATCTTCTTATCAACATTCGTCAAGTCCGACAACAACTTCATATAGTTGTTCACATGAGCCGCAAGCGAGGTGCCTCTGGACATCTGGAATCTGAATAACCTACGCAGCAAATATAACATGTTCTCAACACTCTTCGTAAGGTACTTATTATTGAGAATTTCCCACATCTTCATCGTAGACGTCACCCCAATCACATCATACTTCATCTCCTATTCTAAACAGGACCTGATCACCCCATAAGCATTCCTATTCATCTTTTTCCATATCGCGTCTTTATATTTTGGTGGTCTCTCATGGAGCATGATGGTCTCCTCCAAGTTCAGAGTATTAAGCGCATCCTGTACGTCGCTCATCCAAAACCAAAGTTGATTTTACCGTCATACTTTACCACACTAATTTTGGTGTTCTGAAAACTAACTTGAACTGTGCTCACCATCGACTTGCTGCTTTCACCTTCTTCTCCCATTACAAACTAACTCCAAGTTGTAGAGAAAGAACCAAACTTTGATAGAAATTAAGAATTACCCAACTGAACCCTAGATCGGATTCCTAATAGATCTCTTATCCACACGAGGAAAGAAAAATCTCCAACGACAACTCCTAATACTATCTCCACCGAAGTCTAGAACTCCAAGAACTAAGCTTCACACAAGAATCTTCCTCCACGTAATTCCAAAACCCTAGATCTAAAATCTGGACTCTGATACCACTTGTTGTACGTAGCGAAAATTTCGACAGCACTTCGACAGCACAACAAGAGAGTCAGGTCGCAATAGGAATTCATCTTTCATAAAGGAAACAAGAACCTTAAGCAAAATATCTCAACAAAGTGGGATATCAGCTCTTCCTCTCATCAGTTCTAGGACTAACCTGTCGAGGGAACCTAAATAAGCTATTACAAATCACACAAATAGTGAGATAACCAATTTTACGTGGTTCGACAAATTGCATACGTTCACGAGGCAAGGAGGGGGGAGATCTACTATTAGAGGGAGAGAATACCACTAGGATTTACAAACACACAACCTAAACCCTCACACAAACTCTCAAATCCCTCACAAAGGGGATGCAAAAAAACCCTCTCAAAAGCCGCTGAAAAAGACCACGAAAACCCTTTGCTTTTCACTTTTTCTTTCTGCAACCGCACACCAAGTGAGTTAACCCTCCATAATTTGCCAAACATAAAAAATATAGAAGGGTTAAGCTAACCCCTTTAGATGGATTATAATGAGTTAACCCCTCAAAATGAGGAGTTTACTAATATCCTATTTAGAAGGATTAAGAGTTAACCCTTCTAATTATAAAGAAAATAGTCAAAATCATTGTTATTCCCAAACAGTAAAACTGATCATAATGACTAAAATAAAACTTATATAACGGGTTAATAATTTAGTCCTTCGGATTATCGAATGAGCTAACTATGTTAATCCTTCTCCTTAATTCCTCTTCATTAACCCTTTGCCAAAAGGGGCCTTAGTGACATTAGAATTAGAAAAGATGACAATTTTGTGACAACAAAGTGCAAATTATCTTTTTCTTTTCATAAATTTGTAATTGTTGTTTAAAATTAAAATATTTTTTGTGTACAAGGTGAAACAAAAATCGAAACTAGTTACCGGTCATGCTTACACTTGACTTTTTTTTCCGACATACTATCAAGACTGCCTGTAAAATCAATCACGGAAGTCCGTTGCGTCCGCAAGCAATGCCTTTCTTTAACTCAACGATCCTCGTTTCTTGAAATCACAACATGAGAGATCTTCGAGCTGCATGCATGATTATGAATGAATACGTTGATCATGGAGTCATGAACTTGTACGATTGCAGTGTTGGTGATGGGGGAAAAGACAACTGAGATTTCCTACAGACTTAATCTTGGGAAAAACCATCAGTTATCAAATTTTGTTGATGGGTTGGCTTGTGCTTATAGTTACAACGGCACTTGTAAGTCTATGTACTTGGTAAATCCTAAGAATCGGGAACGTGAGTATCTTCCAATGAAGAAAAGTTTCCTGCAAAGTTGTACACCAGAAAGTATTGCTCTAGGTTTCGACATGACTACGGGGCAGTACAAAATAGTTAGGCTGCTTTCTCGTTTTGGAACTCTTGATCTTCGCTGCGAGATTTATAACGTGGGCACTGGACTATGAAAGAGTACTATTCCGATATTAAGTGTTTTCAGATTCATATATGAACATCAAAGAAGAGAAGTTTGGAGAAGCAATATCGCGCTAGCTCCCCTATTCCTCCTCCTCTAAAATGTCTTCTTTTCCCTTGACGGAGTCTGCCGAGAAACTTTGGTTTGCATTCCATAACAACATAGAGGAGATCCTTGAGATATGGACTATATATGAAAGACTATTCGAATAATATATGGATCAAAGAGTGTAAATTTGATATCAGTAGTCTGTCAAGGAGCATAGAGAGGCTTTGTAGTTTTGTAGGAATTGTAGATGGTGAGGTTATCTTGAAGTTCGACGAATTGGATTTTCTTGTTTGTGCTGATAAAATTGTTCAGATTTAAAAGTTCTCCTTTCATTATTATTAGTGTGTACCCTGTACAAAGCACGACTTCCTGTTTTTTTTAAACATTGCATTTTGAACCTGCATCCCCTCTAAGGTTTAATACATTTAATTTTATTATTGTATGTTTAAAATTAGAAATTATATTTATCGTTCTATACTTAAAAGGGCATTGTTCATGATACAGTAAAATACTGTAGCATAAATAGTAAATTTACTCCTCTATACTTAGGGGACAAAGATTTACTGTTTATGTTATAATAATTTACTGTAGTGTTTAGTGTAGTATTTACTGACGCATGAACAGTAAATCCTGGATTCTCCTTTAATTATAGAGGAGCAGATTATGA
The DNA here is from genome assembly GCF_001876935.1 of Asparagus officinalis. Lineage (NCBI taxonomy): Eukaryota > Viridiplantae > Streptophyta > Magnoliopsida > Asparagales > Asparagaceae > Asparagus > Asparagus officinalis. Next base: position 136,654,398 of record NC_033797.1, read on the forward strand.
ACTTGCTGAAGAGAGTTTGGGCGTAGCGAAGTGCGTGGAATAGTTCACGTGACGTAAATTATTTCATTGTGAGTCTTCCAAGTCATAATTGTTAGGAAATGTGAAGTCTAACTATCAGACTTGCCCTATACTTCAGATTGAAGAGGAAACAAAAGAAGTTGAAGGAACCGGGTCAATGGCGATGAAGTTCAAGCAAAACGACAAAGAACTCAGTTTGACAGGATCACGGTCGACCGCGCATGGCACGGCGGTCGACCGCATACGTGTACAGCAAGGGTGCACAGGTCAGAAGTTCATCGCGGTCGACCGCGCATGGCACGACGGTCAACCGCATAAAGTCCTGAGACTTTCCTGGGCTTCTGTCGTTTTCACGGTCGACCACGAGTGGCGTGGCGGTCGACCGCCAAACGTCCAGAGAGCAACCATCAGCAGCGGCCGCGGTGGTCGCCCGCCAAAAGTCCAGAGACTTTTCTGGATTTCGAGCAACTGCGCGGTCGACCGCGCGTGGCGCGGCGGTCGCCCGCAAGTCGGGTTTTGGCCCAATTTATTTTTTGATCCGTTTCCTATTCCTATTTGTAATACCCTTTGTAGGCGTATAAAATTGCTTATAGGTCCCTTAGTATAGCTCGGCACAAACCGACGAACCAAAGAGGCGACGAGGTTGACGAATCGCACGCAAGCAACGGAATACATCCATTCGCGTGCGGAATCAAGCCAACGGTTCGGGGAATCAACGAGTCATCCAAACAAGAGCGGACTCGGATCGAATCACGATCGAATCAAGATCAGTTTCGGACTCGAACCCAGAAGTGGATTTACTGCCAAAACAGGAATCAGATTTACTGTCAAAACAGGAATCAGATTTACTGCCAAATCAGATCAACAAATCAGAGTCTAAGTCAACCGACAAAACGGGAATCACGGACAAAACGAGAACAAACGACAAAACGAAGGAACCCAAACACCCTAAGGGGCTCGGCCGAAACCGAGCCACTTCAGGGTGGCTCGGCCCATGCCGAGCCACCCCAGGGTGGCCGGCCACTTGTGGCCGAGCCACCTCAGCCCAGATCTGTGCCTAGGCACAGATCTGGGTGCCTATAAATAGGCCAAGGGTTGTTCATTTGAAAAGGTTGGAAAATTTGGAGAGGCGAAGCCCTGCTGGATTCAAGACTCAGAGCGAGCGTCCACGTCACAAAAGGCAGGAGTTCGAGAGAGGTAAAGATCAGATCTGAGATCTACACGAAATCACACTCCGGATCAAAGCTTGGCCTTTGATCCCGAGATTTGGACGATTATTTCCTTGGTGAACTAATCCTCCCCGGCTATTATTTCCTTGGCGAAATAATACTCATCGAATCGTGTAGATCCGACCGGATCTAGATCGCGCGGTGGTCCACGAATTAACCCCGGCATCGGCAAAGAACCCACACAAGCAAGTGACCGCAAAACAGGATCTTGCGATTCGTTCGACAAATAAGGAGAAAGTTGTAATTTTTTATTTCTTTTTTATTTGATTTTCGTTGTAACCGGATCTAAAAAAGACCGGATCTTTGTAATCGATAAACTATTACAAGAATTTGCAATGGAATCAATGATGAAGGAAGCAACGATTTTCACCGCGAACACCCTTATATCTATAAAAGGGTTGATTAGGGCATGATGTAATTAAGAGACGAAAATAGTAAAATTTTCTTGTGCGACGGCCGTGGACGTAGTTTCTCATATTGAGAAGCGAACCACATAAATCTTATGTGTTTATGATTATGATTTTTTCTCTCTCTCCCCCCCCCCCAAATCTCTATTTCCAAATTGCATCAGGGGGGTTGTGCATCCCCAACAAGTGGTATCAGAGCGACCAGGTTTGGCGCGGGCGATTTGAGGTTAGAAACATGGGATCTGAGAAGTTCTCCCCCCCCCCCCCCCCCAAATCTCTATTTCCAAATTGCATCAGGGGGGTTGTGCATCCCCAACAAGTGGTATCAGAGCGACCAGGTTTGGCGCGGGCGATTTGAGGTTAGAAACATGGGATCTGAGAAGGAAACATCCAAGATTAAGAAGTTTGATGGAACAAACTTCGGGTTCTGGAAGATACAGATGGAAGATTACCTCTATCAAAAGGATTTATACCTACCATTGGGAGAGAAGCCAGCGAATATGAAGGATGCGGAGTGGAAGCTACTGGATCGAAAGGCCCTTAGAGCGATCAGGTTGACCTTGTCAAAATCAGTAGCGTTTAACATCAAGAATCAGAATACGACGGTAGATCTCATGACGGCGTTGTCCAGTATGTATGAGCAGCCCTCTACGGCGAATAAGGTACATCTCATTAAAAAGTTGTTTAATTTGAGGATGTCCGAGTGCCAGAAATTCAAGGAACATCTGAACGAGTTCAATGAGATCATAGATCAATTAAACTCGGTCAATATTCAATTTGATGATGAAATCTAAGCCCTCTTGATACTTGTTCAATTACCCGATAGTTGGAAGGGTACCGTTATTTCAATTAGCGGATCATGTGGTAAATCAAAACTGAAGTTTTCAGAGGTGGTGGACATGATTATGACTAAGGAGATTAGAAGACAAGAGGAAGGAATTTCTAATTCAGGGTTGGCATTGAATTTTGAGAACAGAGGTAGAAACAGAAACAGAAATAGAGGGAATAGCCGAGGAAGACCTAACTCGAGGAACGAAAGGTCAAAATCCAGAAATCACAAGAACAAGAAAGAGATTGACTGCTGGAATTGTAGCACATTTGGCCACTATGAGAATCAGTGCTGAGAACCCAAGAAGGACAAGGAGAACAAGACTGAAGCGAACGTGGTTTGGCCACTATGAGAATCAGTGCTGAGAACCCAAGAAGGACAAGGAGAACAAGACTGAAGCGAACGTGGCCTCAGGAGAATCAGATGATGCCCTGGACAAGGAGAACAAGACTGAAGCGAACGTGGCCTCAGGAGAATCAGATGATGCCCTAATCTGCTCGTTAGAAAGCAAGACTGAGTCGTGAGTGCTGGATTCAGGAGCTTCGTTTCATGCTACCTCAAATAGAGATTTATTTGAGAACTATGTTTTAAGAAACCTAGGAAAAGCCTATCTTGGTGATGATCAGCCCTGTGATATTGTTAGCAAAGGAGTCGTGCAGATCAAACTCAAAGGGTCTACATGGAAGCTAAGTGATGTGAGACATGTTCCTAGTTTGAGGAAGAATCTGATTTCCATAGGACAATTAGTGAAAGAGGGATATGTATCAACCTTCGCATGTGATACGTGGAAGGTTACAAAGGGATCCATGGTTGTTGCCCGTGGTACGAAGACTGGGTCCCTCTACATGACGATAGATGCACGTGGTTCTATTGCAGTGGCTAAAAGTAAGGAAGACCCAAATTTGTGGCACCAGAGGCTTGGTCACATGAGTAGCAAAGGCCTGAAGGTTATGCAGTCGAATGGGAAGTTACCAGGTTTGAGATCGGCTGACATTGACTTATGTAAAAGCTGTATTCTTGGGAAACAAAAGAGAATAATCTTCAAAAGGGTTGGCAGAACTCCTAAAGAAGAGAAGCTTGAGCTAGTTCACACAGATGTGTGGGGTCTAGCATCGGTACAATCCACTGGTGGAAGGTTATATTTTGTGACCTTCATAGATAATCACTTGAGGAAGACTTGGGTCTATTTCATGAAACACAAATCAGAAGTATTTGAAGTTTTCAAGAGGTGGAAGGCTATGGTAGAGAACAAAACCGGTTTGAAGATAAAGAAGCTTCGTTCAGACAATAGAGGCAAGTATGAAGATTCAGAGTTTAAGAGGTTCTGTTATAATAGTGGCATCAGATTGGAGAGGACAGTGCTAGGTACACCACAGCAGAATGACATAGCAAAACGGATGAACAGAACGTTGACTGAGAGAGCCAGAAGCATGCGTTTACAAGTAGGACTTCCAAAGTAATTCTGGGCAGAAGCAGTCAACACAACTACCTACTTGATCAACCAGGGATCATCAGTGCCTTTAGAGCACAAATTACCTGAAGAAGTATGGAGTGGAAAGTAGGTAAACCTTTCTCACCTGAGAGTATTTGGACGTGTTTCATATATTCATCTGAGTGATCATGCAAGAAACAAGCTTGATCCTAAATCATTAAAATGTTTCTTTATTGGCTATGGCGGTGATGAGTTTGGCTACAAGTTCTGGGATGAGCAGAACAAGAAAATCATCAGAAGCAGGGATGTGGTCTTTAATAAAACAGTCCTCTACAAAGATCGTGATGTCGTTCAGTCCACTAGTTCGGTGCAGTGTGAGCCCACATACTTCGAGTCAGATAATGCCTCAGATGGAGGCAATCTCGAAGCCAGTTCTGATGAAGAAGAAGCAGAAGAAGAGTTAGTGGATGAGACTACCTCAGAGGAGGCAAATGAAGATGGAGAGCCTGTTTCGCCCGTTAGAGAATTGAGGCGGTCAGCAAGAGTCCCCAAGCCTAATCCAAAGTATCCATGACTACAGCCCAGAGCTCATCAGAACTACCTGCTACTGAGTGACGGTGGAGAGCCAGAAAATTATGATGAGGCACTTCGAGTGGATGATGCGAGCAAGTGGGAGCTTGCTATGAAAGATGAAATAAAATCCTTGAACACCAAAAAGACATGGGAACTTGCGAAGCTACCAGCGGGGAAGAAGGCCTTGAGCAACAAATGGGTGTACAGAATTAAGGAGGAACATGATGGTTCCAAGAGATACAAGGTTAGATAAGTGGTGAAAGGATTTCAGCAGTGAGAATGAGTTGACTACATAGAGATCTTCTCTCCTGTAGTCAAACTGACTACCATCAGAACAGTCCTGAGTATTATTGTAGATGAAGATCTACATCTCGAGCAGCTAGATGTAAAGACAACTTTTCTCCACGGTGACCTAGAGGAAGAGATATATATGCAACAGCCAGAGGGGTTTACTCAGAATGGCAAAGAGAAGATGGTGTGCAGATTGAAGAAGAGCTTGTATGGCCTGAAACAAGCTCCAAGGTAATGGTACAAAAAGTTCGATGGATTCATATACGGGAACGGGTACTCCAGGTGCAATGCTGATCATTGTTGCTTCGTCAAGGAGTTTGACAACAGTTATATAATTCTACTTTTATATGTCGACGACATGCTAGTAGCCAGTTTAGACATGAGAGAGATCAAGAAGCTGAAGAAGCAGTTGTCGAGTGAGTTCGATATGAAGGATTTAGGCGCAGCGAAACAGATATTGGGGATGAAGATCAGTAGAGACAAGCTCTTGGGCACACTGCGGCTATCTCAGGCCGAGTACATTAGGCGGGTGCTTGAGAGATTCGGGATGAGTGGTGTTAAGGCCGTTACCACACCGTTAGCTAGTCATTTCAAATTGACTAAGGAGCAGTGCCCTGAGACTGGTGAAGAGAAAGACTACATGGCTAAGGTTCCATATGCTTCAGCCATTGGAAGCCTCATGTACGCCATGGTATGTACAAGACCTGACATTGCCCATGCAGTGGGACCTGTGAGCAGATTCATGTCAGATCCAAGAGAGCAGCACTGGAAAGCAGTAAAGTGGATTCTGATGTACCTACAAGATACAATAGAAGAATATTTATACTTCAAGAGAGGCAAGTTAGTTCTGCAGGGTTTTGTTGATGCAGACTATGCTGGTGAGATAGACCAGAGAAGGAGCACTACAGGATACATGTTCACTTTGGGCTCTACAGCTATTAGTTGAGTTTCTCAGTTGCAAAAGATCGTTGCTTTATCAACGACAGAGGCTGAATATGTTGCTATGACAGAGCCAAGCAAGGAGATGATATGGTTGCAGGGTTTCTTGGAGGAGTTGGGACAGAAAAGTAAGAAGAGTGTCTTACACTGTGATAGCCAGAGTGCAATTCATTTGGCGAAGAACCCAGCTTTTCATGTAATGACTAAACACATACAGGTCCGTTACCACTTTATAATATCAGCGTTGGACGAGGACATGTTGGAACTTGTGAAGATTCAAGGAAGGAAGAACCCGACCGATATGCTTACTAAGGTTGTCATTACGGACAAACTGAAGTTGTGTTCAACTTCAGTTGGCCTCAGTACTTAATGATATGGAGGCCATCGCCATAGAGAGAGGTGATAAAGATTGATAGTTAGTCTCCAAGTGGGAGATTGTTAGGATATGTGAAGCTTAACTATCAAACTTGCCCTATACTTCAGATTGAAGAGGAAACAGAAGAAGTTGAAGGAACCGGGTCAACGGCGATGAAGTTCAAGCAAAACGACGAAGAACTCAGTTTGACAGGATCACGGTCGACCGTGCATGGCGCGGCGGTCGACCACATACGTGCACAGCAAGGGTGCACAGGTCAGAAGTTCATCGCGGTCGACCGCGCATGGCGCGGCGGTCGACCGCCTAAAGTCCTGAGACTTTCCTGGGCTTCTGTCGTTTTCACGGTCGACCGCGAGTAGATAGGAGTATGATAACAAGTGTTTTGGGATCAAATAAGTATGATTATGTGAGAGAAATCAAGTGGAAAAGACCAGCACACGATAGGTTCATGCACAGCAGATTTCTGCTGTGCGGTCGACCGCGCGTGGCGCGACGGTCGACCGCGAGTCGGGTTTTGGCCCAGTTTGTTTTTTGATCCGTTTCCTATTCCTGTTTGTAATACCCTTATATCTATAAAAGGGTTGATTAGGGCATGATGTAATTAAGAGACAAAAATAGTGAAATTTTCTCCTGCGGCGGTCGTGGACGTAGTTTCTCACATTGAGAAGCGAACCATGTAAATCTTGTGTGTTTATGATTGTGATTCTCTCTCTCTCTCTCTCTCTCTCTCTCTCTCTCTCCCAAATCTCTATTTCCAAATTGCATCAGGGGGTTGTGCATCCCCAACAATAATATCCATATTATTGGCTTTACCTGCCATACATATGTGTTTAGTGGGTCACTTTTTTCTGAAGAGCTATTATGCAAAAAAAAAAAAAAAAAAACCCCTTAATGGTCACTTTTTTCTGAAGAGCTATTATGCAAAAAAAAAAAAAAAAAACTCCTTAATTATTCTTCCAATTTTTTGTTGCTTCCTTCACCAAAAGAGAAAATATGTGTACATGCTACTATCCTATGTTACCAATGGAACCTCCATTTTGGTATCTTACATTGTTCTGCTTAACACCATGGTCAGAGAAAAATATGTGGCTAGTTAATTTGATATTATGAGCAAAGCAAGCTTGTTTCATGTACGTAGGCTAATGATGTCTTGCGGTTCCTCAATGGCGTAAGCTAATTAAAGGAGAAGATGGAGGAGCTTGATATTCTGCTTAACAGACATATAAGAAATTGCATGTTTAAATCGAATACTTAATGTCATGGTCACTGCTTCATGTACAAAGAACTCTTTTGAACAGGCACCGACAGATGACAGAATCACATATCAGATTACATAGAGAGAGAATTGTCGATCTCTCATTTTACTCAGACATCAGACTTAATAGCCTTGCTGTACCCAGTCTGATCATCATAGTACTTAGACCACAACATCACTCCACCGTACTTTTTCGACCTCTTGAGCACCGGAAGCACTTTCGATGTCAAATCTCCCGTCGGTATAAACCCACTCCCCGCAGCATCAGGCGCAGCCGGCAGACCCAAGAATATATTCTTCGCTTTAATCCCCGCCGTCCACTGTTTCCACGCATCATCAAGATTAGTCACTTGGCCTGAAGAGTATTGGCATGGAGGATTGTTATAGAATTGGACCCAGACGTAGTCAAAAAGTCCGGTGTCAAGCGCTTTTCCGACCATAGCATCAGGATACGGGCATTGAGGCGCTGCGGTCAAATACACCTTCTTACCCTTTGCACTGTACGCTGAAAGGTATGTAGCCAGATCGTCATAGTGATCAGGGCCTCCACTCTCGATATCGAAATCCACACCGTCGAGTACTGCATCTCCTAAAGGTCTTTTAGGAGACTGGCCGCCGAGGTAGTTGTTCCAAATGTACTGAGCCAGTTGTTTCGCGTCGTCTTGGGAAGCGATGGAGTAAGCTCCAGCGCCGCCCCCAATCGAGAGGATGACCTGGTAGGAAAAAAAAAAGGGAAAGTAAATTAGGGAAGACGCAGGCTTTCTAGTAGAGCGCTGCATGTGTTTTAGAACACTGAACTTAAAACAAAATTCGACCTACTCCAGTACGATACGATGAGGATTATTTGTAGCGCCCACATATTATTGTTTAAGTTTGATAGTCGCATATGCATACCCATGAGTAAATTCTTTTTACTTTCCCTTAAAGGATGGCTGCTTTTGCTTTTTAGGCCAACAGAACCCCGTGATTAAAAGAGCTAATTAAGATAATTCGCTCATAGTGTATCTGCTAATATGAAACTTAGGATGTAAGAAGTGACACAACGTGATACTTTTAGGGGGTCTATGTGCAATTAACATATATAATTTTAAAATTGTTCTAGGTCTTAAATTAAATACAATTTTTTTTTGGCTGAAAATCTCTAATAACGTCACCTTCACTCCTTTGGACTGACAGAAGGTGATATTACTGCTAAGACCGGTGCAGCCGTTGGAGTAAGGATCACAGTGGCCGGCGAGATTGAGTTGGGGATTCCGGCCAGCTCCGAAGGAGGACAGAAAGGCCAAGTTCACGAAGGAGTAGTCTCCGGTTGCGCAAGTCTCGGCGAGGGTGCCTTCATTCCCATTTTGGCCCCAGTAAATTGAAATCTTGCCAGCATTGGAGAAGGTAAATACTGAAGCCAAGAGGAGGAAAGGAGCCCAAATATTCATTCTTGAAGCCATTCAAATGTTTGAGAGTTGCTTGATACTGATGAGTAGTATATGGTATTGGTTCCTTATATATAGAGAGAGTATAGTTTTAGATTGTTATGCATAAGCGGGCCTTTGTGGTTATGTTGCAACCATAGTTTGAATGGACTAATTGGGTTTTGGTGTTAATTAATTGAGTTTAATACAGAAATACTGGCAGAAGGTAGTGTACGCTGTCAACTTATGCACCGTTGATTGTCTTTTACGTTTAAGCATGGCAGTAGTTGAATGACTGGTCGATCTAATCTTAATTAATGCCTTAGTATATTTTTAATCAAATTAAGATTGACCTTTTAAGTGAAAACTTTTAACTATTCTCGACGTTATTTTCACTTCTACAACTTTATCGTCGATGATTTTCTGTTGATTGGGTTCATTTTGATCTGATCAATTTATCTTGAGAGATTCTATGTACAAGTTAATAGGTTGTTTGGGAATTTTCTTCAGTACTTGTTTCCTTTTCTCATTGTACATGGTGTATATTATGAAGTATTTCTCTCTTCTTTATAATCAATAGGAATATTTAAAATATGATCCCTTTCTACTATGATAATCTTCTTTTATTACAGCAGTTGTCTTTAATTTGTATAATCATCTTCTTTATAGTATGACAATATCGTGACCTATTTACTCAGAAATTAGTTTTTTCGTGTCTTAATATTTTTTTAATCTCTTCATCTTGTACTTCTCCTATCTTGCTCTCAATGTACATTGTGTATCTATTTTTCTAATCAACAAATACGTAAGATGCATGCTGAATTATTTGAGAAAAGAAAAGGATAAAAAACGGGCAACAATAAAACTTTATGTGATCAACATGAACCTGAGGGTTGAAGTACATTGGCAATTTTTGTAGCACCTCTTAACCAATTGGTTTTTCTTTTTTCTTGTTCTTTTTTTCTTTTGAAGTAATTAGTCGGTATTGAAAGCTACTCTAATGATCTTTTAATATTAAAAGTCCATTTATTCTGCAATTAGGAATTTTCTTTGCTGCTAGTTAAATTTTGGCAACCTTGTCAACTTAATTTGTAGCAAAAAAATTATATTTTATTCAATTAAATCCTAATAATCATCCCACTAACCATCTACATTTTAAAAACTACATGAGAAATCAAGAAATCTACATTTTTTATTGGTGTCATGTCATCTAAACCCAACCACATTAGTTAAACAAAGCACCATTAGTTTTTTAATTACCTTGAAATTCAGTCACGTACTTGTCAACTTAATTTGTAGCAAAAAAATTATATTTTATTCAATTAAATCCTAATAATCATCCCACTAACCATCTACATTTTAAAAACTACATGAGAAATCAAGAAATCTACATTTTTTATTGGTGTCATGTCATCTAAACCCAACCACATTAGTTAAACAAAGCACCATTAGTTTTTTAATTACCTTGAAATTCAGTCACGTA
>NC_033797.1:136666102-136667941 GCF_001876935.1 Asparagus officinalis
ATATATATATATATATATATATATATATATATATATATATATATATATATATATATATATATATATATATATATATATATATATATATAGGGAGAGGTTCTAATAAAAACCTAGAGAACTAAAAACCAATCCTAACCCTACATTCTATTTCATCCAATGGTCAAGATTGAAAATGGCAGAATTGAAAATAAATGCAAATCAGTTGACAAAATACCAGTAAAAGGGGTAATTTAGGAAAAGAGGCATTAATGAAAACCGCTGTAATTAATTACGAAAATACGGCGGACACTTTTTTCCGCGAAAAATCGATTCAGTTCTACTATTTTGAATACAGTTTCATCTTCTCTCTACGCGAACAACTAAACTCTTCACATTCCGTCGATTTCTCCACACTTAGGTTTCTTCGAACATCTCATTACAACAAGAACGAAGACGAAAAGCAAGACTTCGACGATAGAGATGAAGAAAAGCAACTCCGACACTCCAAAACCCTCGTCTTCAAGAAGGGGTAAAACATTTCAAACCCTTGTATTAAAAATTTATATTTTTTATCAAAGTTTGAATATTTTTCATAGATTCAGTGAGTAAAGGTTCGGAATTTCGACATAATTAACTTGCATGTTGTTGAATACTTTTCGACATGAATAAATGTTATCGATGCATGTTCTATTTTAGGGTTTTAAATTTTTTTAATTTACTTTGATCTTGTTAGAATAAGTCAAGTTTTTTTTATATTGTAAGATGTTTTCATTTGTTCTAAATGGATAGCGGTAAATATTTGTGGTCTGGATTATGCAATATGCACTCTAGTTGAATCTACTCGATTCAGTTGAGTGGATCGAGATTCACTGGTTGAATCTTATGGAGTTAGAATAAGTCAAGTTTTTTTTATATTGTAAGATGTTTTCATTTGTTCTAAATGGATAGTGGTAAATATTGGTGGTCTGGATTATGCAATATGCACTCTAGTTGAATCTACTCGATTCATTTGAGTGGATCGAGATTCAATAGTTGAATCTATTCGATTCAGTTGAGTGAATCGCGATTCACTGGGTAAATCGACTCGATTCAATTTTGTAAATCACGATTCAGTTTTGTAAATCACGATTCAGTTGAGTGTATCGAGATTCACTGGGTGAATCTACACGATTCAGTTGAGTGAATCGCGATTCACTGGGTGAATCGACTCGATTCAGTTTTGTAAATCACGATTCATTGTGTGAATCTACTCGATTCAGTTAGGAAAGTGAGGGTTTTAAATTTTTACTGTATTTCTTTGATCTTGTTAGAATAATTGAAGGTTCTTTTATATTGTAAGAGGTTTTATATCATTGAATCTGGATTCAATTTGCTGAAGTTTGATACATTTTGTTGAATCTGGATTCAATTTGCTAAATCTCAATAAATTTGGTTGAATACACTATATTGAATCGAGATTCAATCAAATGAATGTAGATGCAATACAGTGAACCTCGATTCACTACATAGATTAAATGGAGTGGATTGAGATTCACTCAAGTGAATCGCTATTTAGTGGACTGATACGAAATTCATTACAGCAAATCGCTAATAACTGGATTGTAATATCTTCTTTCAATAATGTAATTCAACCAAGTGGAAGGTTGACACCATGCATTATTCAAAGACTGGGCTCAGTAAAAAATCAATTGTCATCTGTTTAGCAGGTCTACGATCTAGATCAAAGCACAAACAAAAAGCAGGTGTTGGGATTATAGACGATGACTTCATCAACCCACCAAATAATCCTGTCGGTGAGGAAACATCAATGCGTACAAGGGATGAAGAAAATGAACAGACCACATTAAGGATGAAGAAGAA
>NC_033797.1:136668941-136737321 GCF_001876935.1 Asparagus officinalis
GGCGTTAACCTTAGGGTTTCGAATGTCATTCGATGCTCAAGTCACGAGACCAACTAATGAAGCTGATGCATCAGTGACTATCATATTTATAGGATTTTGGGCAAACCCTCAGCCATCAACGGGTTTGATGAGCCTTTACTGACCACCGTTTGAGTCGGGCTAGCATACGGATTGTCTAAATCCGTTCCGCATGTGACGTTGTGCTAAAGGAATGAACTCCCTTAGACTTGATGCTACAACTTCGAATATGTAGACTTCGCCATTGTTATGGGAATAGGCTACCCAGCAACGTGTTTTAGACGCTGACTTCGAACTCTGGCGTCTTTTTGTACGGAAAAAGACTAAGCCGGCGACGCGTGTTAGGCGTCGGCATATCCTTTCTTAGGATTCAGGATGAAATTCCCCATGTGTGTAAGGCATGGATTCTGGTGTTATTAATAACAACCTGTCACAATGTTGAATATGTGAACAGGTGTTCTTTTTAACGGTTAAGAACTAACCGGTGGCGCGGGTTAAGCGCAGACTTATCCTTGCTTAGGTTTCAGGATAGAATACCCCAGAATCAAACTCTGGTGTCTTTGAAAGACTAAACCAGCAACGCGTGTTAGGCGCAGACTTATCCCTGCTTAGGATTCGGGATAAAATTCCCTGTACCTGTGAGGCACAGATTTTGGGAGTTGACAAAGGTGGTGTCTTCTCTTGGGGCAAAGACGAACCCGAAATGGGAGAGGAAGAATTTTATATTCTATCTCCCGACACTGAAGAAGAAGAATTTTATATTCTATCTTCAGCTGGAAAGGAGACTCGAGGTGGGATCTCCACCCCCAGAATCTGGAAAGGTGAAACTAAGAGTGGAATCTCCACTCCGAGAATCTAAAACTTCGGATGATCCTAACTGTCAGAAGGTTTGATTACCGAACTAAAGGTGAATTTCTCGTTTATCGAGAGTGAATTATGGTTTTGACCCTAACTGTAGGAAGGTTTGGCCAAACAGGAGTTTGAGATGACCCTAACTGTAGGAAGGTTTGATCACTCGATTTGAAAGTGGACCTCTCGTTCATTGGAGGAATCGAGAGGGGATTTTGACTGTGGTCCTAACTGTAAGAAGGTTTGACCAATGGCGGGTTTAAGACGATCCTAACTGTAGGAAGGTTTGATCGCTTGATTTGTGGACCTCTCGTTCATTGGGAGAATCGAGAGGGGATTTTGACTGTGGTCCTAACTGTAAGAAGGTTTGACCAAGTGGGTGTTTTGAGACAATCCTAACTGTAGGAAGGTTTGATCGCTCAATTTGTGGACCTCTCGTTCATTGGGGGAATCGAGAGGGGATTTTGACTGTGGTCCTAACTGTAAGAAGGTTTGACCAAGTGGGTACTTTACGTCCAGACTCTAACAGAGAGAGTGTTGAGTGCATAGACATGGTGAGAATGGGAGTTCTTATTCATTACATTGCTGTGGTTTTGGGAACTTCCCATTACATAAATCGTCCACCCCCAGTTTCCTCTGCGGAACTGGTTCGGACATTATTATCAGTTAACTAACCGGGTTATCCTTAAGAATATTAGCTTAATATTCTCCAGGAACTTCCCGTCAAAAGTGGGGAAACAGTTTAGACTCATATACCTATTGGAGTATCAGGGAGTAGTTTAACCTCTTATACCGGTCGGAGGATTGAGAAACAGTTTATACTCGTATACTCTTTGGAGTTTTAGGAAGCAGTTTATACTCTTATACCGGTCGGAGTTGTGCCATTCTCAATTGGCTTACCTCAGCGTTATGACGCCGGCTTCAACCAAGGTCTGAATGCTATTCTTGAGAGCAAAGCAATCCTTGGTGGGATGAACGACCCTCCTGTGGTATGCACAGTACTTTGGGTCCGTAGTGTTGTCAGCTTCCTCCTGATTTGTGATAGGTGGTAGCTTGATCTTGTTACCTTCAAGGAGGGATTCGAAGATGGCTGGAACGTCTTCGTCCTTGAAGGAATACTCTCTTTGGAGTCTCGGACCCGAAGTCTTTTGCTGCCTTCGGGATTGCTGTTGTGACGCTTGATTAGCACCACCAGTAGCTGCAGGTGTTTTGCCCTTACCACGAGAGGCGAAGTTTGAGTCCAGAGGATTAGCCGTCGGTAGGTTCCTCTCGGCCTTCTTCCTTCGGAGGAAACGTTCGGCTTGTTCACCGCGCACCTTCAGATCCTTCCAAGTGTCAGACGGTGCTGTTCCCATTGCTTCCAACACGTCCAACGCAAGGTTGTTGTGGCAAGTTTGGAGGATGAATTCCTCTGTGATCGGGTCCCGGCAATTCATCGCCTTGTTCCGGAACCTTTTGACGAAGGTGTCGACTAACTCCCCGTCCTTCTGCTTCTCATCGAGCAATGATCCGATAGATATCTCGGTGTCGTCGTCGAAGAAGTTGGCCAGGAACTTGGTCTCCATGTCATCCCAGCTGTTCACGTTTCCTGGCTTGAGGCGGCGGTACCAATCGAAGGCGGCTCCGCGAAGAGTGCCGACGAATGACCGCACCATCAGAGGCTCATTGCCGGAAATAATACCCAGGTGCGATTTGAAATAAATCAAATGCTGAGTGGGGGAACCCTTCCCATCGAACGGCGTGAAGTTGATTAAACTGAACTTCGCCGGATAGGGGATCGATTCCCATTCTCGTGGGTATGGACAGGGAATGCCTGTTTTCTTCGTCTCTTGAGCGGAGATCAATGTGTTGATTTTGCTCTCGAGATCTTTGATCTTCAAGTCTTCACTTGTATCTTCGTTGGCATCCTCGTTACCACCCCCTGTATTGACAGGAGGGTTATTGGCATTGTGAGCTTCATCCCTATCTGCGTGCTCCTTTTCCTGAATAATCTGGTTACGGCGGTTCGATTCACTTTGCTGGTTCCTGAATGCATGGATTTGCTGCTCATGCATCTCTCTCATCTGCTGCATGGCCATCTCCATCTCGAATTTGAAACTTTCTTTCTGCTTAGCCAAAGCGTCTTCAAGCATCTTGGCCATTTCTTCCGCGCTTATCATAAATGACTCGCGGGGTTGTCCTTCGCTGGACACTGTATTGTCCGATGCGACAGCAGAGCAGGAATCCGATTCTTCATCTTCCGAAGGCAATCTTGTCCGAACCCTACCATAAGTTCCTCGTGCGATGGCTCCGGACTGCAGACGGGTTACACGCCGGGACGCTTCCAGAAACGATTTGAGATCAATCTGTGTCGATGTCTCTTTGCTGGTCATGTTGGCGGTGACCCTCGGAAATTCTCCGTCTTTAACCACCGTTCTTCTTTGCCGGAAACGCCTATACCTTGGTTTTGGCGTTTCGGTGCCGAGCCTTTCGAACACTGAAATTCTCTCGGGGACTACCTTGATGCAGTTGCATTGAGACAGTACCGCCCGAATGAGCTTTGAACAAGGGCACTGAGTTTCCTGTTCTCGGGGACTCCTCTTTCTGGTTCTGTTCGTACCCCCAGCACGATAGTACAACTCGTCATTTTGACAGTCGGAGTAACCTATCGTGTGTGGGCACGACTTCTCAGGTATAACATTATCACTATCAGATGATAATGTTTCCATCTGAGGGCGAATTGCCTTCCTTGGACTTTCAAGAGTCACGCGCCTTGAGACATGCCTTTTTGGGCGTGAATTCTCAGCGGGCTCTTGGACCTCAATGCGCAAATTAGCGCGCGCAGTTGCCTTGAGCTCCTTGTCATGTTGGAGGTAGCGGTGACCCCCAGCGTGTTGATTCGTTCGGGGTTTTCTTAGTGGGCCCAAACGTTCTTGGATCGGAGCTTTGCTTCGCTCATCGGGAATTGGACCGAGGCGCTCCAAGACTGGCTTTCTTCTTCGGGAGGATTCTGCATGATCTCCCGGAGTAGCTATGGGAATTCTCGGCGACTTAGCTGGGTTCGCCGGAGGTTGAATTTTGGTTGGAGGCTGCAAAGGTTGCTCCTTAGCCTGAATTGCCGCTTCAGACTTTGGCCTCCAAACTTTGCGAGTTGGTGGCGGCTTCTTGGCCACTTCTTTCTGCAACTTTCTACGGGCTTCTTCGGCTTGAGCCCGTGCCTGCGCTGATAGTGCGCGGCGTTTGCGGATGCGTTCTTCCAGCGTCGAACGATTCCGTTTGACACGGACCCATTCCATTGTTGGCGGCTTGGAAGAGGCGCCGTTCATCTGTTGTTGAGGCTGTTTGCCTCTCTTGTTCTTCAGACCCGCGTTGTAGCGGACTCCGTCGGTGGACTCCATCGCTTTGGCGAATTGTTTGGCCAAGCGTTGGCGTTGCCTTTGGCGGGCTCTCTTTGAGAGAGTCACCGCTCCTTTGGTGACGGAGGAATTGGTTGGAACCAGCTTGATCTGGTTGGAGATTGGTGGAGCCTCATCTGACGCAACTTTGGCGTCAATCGAGATGAGGTCGTCGTTGGTAGCTTCAACTTCTTCGTACCAACGCACCTTTCTGTTGGAAGAGAACTTGGACTTCTTGGACTTGCGGGGGGAGGTTGATCTAGACGAGGATGAAAGGTATTCCTCGAACTTGGTCTGATCGAACTCGTATTCGACCTCCTCCACGACTGGGATCAAGATCCGCGGCTGCGACGCTCCGATCTCGGCAGCGAGATCGGTGGCTCCCACTGTGGTCGCCAGATTGTTCGCTGGAAAATTCGTGTCTTTCTTTGTTATTGATTCCATTGTCATCTTGAGTTACAACTTTTTGAGTTACAAAAGATCCGGTCTTTTTATAAGATCCGGTTACAACGAAAATCAAATAAAAATAAACAAAGATTACAACTTTTCTCCTTTTGTGTCGAACGAATCGCGAGCTCCTGTTTTGCGGTCGCTCGCTTTGTGGGTTCTTTGCCTGCGCCGGGGTTGTTTGCCGTGGACCACCGCGCGATCTAGATCCGGTCGGATCTACGCAGTACAACGGGTATTATTTCACCAAGGAAATAATAGCCGGGGAGGATTGTTTCACCAAGGAAACAATCGTCCAAGTCTCGGGATCTAAGACCAAGCTTAGATCCGGAGTATGCCTGCGTAGATCTGAGATCTGATCCTCTCGAACACCTGCCTTATTTGACGTTGATGATCGCCGAGCACCAGATCTGAAGGAGTGAGTCCCCGAAGTCCCAAAGTTTCAATCTTTTTTAAGTTCCGAGTCTCCAATCCAGCAGGGCTTCGCCTCTCTCCAAAATTTCCAACCTTCTCAAATGACAAGGGGGTGGCCTATTTATAGGCTCTCAGGACAGTGCCCGCAAAAAGAGAAACGTCGGCCACCGTCGGCCACTGTCGGCCACCTCGAGGTGGCCGGCACTGTGCCGAGCCACTTTCTTTTTAATTTTGTAATTAGTCTTCTTTTTCTTGTTTTTATTTCTTAAGATGTGAATTTAATTCTTGTAGGAATCTTAGAATTGTATGAAACTAGTCTAATTTCTTTTATATTGTATGAATTATTCTCTTGTACTTAAAATGTTCATGTTTAGGATAATCAACTAGAGAACTAATCGGTAGAAGAAGAATTTGATAATCTATGCTTATCTTAAATGGTTTGATAGGTTATGCTTATGAATTCTAGGATTATTATCATGTTGTTGTTCTTATCATGAATAGTAATTTTGACTTAGATGATAATTTGATAGGTTACACTTTCCTTAAATGGTTTGATAATCTATGCTTAATAAATCTAAGTTGAAATATGATAAAAAGAGAATAGTTTATATTTTGTAATTGAAATTGGTTAGTGGATTATATTCTAGATTTCTTACCTCTTTTGAATCCTTCATCTTAACTTTCTTAAATTTTCTTTTCATTTTTGGTTTTATTTCTTGATTTTATTAATTCATATTTCTTGCCTTATGATTTCATTTATTCTTTAATTCTTCCTTCTCTCCTCTAAAATTCAATTTATTACCTCTTGCATATAAATCAAAACAACCACTCATACAATCACACTTATTCTTTATTCCTAATTGTCACGCACAAAATATAAGAACCAAGTTTAATAATCTCTTAAAATCACCTTCTTCGTGGGATCGATATCTTTTTATACTATAACTTGATAAATTGTGCACTTGCAATTTTGGTACATAATTATGCCGCATCAAGTTTTTGGCGCCGTTGCCGGGGAAGGTGCTAAAATAGGATTTTATTAACTTGATTCTTTAACTTGTGTATTTTTCTTGTGAAGGAACCGCTTGGAGCTTGAAAATCTTGGATTGAAGATCAAGAATTTGGAGCATTGCTTTCGGGTAAGTCTTCTTTCTAGTTTTCAATTCCACCCTCTTTAGCTAGCTTCACAATTAGAGACAATTAGGATTTAAAAAAAAAGATTTTATTTTTGTTGACCATAATAAAATTCATCTTCTCACATTTGATTATTGTTGACCATAATTAAAAAAAATATAAAGATTTTCTTTTTACCATCCTTTTTAGTCGCTTTTAATTTCTAGGGTTGCATTTCATATAGTGTAGGAATTCACCAAAGTGATTGTAGCACTTGATTTGGCACACACTTAAAACATTCTTAAGGGCAAAACCCCAATCAAGATA
The DNA here is from genome assembly GCF_001876935.1 of Asparagus officinalis. Taxonomy (NCBI): domain Eukaryota; kingdom Viridiplantae; phylum Streptophyta; class Magnoliopsida; order Asparagales; family Asparagaceae; genus Asparagus; species Asparagus officinalis. The sequence continues at coordinate 136,675,484 of NC_033797.1, forward strand.
AGGTAAGGGATTTCATCACCCTTTCCTTAGCCCACAAATCACTAATTCCTCACTTCACAAACCCAAGCCTTCTAAAACTCATTAGACGTTGGCCCCTAAGGATTCGAGCTCAATAAGGAACAAGAAATCCTTAAGTGAACGGTTTAAGTTTTCTCAGAATAGTTGGTGTCTAAGGCAAGGTTTAGGGGTTGCGTAAAGCGCTCCGCAAGGAAAGAGGTACTTAATTGATCTTTGATCACCCTCTAGTACTATCCTTACCTGGCTAACTACCTGGGTAAAACTTTGATCTTTTCACTGTAGGAATTTTTGGTTAGGAGCTGGTCTAGTGGAGTTAGGCTAAACCCTAGAGTTAGAGTTGATTGAAAAGTGATTGCCTTGATTTGTTTTAGTTAGGATTTTTCTTTTTCTTTATCTTCTCATTATTAAAAAAAACTAATTTTCTTTCTTCTTTCCTTTATTAAAATAAAAAAAACTAAATTTCTTTCTTTCCTTAAAAGAAAAAAAAACTAATTTTCTTTCTTTCCTTAAAAAAAACTAATTTTCTTTCTTTCTTTAAAAAAAAAATTTGTTTTGGTGTATGCAATTTTGGGTTCGGGATAATTTTCATCGCTTAATCCGTGTTGAACCAATCCAAGAAATGGCAAATCAACCAGTTCTTCAGGATATGTGTTACCCCACCAGAAATGCAATTCCATCTTGCATAAGACTCCCCGAAGTAAATGGAGCAAATTTCGAGCTTAGACCGCATTTCATTAACATGCTTCCCAAATTCCTAGGTAATGAAACAGAAGATGCATATATATTTATCTCGGAATTTGAGGAAGTATGTATTATGATAAAAATGAGAGAATTAACCGAAGATGCGATTAAGCTTAGATTTATTCCATTTGCTCTAAAGGACAAAGCTAAAAAATGGCTGTACAGCTTACCGATAAATTCTATCTCAACTTGGGAGGAATTTGTCACCGTTTTTCTCAAGAAATTTTTCCCTATTCACAAAACGGTAAAGCTTAGGAACAGCATTCAGAATTTCAAAATTGTCCCGGGAGAGCCATTCTGGAAATACTTTGACCGATTTAAAGATCTTTTAATCCAATGTCCTCATCATGGTCTAGAAAAATGGCGATTGTGCCAAGTCATATATGAAGGATTGGACTATTCTTCAAAAACATCTTTAGAATCGATGTGTCAGGGAGATTTTATGAGAAAAAACGCCGATGAAGCTTGGGAATTCCTAGAGAGTCTATCCGAGAAAACAATGCAGTGGGAAAACTGTGATGACAGGGTTTCATCTGTTTCCCAATCTAAGTCTAGTGGTCTTTCCCTGGAGTCAAACATTGCATCTGAAGCGAAGATGGCGACGATTCTGCGGAGGTTAGAAGCCTTAGAAGTTAAGGAACGAGCTCCGGCTCAAATCAATCATATTTCTGCCCCGGGATGTCATAACTGTCAGTCTCCTACCCACGTTTCAGAGGAATGTCCTCTTCTAGGAAACAACCATGCTTTAGAACAGATGAACGCTGCATTCCAGCGCCCTAGAAATGATCCATTTTCTCCAACCTACAATCCAGGTTGGAGAAATCATCCCAATTTTGCTTGGAACCAAGGAAATTCTCATGGAAACCAAAACTTTATTCCCGCGTCAAACCAACAATTCCCTAGGGGAAACACTGTCCCATTCAACGCACCGAACAATTTTTCTAACCCACCTTTTCCAAACCAACATCCTCATCCTCACCAGCCTACAAATCCTTCAAATTCTGATCATGACAAACGTTTGAGTGTCTTAGAAAAGGGTTTAGAAGCTATGATCAAAGCTTCTACACAAACTACCAACATGTTGACCCAATCATCCACCACTCTAAATTCATTCATGCAAACCACCGGCCAAGTGCTCAACTCGAACACACAAGCCATAGCCCGGTTAGAAACCCAACTTGGGCAACTAGCCGCTGCCGTGAGTGAGAGAGAAAAAGGAAAATTTCCAAGTCAACCTGTTGCAAACCCTAAAGACACTGGATCCAGTTCCAACAACCCAGCTCAACTGAATGCAATTCACACTCTGAGATCAGGAAAACAAATAGACAATCAGGTTAGAATGCCACCGGATCAAACCCCTTCTCCCATTCAAAACACTCCTTCCGATGACCAAAATGCTGAACTTGAGATTGAGCCTGATCTAGATAGGTATAGGCCCGTTGCCCCCTTTCCAGATAGACTCAAACCTAGGAAAAACTCCCCGCAGGTTGAGAAAATCCTAGAAACGTTTAAACATGTCAAGATCAACATTCCTCTCCTAGATGCAATCGAACAAATCCCTTCTTATGCAAAGTTCTTGAAGGACTTATGCACTAAGAAAAGAACCACCAATGTCCCCAAGAAAGTCTTCTTAGCTGCCAACCTCAGTGAAATTTTTTCGAAACCCATGCCATTGAAATACAAGGACCCTGGTTGTCCCACAATTCCATGCGTCATAGGTAACACTCACATTGATAAGGCACTTCTAGACTTGGGAGCCAGCGTCAACCTCCTTCCGTATTCGGTCTATCAACAGCTAGGTGTAGGAGAACTTAAACCGACAAGATGCACTCTACAGTTAGCTGATAGATCTGTAAAAATTCCCAAAGGAGAGGTAGAGGATGTTCTGATCAAAGTTGGAGAGTTCATTTTCCCTGTTGATTTTATTGTCTTGGAAACGCAGCCCGTTTCCAATCTCAAAAGTCAAATCCCCGTCATTCTAGGAAGACCGTTCTTAGCCACCTCAAATGCTTTGATAAACTGTAGAACCGGTCAGATGAAACTATCTTTTGGGAATATGACTGTTGACCTCAATATCTTCAACTTAGGGAGACAGCCTAGTGATCCATCTGATGAACCCATGGAAGTGAATTTCATTCAAGGAATATCCAGTGAACAACAAGAGGGAGAGTGTGAGTCTGATTCAAATGCATCTGATTTAATGATTGAGGAGCTTTCTGATGACGAACTTGAGATAGAACCGCTGGTCAATCATGTTTTTGCTGTTGGCTGGCAACGAGAACCTTTAGAGATAGAACCCCGAGTCCAGCTTCGCCCATCTGTGGAGGAACCCCCTAAGTTAGAGCTCAAACCTCTACCCGAAAATCTAGAGTATGCCTACTTAGGGGAGAACGAGTCTTTACCAGTTATCATTTCTTCTGAGTTGACTACCGGTCAAAAGGAAGCTCTCTTAGCTGTTTTAAGAGAGAATAGGGAAGCCATTGGATGGACCATGGCTGATATCAAAGGGATTAGTCCAACCATTGTTCAACACCGAATCCATTTGATAGATGATGCCAAACCTACTAGAGATGCTCAACGTAGGTTAAACCCAGTGATGAAAGAAGCCGTTAGGAAAGACATTCTGAAATGTCTTGATCATGGGATCATTTATCCCATTTCTGATAGTTCATGGGTGAGTCCAGTCCAAGTTGTTCCAAAGAAATCTGGGATCACCGTGATCCAAAATGAGGCTAATGAGCTGATTCCCACTCGAATCCAAACCGGATGGCGAGTTTGCATTGACTACCGAAAGCTCAACTTAGCCACTCGGAAAGATCACTTCCCTCTTCCTTTCATTGACCAAATGTTAGAGCGTTTAGCAGGACACGAGTTCTACTGTTTCCTGGATGGATATTCAGGTTACAATCAAATCCCTATCGCTCCAGAAGATCAGGAGAAAACCACCTTCACTTGCCCGTATGGAACATTCGCATACCGACGCATGCCTTTTGGCCTGTGCAATGCACCGGCCACATTCCAACGTTGCATGATCAGTATTTTTTCCGACATGGTAGAGCGATTTCTCGAAATTTTCATGGATGACTTTTCCATTTTTGGTGACACATTTTCCCAATGTTTGCATCATCTTAAACTGGTCCTAGAACGGTGTAGGGAGAAAAATCTGACTCTCAATTGGGAGAAATGTCATTTCATGGTCAAACAAGGCATTGTCTTAGGACATGTAGTTTCCAATAGGGGAATCGAAGTGGACAAAGCTAAGGTAGATCTCATTTCCAATCTCCCTCCTCCCAAAACTGTCAAAGATGTCAGATCGTTTCTTGGTCATGCTGGTTTTTACCGACGTTTCATCAATGATTTCAGCAAGATTGCTAGACCCTTGACCAATCTCTTAGCTAAGGATACATCATTTGTCTTCTCTCCTGACTGCCTCAAAGCTTTTGAATATCTGAAAAAGGAGCTAACCACAGCTCCTATCATTCATGCACCGGACTGGACCTTACCATTTGAGCTGATGTGTGATGCATCTGTTTCTGCGATTGGTGCTGTTTTAGGACAACGGTTTGATGGAAAACCGCATGTGATCTACTACGCCAGTAGGACTCTGAATGATGCCCAGCAAAACTACTCTGTCACAGAGAAAGAGTTTTTAGCTGTAGTCTTTGCCTTAGAAAAATTCAGGTCCTACCTCATCGGTTCCTTAACCAAAGTTTTCACAGATCATGCCGCACTAAAGTATATTTTGACCAAAAAGGATGCTAAAGCACGGCTCATTAGATGGATTCTCCTTCTTCAAGAGTTTGACATTCAAATTCTTAACAGAAGGGGAACAGAGAACCCCGTAGCAGATCACCTCTCTCGACTCCCAAATGCACCAACATCAACCGTTCCAATCAATGAACATTTTCCAGATGAACAACTCCTAGAAATCCAGTCTGTTCCCTGGTTCGCCGACATTGTGAACTACATAGTCATGAACCAGATCCCTTCTCATTGGTCCAAACAGGATAGATCCCGTTTTCTCTCCCAAGTAAAATACTTTTACTGGGATGATCCATATCTGTTCAAATACTGTCCTGATCAGATCTTTAGGAGGTGTGTTCCCACGGAAGAAACTAGGAGTGTTCTATCCTTCTGTCATGAGCAAGCCTGTGGGGGCCACTTTGGCTCAAGAAAAACAGCTGAAAAAGTTCTCCAATCTGGGCTGTATTGGCCCACTCTCTTCAAGGATTCATTCGAGTTTTGTAAAACCTGTAACCGCTGTCAGCTTTTAGGAAAGGTCACTAGAAGAAATATGATACCCTTACAACCCATCTTATCCGTTGAACTTTTTGATCTGTGGGGTATCGATTTCATGGGACCATTTCCAAATTCCTTTGGAAATGTTTACATTCTAGTAGCCGTTGTGGGACCATTTCCAAATTCCTTTGGAAATGTCTACATTCTAGTAGCCGTTGAATACATGTCAAAATGGGTTGAGGCGGTAGCTTGCAAAACTAATGACAACAAGGTCGTTGTCAAGTTTTTGAAAGAGAACATTTTTGCCCGGTTTGGAGTACCTCGAGCGATCATTAGTGATAACGGTACACATTTCTGTAACCGTTCTTTCGAGGCTTTGATGAGGAAATATTCAATCACACATAAATTGTCAACTCCTTATCACCCCCAAACCAGTGGACAAGTAGAGGTCACAAACAGGCAGATCAAACAAATCTTAGAAAAAACAGTTAATCATAACAGAAAAGATTGGTCTGTAAAATTATGTGATTCTCTGTGGGCGTATAGTTCAAGGCCAATTTGGGGATGTCACCGTACAGACTGGTATTCGGGAAAGCTTGTCACCTATCAGTAGAGTTGGAACATCGAGCAATGTGGGCAATAAAACAGTTGAATTTTGACTCAGACTCAGCAGGTAAGAACAGATTGCTCCAAATAAATGAGTTGGAAGAAATTAGAAATGATGCATACATAAACTCAAAAATTTACAAAGAGAAAACAAAGATTTTTCATGACAAATCAATTTTACGAAAAAATTTCTCTCCAGGACGGAACATCGAGCAATGTGGGCAATAAAACAGTTAAATTTTGACTCAGACTCGGCAGGTAAGAACAGATTTCTCCAAATAAATGAGTTGGAAGAAATTAGAAATGATGCATACATAAACTCAAAAATTTAAAAAGAGAAAACAAAGATTTTTCATGACAAATCAATTTTACGAAAAAATTTCTCTCCGGGACAGAAAGTTTTATTGTACAATTCAAAATTGCATCTTTTTCCGGGAAAATTGAGATCAAGATGGACTGGTCCATTTTTTGTTAAACAAGTTTTTCCACATGGAGCTGTCGAGATAGAAAATCCTAAAAATGGTAATATTTTTAAAATAAATGGTCAACGTCTAAAACCATTTTTAGAATTTTCTACGCTCGGAGAGGAAGAGGTGTTGGTTCTTCATGAACCTCATTATCTATAAAAAAAATTGAATAAGTAACCAAAAAATAATAATAATAAAATAAAAAATTACTTATAATTTTTCTCTTATTTGATTTCTTCATTCTTATACTAACAATAATTGCAGATCCTTATCATCATTGTCAACCGAACAACTGTAAGTTTTTCAATTTTATTTGCTTTACTTTGTGCTTCAGCGAATTTGCATTGAGGACAATGCAAAATTTAGGTGTGGGGGTAAGAAATACATATTTTTCTTCTTTATTTTACCTTTTTAGTTAAAAAAAATTATAAAAATATTGTCACTTGCCAAATTAATAGAGTTAAGTAATAATTGATCAAATTGGTAGATTTTAAATTTTCTAATTCATAGTTAGTGACATATTCAAGTTCACCTTTTATGATAACTCCAAATAAAATTCTTAAGAAATAATTTTTCAACTAGTATACTTTACTTAAGTCTTACCTTAGATTTGTAATTAAAAACAATGAAATTTTTGCATGCTTAACTTAGAGTTGAAAATATTTTTTTCAAGTTATCTTGATTTACACATTTTTTAAGACTATATATACTTACACATATATATATTTAAAAAAAACTAACCTTAAAAAGAAGAGTACGAAAAATGGGCACCACAAAAAAAAAACTCTTAAATTCAAGGTGATTCTATCTTATAAAGCCTAAGTTGACTGAGCAATTAAGCCCAAGGAGTATCTCTATACTTAATGACCTAAGCCCAATTGGGTTGGGATTCATTGGCCCAAAACTCGTTAAATGGTCACTTAGAAAGCCCGTTAAAATAGAAAACAATCACCAAGAATTAGAGAGTGAAAAAAAAATATATATATAACACTAACCATTGTTTTTATATATATATTGTTGTTTTGTATATATGGTCTTGAAAAACAATTTTTGATCAAGAGACTTGAAAGTTATTTAAAACAAAGAGTTGGCATGTTCTTTTCAAAACTTTTTAATTAAATTTCTAAGATTTGACTTGGTTTTGTATTGCTATAATGAAAAAGATTTTCTAGGGGATTTACATTGGAGTTATATATAAAAACGTTTACTTGATTATTAACTAGCTTCAATTAGAATGTTTAAATATATCAAGGAAAATTTGTTATTTATTGACTTATTTAACTTGGCAAGTTGACCGAATTTTGTGGGTATATTCACTGCAAACCCTCACGAGACTATAACTCGTCCACTAGGGTAACCTAGGGGTTTAAAGGCTTGTTGTATGCGCTAAATACAACCGCGATTCCTACCAAAGTGAGTTAGGATTTTTTTTCTTTGCTAGAGGACTAGCAAAAGTTTAGGTGTGGGGGTATTTGATAATCATATTTTTATTATAATTTTATACCCTCATCTCGCATATGCGAGGCAACAAATATTGTCCTGCCAATAGTGAGATAGTTTCAAGTCATTTTAGATTGTCATTTCGCATTCTCCTTTGCTTCCTTTTGTGTTGGTGATAATCACATTTTATTACAGTTTTATACCCTCATTATCTATTTTATATGAATAAATATACCATTAATAATTGTTGTTAGATTAGTTTGTACATAAATGAATGAAAATATAAATAAAAATTATTAAATGTAAAAACCTCTTAAAATCTCTCTTCTCTATTTTGTAGTATGAAGCCCATCAAGCAAGTGAAGAAAATAATCAATTGAAGGCCCAAAGCCCATCAAAAGAAAAAATGAATGAACTTGGATGCAAATAGTGGAATGAGATGGACTTGGATGCAAATACCACATAACCAAACATGCTACAGGACCGAACCTTTGGAGCTCTCATATGGACCGGACCTTGGGAAGCTTTGAATTGTTTTTGGTTGAAAAAGAATTGAATGGGCCATGGACCGGATTTGTTTAAAAAAAAAATCAAATGAAAACTTCATTAGCTGCTGCAGTGGACCGAAAATGGGCTGAAGAGAATTTATCGCTGGGCAGTCTGTTACGAATCTAAGGCTGAAATTTGTTGTTTTTGGATAAGATTTCAATCCAATGGCTCTCATTCACTGATGTTTACTATAAATAGGGGTAGAGAGTGAGGGGTTAGAGGTGTGAAAATTTTGTAAACTCCTTTTGGAGAGGAGGGCTACTCTTAATTGAGAAGGCCTTCCAAAAATTGTAACTTTAGTTGCAATTAATAAAAATAATTTTTTCCTCTTTAAATTTGTTCTTTCTCCTCTTTGTTGAATGATGAGGATGGAGATGAAGAGCAATTTGAAGGTTTGCATTTCTTTTCTCTTTTATTTCTTTTTAGTAATTTCTTTATTATTGCTTATTAGTTAGATTTAAATTCATGCTTGTAGTGTAGATTTACTTTCTTATTTTTTTTATTTTCTTTTTGCACTTTAATTTGTAGAGTAGATTTATTTTTCTTGCATTTAATTTCTGCAATTTATTTTGTAGTTTAGATTTTTATTTTTTTTGTAATTAGATTTATTTCTTGTTCATAGTTTAGATTTTTTTTTTTCTTTTTAATTTTATAATTAGTCTTCTTTTTCTTGTTTTTATTTATTAAGATGTGAATTTAATTCTTGTAGGAAGTTTAGAATTATATGAAACTAGTCTAATTTCCTTTATATTGTATGAACTATTCTCTTGTACTTAAAATGTTCATGTTTAGGATAATCAACTAGAGAACTAATCGGTAGAAGAAGAATTTGATAATCTATGCTTATCTTAAATGGTTTGATAGGTTATGCTTATGAATTCTAGGATTATTATCATGTTGTTGTTCTTATCATGAATAGTAATTTTAACTTAGATGATAATTTGATAGGTTACACTTTCCTTAAATGGTTTGATAATCTATGCTTAATAAATCTAAGTTGAAATATGATAAAAAAAGAATAGTTTATATTTTGTAATTGAAATTGGTTAGTGGATTATATTCTAGATTTCTTACCTCTTTTGAATCCTTCATCTTAATTTTCTTAAATTTTCTTATCATTTTTGGTTTTATTTCTTGATTTTATTAATTCATATTTCTCGACTTATGATTTCATTTATTCTTTAATTCTTCCTTCTCTTCTCTAAAATTCCATTTATTACCTCTTGCATATAAATCAAAATAACCACTCATACACTCACACTTATTCTTTATTCCTAATTATCACGCACAAAATATAAGAACCAAGTTTAATAATCTTTTAAAATCACCTTCTTCGTAGGATCGATATCTTTTTATACTATAACTTGATAAATTGTGCACTTGCAATTTTTGGTACATAATTATGCCGCATCATTAAGCCTAACATATGAAGCCATCAATTATCATTCAGTTAATATGTTGAATTTTTCCAAATGCTATCAATGCTTATAGACTAGTACTATTGCATTAAATGTGATGTTGAATACTATCAATGCAAGCAACGGTTAAAGGATGTCAAATCTTTTATAAGTTTGAGATAGAGTCTCTCTTCTTGGTATACAAGTGTTATAGAACACGTGAATATTTTTGAACATATGAATATTTCTAATTTCTCATGCACTATTAATATTTCGTACCCATGATTAGTGCACTGTGATATATGATAGTAATTATTACTTGGCATCGAACGTTCATTTTTTTTACTGGACACACCTGTGATTTTTGCACGATTATATCTCTTGATTCTTTAAGTTTCTTTGTCCAGAAGATAAACACTTTAAATTTTCTCTCTATCAATTAAGACGTGAAAAATTAATACCTCAGTGAAAAAGTATTCACTTTTCTGGGCAATACCTGAAGGATCGCTTTGATCTATGAAAACTAATTCCCTCAAACGCAACTGGCAGACTGAATCAGAACATTTTGGATTTCAAATACATGACTAAATATGATTCAGCTCTGTACCAAATTATCTAGCAGCTGAAACTCTATAAGCAGAACTGATCGAAAAATTCGTTTCCCTATTCCACGCAAATAATATTGTACTCCAGCAGCAGTACATGACCAAGAATTACACTTAGCATTCTGAATTGATTAGTAGTCGCAGAGAAACACAATCAATTGATGATTAGAAATCATAATGTCAGACTAGTTGGCTTACGAGTTGTGTTTGTAGCACATGCTACAATTCAGAAAATTACTTATACGCGTGGACAAGGGGGAGGCTATGAACATAGTAGGAGATCTTATCCTGTAGCCATTTTTGGATTTTAAACCCTCGACTGAATACAATTCAACAAGTAACCTTGTACTCTTACAATAGTACAACTAAAAGAATTATGAACTAATCCTTGTATTAGTAGTTGTTAAAAACACAACCAGCTGTTGTGAGAAACCATAATGCAAGTTTAATTGGTTCAGTCATAGTGCCTGAAGCACATGTCATAATTCAAATTCATAAGCTCGGACGAGGGGGAGGTAGTAGATCTTATTGAGGTGGTCAAGGTAAACTATTTGGTTTTTCCATATTTGGATTATATGCATTTGTCAGATAATTTTAATTTATCTTGATTTTGCTTTAAATTTTTGTGAACCTATGTGGTTTTTATTCATATGTGTATATTTTAGAATTTGTCTGACCTAAAATACACCATGTTGCGATAAGTTTGAGATTTAGGGACCCAAATTCTTTTAAACTCTAGCATGAGCGATTGGGTCATCTTGGGCAAAATATGATTCGTCGGATTTTCTTAAATTAAATAGGGCATTCAAACCAAATCCGACCAACTGCATATCACAATTTTCCCCCTTTATCTAATACGTGGTGAAGAAGCGAAACATTTCTCATCTGCGTGTTCTTTATTTGCAGTCCATGTTTCTATATCACCACCATAGCGTACCTCTATGGGGCCTCGGTGAAGGTACATACATTATTTATGAAACTCCGTCAATAATTTAGTACCTATGGCCCATGTTAGGGGATCAATTTATAATTTGGTACGCTGACTGTATTTTCATTGAAGATCAATTCTCGACATTAGGGGGAGATTAGTGCCCAAAATACAAAATAATGTCAAGAAATTCCATTGGTGAAAAAGATCTTCAATATTTATATCCACGTACTAGTCAAACTGAACCAGAAGTTCACATGATAATCTGCCAAGAAAAGAGTGACTAAGCCCCATATTCATGTTGAATATATCATTGATGATTTAGTATGCCAGAAGCATATTGTGCTAGAAGCATATAAAACATGTTAGTGTAAAAGATAAAAGTCCGCGGCAAACTAAATTATATATAGAAAGACAGTCACTCTCACTCTCATAACCTCCAGAAGAGGTTCATCCTGAAGATGGAATCTCCAGTAAATTGCACGTGCACTTGATAATCACAATACTGGAGATGCGGAACGGCCAAATCCAATTGTTAAGGGAAATGACGAGGATTTGGTTGACATAAAATAAGAATTAAAGTGGCCACGAATTTGTGAAAAAGGAGAAATATATAATATAAATATAAAAGTTGTTGACAACATAGTTGCCTCTACAGTTGCTCTTACTATCTCTGAAAATAATCTGGATCCAGAACCTAAGTCGGTAGTAGAGTGCTTGAAGCACTCGGACTAGGTGAGATGGAAAGTGGCAATTGAGGCTGAGGTAAACTCGCTAAAGTATTTTGAACCTGTAGTTCATATATCCCTGCATGATATAAATGGGTCTTTGTAAGAAAAATAAATGAGAATTGTAAGGTGGTGAGATATAAAGCGGGATTCATAGCTCAATGGGTTCACACAGAGACCTGGCATTGATTTAGATGTAAAATATTCTCCTATTAGTGATTGTATTACGTTCCGCAAGTTAATACATATGGCAGAAACTATGAATTTATATATGCAGTATATGTACGTCATGACCACATTTTTATATGAGTCATTAGACGCTAATATGTTTATATGAAAGTCCCTGATGGACTTAAAATTCCTGAATTAAGAGAAAACAAGAATCGTAACATGTATAGCATTAAATTATAAAGGTCGTTATACGACTTGAAATAGTCGAGTAGAATGTAGTATAGCCGACTGAGTGAGTTCCACCTGAAGAGGAGATATGCAAATAATGATGTCTGTCCTTATGTGTTTATAAAGAAATTCGAAAATGACTTCTGTATTATATCAGTCTATATTGATGATATAAATGTTATTGAAAAGCACAAGGAGCTTACACAAGCTAGCTCATGCCTAAAGACGGAGTTTGAAATGAAAGACTTGGGAAAAACCAAATTTTGTCTCTGCCTGCAGATCGAGCATTTTCCCAGAAGGAATTTTTCTACACCAGTCAACCTACGTGAAAAAGATTTTTGGAAAGATTTTATAAATCTCATCCACTTAGCACACCAATTGTCGTCCGGTCCCTCGAAGTGGATAAAGACTCATTTAGACCCAAAGAAGATAATGAAGAAATATAAGGGCCAGAAGTTCCCTATCTGAGCACCATTAGAGCACTTCTTTATCTCACAAATTGCACCAGGCCTGATATTGCATTTGCGGTGAACTTGCTAGCAAGGTATAGTGCTTATCCTACAAGAAGGCAATGGAATGTCGTTAAACATTTCATTCGCTATCTTCAAGGTACAAAAGATCTTGGACTATTCTATAAAAGAAACCAAGATATGACATTGGTGGGCTATTAGGACGCTGGCTACATATGTCTGATCCCCATAACGCCAGATCCCAGACTGGTTATGTTTTTCTCTGTGGTGGTACTGTCGTTTCTTAGAGGTCTGTTAAGCATACCATGGTGATTACTTTTTCTAACCATTCAGAGATTATTGCTTTATATAAGGCCTCACGAGAATGTGTATGATTAAGATCGTTGATACGACATATTTGTGGCTCGTATGGTCTAGCGAAAGATGATATTACCCCCACTGTCCTTTATGAGGACAATGCAGCTTGTGTTGCACAAATAAGCAGTGGATATGTAAAAGGAACCATGACAAAACATATTACTCTAAAATTCTTTTATCCACATGAGCTCCAAAAGAACGGCGAAATCACCATCGAAAAAGTTCGCTCAAGTGATAATCTTGCAGATTTGTTCACTAAATCTCTGCCTACATCAACTTATCAGAAATATGTTCACAATATGCATAGACTTAAAAGACTATCTTCTTCAGGGGGAGCAAATTCTTAAAGAACAATCCTGAAGATTGGGCCCTGAAGGTCTATTATCATAATTTGCCCCTTTTTCGCTAAGTTTTGTTCCACTGGATTTTTCTTAGCATAGACTCAGAAGATTGTCATCATCAGGGGGAGCGAATTTTCAACGCAATCCCGAAGATTGTGCCTTGAAGGTCTATAGTTGTACTCTTTTTTCCTTTTGCTAAGTTTTGTCCCACAGAGTTTTCTTAGTTAAATGTTTTTAATGAGGCAACTAATGCAACAAGAATCTACTAATGTCGTGTACTCTTTTCCTCGACTAGTTTTTATCCCACTGGGTTTTTCTAGCGAGGTTTTTAACGAGGCATTGACATCATGTAGTAATGTCCAAGGGGGAGTGTTGTAAATATAAATACAATAAATGTGGACATACTAGAAGAAGACTCTTCACCTACTTGTGACTTTTAGTATTTTCTTCTACATCTATATAATGTAATCCATGGAAGACAAAATAGATGGAGGAATGAGGAAGATGAATAAAATGAGAATTACTTTTCTCCCTATTTCTTCTCTTGTCTATTTACATTTACATTTCATGTTTGATTCTTACTTTTGATATGTGATGTATGTAGATACAACAACGAGATTACAACAATCTAGCTATTTTTATTTGTTTTGTAGGAATTTTTCGATATATTTTTGAGCAATCTGAAGTCTAATTGGTCATAGGTGCTTTTCTAATTTATAATTTGGATTTTATTTTTATTATGAAAACCACCTTTAAAATAGAACAAATTGATATATAGGAACCACCTTTGAAGTTTTTTTTAACAACAAGCTAAAGGCGAATTTCTATTCAATTTTTATCCGAATTATCCAAAATATCCCCACCCATCTCCACCCTCCTTCCTTCTCCCTCCTCATCCATCCCACCTACGCCCTCCTCCTCCATCCTATCTTCTTCTTTTTTTTGGTCAATGAAAAATCTTTATTCATTCACCAAATATGAAATGAGTGTACATCAAGATACTCATAACCTGAGATTGTTTATATACAATTACAATGACAGTATCCAATCTCTTCCATTAACTAAATTTGCACTATTGAGGACTATATACAGCATGTTGATCTTTATTTCTCTGAACAACAGATCGATACTTTTGCACTTGTTCTTGAAGATCCTGTTATTTCTCTCAATCCATATACTATATAGTGTTGAAGAGAAAGCCATCCTCTTGATTTTTTGTTTATACCCCTTACCTCTCAAATTGTAACAATACCAATCCATAATGTGACTCCACACACAAGATTTCCATATAAATTTCAGCCAGTCCATCACAAGAAACCAGACTTCTCTTGAGTAGCAGCAATCAAAAAACAAGTGATCCCTGCTCTCCTCCTCAGCTCTTGTACACATGCAGCAAATGTTGCTGTTAATTACCCCCCTTCTAAAAGTCTATCTTGAGTATGCAGTCTATTTTGCACAGCTAACCAGCTCACAAAGAAGTGCTTAGGATGGCATATTCCCTCCCAGATTGTGTTATGCCATGGTACTATATTTGATGCAGGGGAGAGAGCATGATAGAGAACAGACATCTGAATTTTTGAATTCCTAACACAGGAATTAATCATTTGCATCAGGTTATCAACACCTCCACTGAAACAAAATTTTCCTCCGTCCTATCTTCGCCCTCCTCATTCACTCATGTTTTTTCTTCCACCATCTACCCTCCTATCTCCTCCTCCACACATCTCCTCCCTCTTCCTCCCTCCTCAATTCCACCTTCCTCCCTCCTCTTCCATCACCCTCATTCCTTTCTCTTCCATCCTACCTCGTTCTCCTCCTTCCTCCCCCATCTCAACCATGGTTTGGATGGAAGGAGGATGAGAGTGGATGAGGAGGAGAAGGGAGGAGGGTGGAGGTGGGTGGTGGTAGTTGGGGTGGATAAGGAGGGAGAAGGGAGAAGGAATGAGTGTATTTCAAATAATTAGGGTAAAAATCTAACTAAAGTTCGTTCTTAGGTGGTTGATTGAAAGCTAAATTCGCTTATAACATAGTACCTATCGATTTGGTCTATTTTAAAGGTTATTTTTTTAAAACCCCTTATAATTCGCTGCATGTGTGGGGTGTAGATGCATGTGAGCATGCACATGTGTAGGTGCATGCGAGTAGGTTTGTGTGTGCATGAGTGTGAACATGTGTGGATGGATGCACATGTGTAGGGATATAGCTGTCTGCAGGGCTACATGCGTGTTTTGGTAGACGTATGGTTGTGGATGGGTGTGCCTGTTTTGGGGGTCTTTGCATGTGTACAGGTTTGTGTGTGGCTCGGTCTGTGCAGGCGTGGGTGTGTGGATGTGTGCGCACCCGTACGTGTGCATTAGTCCATACATGGATGAGTGCGTGTGTACATGCGTGTATGTGTGCTATTGATTCATTCAATGATTTGGGACCAAAGTAGATAGAAGCGATAAGGCTTACTCCTTTTAATATAACTTGTAGGTGAGCCTCACCATATAGCTATCTCTTGGTGGGTCATTGAGCAAATGAGTTGCTAACACACATCCATTATGTCCCACGCACACAAACACACATGCGGACACGCATATGCATGCAGACATATACTCTAAGTAAGAGAGAGAGAGAGAGAGAGAGAGAGAGAGAGAGAGAGAGAGAGAGAGAGACCTTGGGAAGGACATCTCACCGCAGCAACTTTCCAAGCACGACTACGCAATTAGGGTTTGGATCTAGAAAGAAGGCAACCTGTCAAGTTGAAATCATTATCAGTGATGATGCTATTAAAGAACTTGTAGAAAATAATATGTTGTAAAATAATGAGATTTTTCTAAACTAAGAGTAGCTATTAACATAAGAAATATGCAGTATAATTAATTAGATGATAATAGTTGGTTCCTGTTACTTAATTGAATAACGTTCTTTCCCTCTGCAGTGTTGACCCGTAAAATAAGAAAATATCACAGAGATACATACGCATGCAGCTTTTATCTATGGATATGTAATGAATTGTTGCCTGAAACTTACAATATAGTTGCTAAAAATTAAGAGAAATTGGTACAATTGATTGGAAGTTAAGAGAAATTGGTACAATTGATTGGAAGTTACCTAAATATGCAGTTAGTCCATCTAACATAACCCCAATATTAATAATGAGAGTTCTGCGTCCCAACTCCAAAACGCGAGGGTCACCCCAGTGTCCCAACTCCAAAATGCGATGATCACCCCCGCGTTATAACTCCAAAACGCTAGGATCACCTCCGCGTTTCACAAAGCTAAACGCGAGGCTCGCTTCAGAATGCGAATCTCGCATTTGACCGTTTCAATGACAATTTGAATGGTTCAAAACCGTTTTCCACATAATGGGGCCATTAAGCCCAGCCCCTATTATGGAGAGATTTATGAGGTCACTTATACCCCTAGATATCTATAAATAGCTGAGAATTCAGCTGAATAAAGATCCTTTTTGGATCATTTGGTTTGGCTTTTGTTGGAGCTTTTGAGATCATTTGGGTTGGCTTTTTACACCATTTTCGGTTGAAGAACTTTGAGATCGGTTGTTTAGCTTATTTTAGTTAAAAATGATTAAATTTTTTTTCTGAAATTAACTCTTTCGCAGAGTTCTTAAACTCGTTTAGAGTTCTAAACTTGCCTGACAAGTTCTTCCCGACGTTAAGTCAAGAAGAGTAGACAAAGTTCCACAAAATGAGGCGTTCGGATCGTCAACGGGATACAAGAATCAAACTCCCATCAGCACTAAGAAGAACCTAACATTAAACAAAAAGGAAGATCCATCCTTCTCTATTTTTGTAAATCGGGAAATCGATCAAGAAGATTGTTACTTCTTTTTTCTAAGTCAGTTAGAGAGAGATTGTATTCGTTCTTTTCCTAAGTCAGTTAGGAGAATTAATAACATTTCTTCTTATTTTTTTTCTAATTTTTCTCACAAATAATGCAAATGGGTTAAGTTCTTTAATTAAGAAAAAAACCTAGCACTTACTTCTTTTTGGGGTTGGATTCGTTGGAACCATCCCTCTTGCTGGTCTTCTTTTATTGGCCTCAACCTCATACTTCACCCCTTCGCATGACGAAAAGGGCCTTCGACGCTTCATCTGTGCTTCCAAACCCAGACGATTCACAGTATTCGCCGTCCCTTCCATTCCCAGATGATTCACGAAGTGTGTCTGACGACTGTGATTTGGCTTCATCTTTCCCCTACCGTCCACCGCGATGAACGACTTTAAAATCATTAACCGATGCTTCCTTCGACAACATTTTCACGGTGAAAACCCTAACCCAAGATTGAAATTCGAGATGGCAGATATGGAGTTTGGGAATTTTCAGTGGCTCCTCAACAATATAAACGAAAGAGGGAGAGATAGTACTTGAGTGGAGAGGGGACGCAATTACCGAGTTTGGTCAAATCAGAGGGTGGGATTATAACTTCAACTAGGCTTTTCTCTCTCTCATCAACTTTGGGATCTTAACACAAATACACCATGTATTTGGGGTTTAATCACATGACCCAAAATGCAGAGGGCCAGGTCACATAGGCTTCCCATATGTGGGGCATTGACACAATTTTTCCTTTATACTTTGTAATAGCGCATTGATAAATTCTTGAAAAGAAAATGGCAAATCGTCGGGATATTTTATAAATGTCAGTTTTTTAAGATTGACGTCATTATTTTTTTTGGGAGCTAAGTTGCATTGGCTCTACCCTACTTTTGATATTGGGATTATTCTTTTCGTTTTTGTAAACAAGCATTTAATATATAATATTACGTTGTAATTTTCGAGTTTGAGAGCATATTCTTTCTCTGAAAAATACTTTGATTTATTGAAATGTGAGGTAGATATATTCTTGGCTTCGCCGACAACAAATAGGATAAAAATGCTATTTCTTTCTAGATAGTGGAAGTTATTTTCAACATGAATTTAATAGTAATTTAGGCAAAACTTTAGTAGAGGTCTCTAATGTGTGGATCAAATTTCATTTGAGTCTTTAATATTTGTAAGTTATCAGTGAGGGTCCTTAATGTTACTTTCTTCATCAGCCTATGTTTTTTTTACAAACTCCTATTAAATATTATTGATGTGATGATAATGTGACCCACCGTATCACTGTCACGTCAACAAAAAATTAGTAATGTTACACGTTCAATACAATAAAAAATTAGTGAACTTATAAGTTTGTATTGAACTTGGAATTTCACTATTTTTTTGCTGACACAACAAGGTCACGTCATCCCCATGTTAACAGACCGAAGCTGATAATAGAGGAACGTTCCGGACCCAACTGAATCCATCCAAATGATATTTGACTGATACATGAGACACCTCCATGAAATTTGCCAATAATTTATGTTGAAGGTTAACTTCTTTTAACCCGCCTAGGCTTATCATCTTGCTCTTTTGTAAGTTTTACTTTCGACAAACTTAGGATGATTGATTTATATATTAGGTTTTACGTTTGGGGGAAAAAAAAGTTTTTAACTCTTCTTAAACCTTCAGCTGACGTGTTACCAAATGCCACCCAAATTCCTATTGAGAGGTGGGAAATCATATTTTCTACATAGGCTTGCCACCGGGTCTGCATTATCTTCAACCCGGCCCGCTTGACGAATAGATTGGGCTAGGTCGAAAAAGTCAGACCGGTGCTCTGCAAATTCGGGTCATAACAAGTCACGTCCGACCCGAGTCCGACCCGACCGCACCGAACCCGACCCAATCCAAATGGACCATCCGAGCGTTGTCCAATCAAATAACGGAAGCCAGTTGCGTAGCTAAGACGCCGGCGCCGTCATTCGAATCAACGTGCTCCTCGTGTCTCTGAGGGCTACTCTCGTTGACCGAGACCCGTTCTCCTGGCGCCGTACACGTGTCACCCTCCTACTCGCTAGAGTCACCCGAGAGCCGTCACATCTTTATCCAAATCCGTAGAATTCTTTCTTGGATTTCATTTTCGCAATCAGTTCGGAAAACTTCTCGCATCTCCGAGCGAAGAGAATTAAGGTACTCCCGAAACTTCTCTCGTTCTAGGGTTTCTGATCAATCGCGAATCGAATTTACTTGAATTTTCGTTCAGTTTTCGATGAATTTTGATCTGTTGTCTTGCTAGGGTTTCCATCAACTTGACCGCCGCTCTCCGCGATGCCGCCCGAGCTCTCGCCCCGATGGCGGGCGAAGGCGAACGATTTCTTCTCAACTTCTGGTGTTTAGGCGAAAATCTTGGTTCTCTTTTAGATTTTCTGTCTTGATTGAAGAATTTTGGTGTGAAAATGCTAGGATTTGGTTTTAGGTGTGAAGCTGAAGCAAGCAGGGCATTCTGCGGGTGAAAATGTTGCTGAGGCGGCGGAAAAGGTGGGATCTCTGGTGAAGAGCAGGTGGGCCCTACTTAGGGAATCGAGGCAGCGGAGAGGCGCCGACGCCGCCGGGAGAGACTTGTGGTGTGAGGAACGGATTCTGTCGGCCGGCAGCGACGACGGGTTTGCTTCTGAGGAAGGGCGTGTTGGAGACCAAGGAGAAGGTTGTGGTGGGTAAATTGAAAGTTGAAGAGGTAATATTGGAGTTACTTTGTTTTAAATTTATGTGGGATTTGTTAGCATTTACATTAGTTAGTATGCTTCTGGTGACTTATGTAGCAGGAGTTTCTAGTGATGTTTTGGTGATTAAGGTCAAAATTTATACAAAATTTCACTTGAGTGGTAGAGATAGCTATTTTACTATTAGGATGCTACTACTTTCAATGGGTACTTAGTAGGTGCCAATGGAGTGGTTCTCATCAGAAGAGCGTCAACACATTCCTTGGGATCTACGTCTCAGACATTTGTGTTCTAGCTCGTCTAGCAAGTCATATTATGTTCATTGTGGATCAGGGGAAGTTGTTGGTTGTACAGTCACCCGTGCAAGTATGGCTATTGTCACCGTCTGGTTCTTTTCTTCCGGGATGCCAATCACCCTCTTCTAACAAGAGTTTGCCTCCTTGCCCTTTACGGAAACCTTCAGCTCCCCCTTGCTCAGAACCTTGCTCTGCCCACGTCGGTTGGTAACAAAACCATTGTTGCATACACAGTTGTTGATTGACCTCACCTTTCCTAAGGCTGATCCTTTATTAAGGACAATGGCTGAAGGCCTTCACCCAAATACATGCCCATGTAGCTCCTGATGGATCTCGTGTCCTTTGATTTGTGAACGTTTAATGTTGGTGCTCCCTCATAACAGCTCTTTAATTCAAATTTTATTGTCTCAAGCCTCAAGAAGAGATTTTCTTGCTTGCCCCAATTTGTGCTTAGGCTGTTTGTGGGCCTATCTGTCTTTTGGCTTCCTTCTGCTTGTGGACTGCAACTTTTTTATCGGACTATGGTTACTTCCCCTTAGCTACTCTCGTTCACCCTACTGAGTGGTCAAGAATGAGCTGACTCGCCACTTGTGGATCTATATGACGCCTTCCATGGGTAAACACCGTACGCTCCCTCTCATTGCCCTCCCCCTCTCCTTCGTTCCTTGCTCTCTAGAACAAATTCAGTCCGGCATTGTGGCATCTCCTCTTGGAGGCATTCGAGAGACCCTGCTAACTCTCTCCCCACTGACATGGGCATCTCTGCCTCCTCTGCTCCCACTCTAGTACTGGCTGATAAAGCTACCATTACCATCTTTTGTTGTAGCTTCCATCCTAAAGCTAATCTCCTTTGACTATTGAGAAAAGAGCACCTTTACATGTCAACATTTAGCATTAGAACAATGCCGTTCTCGTCATATGCTCGCTTTATTCCTGAGTTGTGAAGATTTATCGTGATAAACTATTTATCAACCTCTAACGTGGATCGGTCAAATGACATTTCTTAGAAACCTATGGTTTCAAAAAGAAAACATATTGTGATCTGCTATACTACCGTGACATAAATTTTGGGGAGAGAAAGCGTTATGTTCATCAATGTTGAGTGTTAATTTGTTTCATTTTTGTGAAACCTTTCTATCGATGTATCTTCAAATAAACAAAAGGCCATGTAGGTACAAATTAATAGCCAAAAATATCTTTTATTTTGAGTTTGAAATCTATTATTACTCAAACTAGCATAGTTTTGCTTATACAGACTGATTCATGTGTGCATGCTAGACAGTATGTACACATGACGTTCAAGAAGAAAACCCCTTCACTGAAAACAAATAATGATGTCAGTTATTGATGGGAACCCGCTGTGATAATTTTAGGGTGGTAGATCATCCCAAACAAACAATAAGATTGTTATGCCCTCTTTGAGGGTCAACATAATTCAAAATAAATTGATATATAGAGTTGAATCCAATAAGAAATGTCCAAAAAACTTGATTAAATACATTTTCTATATTGTATGTTACATTATGCTTATGGATGGTGAATTACTTGTTTGATTTAATGACTTGGATCTGATAAGATGAATTGCTGGGTAGGTAACACAGAACTCTTTGCAGACACGCTATGGACACATGTAGTTCAAAGAAATTCCCTATTTCCTCATTACTTATACCCAAAACTAGTTTCTCTGGTAATATTAGGTTCAAAACCAATTGGTTTTTTAACCCGAAAACTAAAACTCATTACTTAAAATTTGAAAACCACCTGTCGTATTATCCCATGCAGTTCCCATGCAATCAGAACTAAAACTTTTTATTGTTAAATCTTATTCTTAGTTTGATATAACTTGATTCTTAGTTGTTATAGATTATAGAAAGAAATATGCAAATGTTATTGGTTTTTTTCAATATTTGATCATGTGCATGTATTACATACCGTGTCCTCGTATCCTACATTTTACAAATTTGCCCTGTCTGTGTCTGTATTCATGTCCGTGTCCGTGCTACCTTGATTGCTAGTTTCCCCAACTCAATCATAACCTTTCGTGCTTGTTAATTTAAATGTTTTATTTTTTTCTAGAAGGAGAAAATTATGTCTTAGGATATACACTGACCTTCTTCTTTTATCGTCCATCAGCTTTCTCTCTGTATTCCTGATGTTTCTACTTTGTTTGAAGTCCGTTAGGGCCAAAAATCTTAAAGAATCTATTACTTCTATTGAGTTTTAGTTACATTTTATATGTGCAAAGACAATTTTGTAATATTTTCTCAATGGAGAGATCTAAAAAACTCGATGGCGTTCATTTCCTATATTGTATGTTCCATTATGCTTATAGATGGTGAATTACTTGTTTGATGTATTAACTTGGATTTGATTTATTAATGAATTAACAACGAACAATTAGCAAAATTTTAAATATATTATGCAACAATAAGGGAATTACAAGAATGCTACCAATAACGTATGAACAAACTACTAAAAAACAAAAGAGAAAGAATATAAAACTATTCACAAAGATGCATAAAACTTTGTGAAAGTAAAACAAAAGACACGCCTCATATAGGGAATATAAGGAATCAATTGTTGGTAGTGCAATGTTACAAAAGTGGACATAGAGTTAGGTAGCGGCATATATATAGACAACTTTAGCATAAAATCTTTGAAAAGTTGGTCAAAATTATTAATTTAAACAATAAAGAGGAAGTGACTATGAATAGTTTTTTAAGTTGAACACATTCACCAATAAATAACTTAGAGATGGAAGAAAGATCATAGGTCACGGGTGACATCTAGAGAATTAAATAAATTAATACCAATAAAGGAAATATTAAATAAAATACTACATTCTCCTACTATAAATATCAACATCAACATCAACACTTAAAGCACAAACGGGGAGCAAGGGTAGTAAGTATTATTCAACAGAATTTTATTAAATCAATATTATATTAGTTTTAATTAAGAAAGTTTTCTATAATAATAGAATGTAAATTTATAATATATGTTTATATGTTAAGTTTGAAATCCAAAAAAAGGGAAGCAGGCAAAAAAAAAACCAACGTCCAGTCATTCAGTGGTTAGTATATTATATTTGATACATCTATTTATTAATTCAACTAACATTTGTTAATACATTATCTTATTTATAAATATTTCTAAAGCAATAGTAACAAAGGAGATTAGAATACTACAACAACTAATAATAAAATATTAAATTTTTATTTCAATAATATATCTTAATAATATACAAACATATAAAAAAATATTAAATTAAAGACAAATAAAATTAAAATGAATAAGAATTAAAATATATATGAAAATAATTAACCACTAGCCCGTGCATCGCATAGGGAATATACGAGTGTAATGGAATGACTAATAATTCACTTTGACAAATAACACTTATATTTTGTAATAATATCTTACTATCCTTAAGTTAGATAGGTTAAATTTATTAATTTGATTGCTATTGAATGGCTAAGGATGAGATTTTAATTTTGATAAAATTAGTATTATGTTTATGTATTATAAGGATTAAATAACTCTCTAGAATTTAGATTGTTGCCACATGTTAGCAAGGTTTTAATTATCATTTATCAAAAATATATCGGACGATCAAGATTCATATTGGATCCGGGTTATCGGGAATATATTAGGGATAAGAAGTAAAAAAATCAATGTCATATTAGATGGTGAGCGTATATAATATAATATTCTAAAATGTAATCTAAGCATATTTAATAAAATATAAAGAGGGTCTTCGAGAGAGGTCATCAACAGAGGTATTCGAGGGAGAAATTTGTGAGTAATTTGGGGGAGAGAACAATGGAGGCAGAGAAAATTAGCGTTACACGATGAGCGGATGTGATATGGAATAGGATAGCACGGTTTTTGTTTAATGGATGCGAGTCAGGTATGGAAAAAGAGGCGTTTTGCTTCTAAACCCGAACATGTGTAAATTGTAGAAAATTGGGCAATTTTTAGCCCATGAGAAATCGACCACTATCGGATTTACAGCGATATATCGTGCAAATTAGCCAAAAATGACGTATGATAAATTTTTTTAGAAATTGTATCGGCCATGATCCAAATTCTAATATATCAGCGATAAATCAATATAATCAACCTATTTTTAAAATACAGTTCGTTAGCATTTGAACGTAGAGTGGTAGAATATAAAAGCCATATGTCTTTAACACCCCCCTTCAAAATATTAGTCAACACAAAATGAAGTGTTTTTGCAAATGCAAGCATGTGATATTCAAGGATAAGGCTTAGTTACTTAATTTCATTGGGAGAGCTTTAATTGAATTAGAGCCAATCTCTACCATTAATAGAAATGATCATAACCTAATCTACATCAAAAAATAAGCTTAAACCCTTTTTATTTTGATTGTAGGTTTTGTTAAGTACATGTATTCTTTTTATAAGTCTATATATATTATCATATGAACTTATTTGGGTGCTTAATTACTTCGTCTAGCACTTACTTGCATAGAGAAGTTATTAGTTGTATATATAAAACAATATTTGTAACTTTATTCATTATACTTTTTGACTAACTAGAATTAGTTTTAATGATCTTTGCTTTTGAAAAACAGTAGGTTAGAAGCTGATTGAGCTTGTTATATGAAGCCTTTGTTTGGGTATTTTCCATAAGCTTTCTAATTGTTGCACAATATAAGTATTATTTGTCAAAGTGAATTAAGATATGTTGGTGATGGAAGTAATTAGAAAAAATAGCTAAATATTTGACTTATTACTCATTCCATTATACTAATATATGTTCCGTGTGCGATGCACAGGCTAGTGGTTAATTATTTGTCATATATTTTTTTAATTATTATTTATTTTAATTTTATTTGTCTTTAATTTAATATTTTTGTCTATGTTTGTGTATTATTAAGTTCTATTATTGAAATAAAAAATTTAATTATTTTATCATTGCGTATTGTAATGTTATAATTTCTTTGGTTACTATTTATAAATATTTATAAATAAGATAATGTATTAACAATTATTTGAATTAATAAATAGATGTAAGAAAATATAATATGCTAACCGTTGAATGATTAGATGTTGATTTTTTTGGTTTTTGCTTGCTTCCCTTCTATTATTTAATTTTAAACCTTACATATAAACAAATATTATAAATTTACACTTTACTGTTAGGGCCTGTTTGTTTCGCAAAAAAATACAGGAAGTGGAGGAAAGTGGGGGAAAAGAAAATAATTTTTGATAGGGCCTGTTTGTTTCGCAAAAAAATACAGGAAGTGGAGGAAAGTGGGGGAAAAGAAAATAATTTTTGACGTTTTCCTCCACTTTCAGAGGTTTGGTTCGTCAAAGCTATAAAAGAAAGTGGGGGAAAGTATGAGCTGTCACTATATTATTGGTTGATGTGAGTAATTTTTGATGTTTTCCTTCACTTTCCTTGTTTAGATTTTTTTTCTTGTGTTTGGTTCATTCTTAAAAGTTGGGAAAAAAAGATGAGATGAGATGAGATGAGATGAGTTGTCACCATATTATTGGATGATGAGATGAGATGAGTTTTCCTCCACTATCCTTGTTTTTTTGGAGGAAAGTGATGAAAGAAAATTTTAATGAGATGTGATGAGTTGTCACCATATTATTGGATGATGTGAGTAATTTTTAAAGATGATAGAAAATAAAGAAAAGTGGGGGAAAGTGAGTTAGATGAGTTGATTGATGTGACTCATTTCTTGTGTTTTGTTTATTTTTAAAAGTATGAAATGAGATGTGGTGAGATGAGTTGTCACAATATTATTGGAAGAAAGTGGAGAAAGTAAAGAAAAATGGGTTTTGGAGAGTGAGGGAAAGTGAAAAAGTAAAGGAAAGTGGGTTTTGGATTCTGGGGGAAACGAAACAAACAGGCCCTTATAGGAAAATTCTTATGTAAAACTAATATAATAATGACTTAATAAAATTTTGTTGAAAATAATACTTACTACCCTTGCTTTCTGTTTGTGCTTTAAGTTTTGATGTTGATGTTGGTATTTATAGTAGTAGAATATAGTATTTTATTTAATATTTTCTTTACTCGTATTAATTTATTTAATTCTCTAGATGTCATCAGTGGCCTATGATCTTTCTTCCATTTCAAAGTTATTTATTTGAGAATCTTTGTTCAAGTTAAAAAATATATGTAGTCACTTCCTCTGTATTGTGTAAGTAAATAACTTTGACGAACTTTTCAAAGATTCTATGTTAAAGTTGTCTATCTCTATGCCAAAGAAACCTACCTAACTCTGTCCACTCTTGTAACATTGCACTGCCAACAATTGATTCCTTATATTCCCTACGTGATGTGTCTTTTTTTTACTTTCACAAAGTTTTATGTATCTTTGTGAGTAGTTTTATATTCTTTCTCTTCTATTTTTTTAATATGTTATTATTAGCATTCTTGTGATTCCTTTATTGTTGTATAATATATTTAAAATTTTGCTGATTGTTCTTGGTTAATTCATTAATATATATAGCATTTTAATGTTCATTTGATGTGTTAGTTGCAATAGACCCTTCGCCATATCATTGTTTTGAACTTATTACTTGTGTAGTATCGTGTACTGCATGTGTGAGCTTTTGAAAGATATCGCCTATGGGTGAAATTAGTGAACCTGCTTCTAGGTAAAAAAAGTTAAAAAATTTACCGTATTGTTTATCTGTAATAGTGAAACTATAAGGATAAAATTGACACTATATGTATGTGCAAGTAACCCCCATTAGAGCATATTTGTTTGCATGAAAGTAATTAAGAAGCGGCTAAAGTAAATGAAATAGAAGTAACTTTTGTCATTTGTGAGTAATAATGAAGAACTTACTTTTGACGCTTCCTCTAATGTAATGTGTGCATGAAGTTAGGAAAAAAATTATTAATATTTTCTTTATTAGTTATTTCCTAACTATTTTTGTTATTTAAATGAAAAAAGTGACTGAAGGGTAAGAAGTATCATTTCTGCTACTTTAAAATATATATATTTTCATTATTTCCTACTTCATAGTTTAGAATTTATTTCTTTGATCTATTTCCTACTTTAGTACTTTTGCTAACTATTCATCAGACAAGATTTTATTCTACTTCTTTAGTTTTTATTTTCATTATTTCCTACTTCGTAGTTTAGAATTTATTTCTTTGATCTATTTTCTACTTTAATACTTCTGCCAACCATTCATTAGACAAGATTTTATTCTGCTTCTTTAGTTTTTCTATTATGTCTCACACATAAGCAGAGCCATGGAGTCAAGGGGCCACATGTGCCTCCCAAAACCCTGCCCCGATACTCACTAAGGCGTATGGGTGCATATATCTTAGGGTCCTTATATTTTGTAGAAAAAGATTCTCAGCATCATGTTGTGTAGGGACAACATGAAACCAGATTTAATTTGGGTGTTGTATATATGATGCAGCTAATATAAAATCACAGTATGTTATGAGGTGGGAAGCATATGATATAGGTTATTTAAGTTAGGAGAGATTTAAAAGAGTTGTGGCACCATAGGCAAACCCATTCTACGATGAATTGTATTGTTTTATTTTTTAAACTAGTATTTAGACACGTGCAAAGCACGGTTCCTAAAAGATTTTCTGTAAATATTGAACATGTTACCAAAATAAAGTATTCTACTTTAGATATGAAGTACAGTGGTGGAAGTGAACCGAATAATTAAAAAACAATTTGGTTATTATTCGTCTAGATATTCGATCAAGTTAGATTCGATAACTACTTCATTAACCAAAATTTTAAAGATCAAATAACTACTCAAAACTAAAACCGAATTAGCACAATAATGGTCAAATTTTTCAGTGCATAAACGTGTGAAAATATTTATCTAAAATTTAAATTTGTAAAGTGAAATAAAGTTATCGTTTCATAACTGTGATGAACCGAGTTGACACTCCGATTCGATCTATCCATCATCATCTCTGACATAATTAATCTTCAATCCCTAACCCACGAATAAACAAAATCATTAAAACTTAGCAACCAAATCTTTATTAAAAAAGCAAAAAATATTAACTAAATCATACTTCCTTTAAAAGAGAGAGTTGTGAAAAACTTTCCAATGACTATATTACCTCTTTTGATATTATATTCTATTACTAACTAAACTAAATTAATTATCGTTGTTAATTAATTATACTATGTGTCACTTCAAGTTTGTATAATTTGATCCTTAAAACTTTTAACATTATTGTAAAACTCTACATCATATTTTTTATTAGTAATTATAATAATATATTAATAGGTAATTGCATATTAATAAAGTATACATGGAAAGAGTAGAAAACATAGTATAGTCCTAAAAATACTATGACACTCATATAGGAAAATTATAAAGACATTCTTATGTTTAGGTAATAGGATAAAAGATACATGCATAAAATTTTAGAAAACATTAAGATATTTAAGTGTAGCAAGATACAAGTGGGGATATATACGTATAATTTTGGTAAACTATAAGTAATTTAAGTTCAGTTAAGCCTATAAAAAATTGTAACCTTTGTTATCTACAAATAATAGTACATAATCCCACTGATAAATAATATTCATCATATAATATGAGGTCACATGCTTAGCTTATCTATAATAGTACATAATCCCACTGATAAATAATATTCATCATATAATATGAGGTCACATGCTTAGCTTATCTACACCTCTATACTTAAACGAGGATCCAAAGATTTATTGTTCATGCTACAGTAAATAATACATCAAATTACTATAGCATGAACAGTAAATCTTTAGGTCTCCTTTAAGTATGCAGAGTAAATTTACTATTCATGCTACAATGATTTACTATATCATAAATAGTACCCTTTTAAGTATAGAGCAGTAGATATGATTTCTAATTTTAAGCATATAATAATCAAATCAAATGTATTAAACCTTAGAGGGAAGTAGGTTCAAAATGCAATGCTTAAAAAAGCACCATATTTTGAATAAGTCTTCAGATTTTGAATTATTTCCTAAAATTATATACTTCGCTTAGAAAACTTTAGAATAAGCTTTTGAAGGACTATTACAAGCTGGTGGAATGAGATAAATAGTAAACAAATAAAATCCATGATATTAGATTGCAGAAATCGGGAATATGTATACAATACTGGGCATCATATGAGATAATATTCATACATAACATAATGTAATATGTAATCTAACATATTAATAAATTTTAAACATAACAATTTGTTTCGAGATATATGCTTAAGATTTTGGAGAGCCGAGAATGTAGAGATTTTGGAGAAGAATTGCGACTTTTATGGGTTTTCTGGGTTTTGATTTTGTTTCCTAAACATGATTCAAACCTAAGCCCACAATCAAATTACAAATGACACGATTATTACGATATCTTCAAAGGGAGATATCAGCCATATTTTTATAGCTGTTCATATATCAAAAAAATCACCAAATAAAAGAAAACATTATTAAATTTTTTCGAAATAAAGTCTTTAACCCGATATATTAGCCGATATAGCAGTATATCAACTGATGTTTAATACAATGCCTATAGGAGCAAATATGTGAAAATTATTTAGCTATTAGTTCCTTGATTTTAAGTATCCAATAATTCTATGTTATTCTCTCAAAATTTTGAAATTGTTTATAATTTTAGGGACTAATATTAAATTAGTAAAAATTTAAGGGACAAATTATAAATAAGCCATATTTAAAAGAAGAGTTAATTTTTAAAAACCATCTCAAGTATGTGGATTGTGTCAAAAAACTCACTCAACTGATTCAATTTAATAAAGCCCCTTATTATTGGGGTGTTATAAATAAACCCTCTTAATTTTGGTGCTATTTTAGAAAACATCCCTCAACTATAGCGTGTCTCATTAAAACTCATATAATCTTTTACACTTCTATCAATAGACCCCCTTAACATACTTCAATATGTGATTTGGACAAAATACCCTCTTGAAGAAAATAATTTTAGTTAGAAAGAAACGCTCAACCGGTAATAAAAGGACAACAACCAATTTACAATTTTTTTCCTCTATATCATTTTTTTTTCTTTTATCTGGCAAAAGCCAAGGTAATTCTTTTATAGTTTATGGATATTTTTATCTTTTCAAGTTAAGTACTTGTTATATACTAGATAACACTCAAATGATATTAGTTTTGAGAGGTTAGGTTTAAGTGAAAAAAGTTCATAGGGGTTAAATCAAATTTTTTACATTGAGATAGATAACCTACAAAACACCCAAAACATGACGGAGATTTACTCAGTTTCAAATAGTTTTTTTGGTGAGGGGGGGGGGGGTTGACATGCACCCCATGGTTAAGGGGGAGTTTTCAAAATCAATCATTAACCAAAAGCACAACTTAAGGCACATGTGACATCAATTTGATAAGAGTGGAATTTATAACAAGACCATCACTCAATGAATTGATTGGGGTTATTTCTCCTTAAATTTATCCTATACTTCAACTTTGAAAATCTTTTGCTATAAAAATCTCCTAAGAGAAACTTAATCTTTATTTGGGATGAGTATGCGATCATTTTGATTCCCCTCGTCTTTCATGATTTATAATAAATTATTGGATAAAGTAAATTAAGTTTTCATTTTATATTACTCACATTCTTATAAGTTTATGAAGCTCATAGCTCGGATATGAGTATTGCTGCAAAAATTGTATTCTTCTAATTCCTTAACATAATTTTTTGGATATTATTTGACATTGGATAGATATGAATTATTTTGTTAAAATACAATCAATATGAGTGCATAATATGTAAGTGTTATTGAGGCGCAAAACGCAATGCGGGGCGCAAAGGTCCTTTACGCGCACCATGCGTAAAGCGCACAACGAGACGCGCGCCTCACTAATTGAGGCGCATAACTCAAACTAATATTTGCCAACATCATAAGACAGAAACATATAAGCAACATATTAGTTACCTACATCCAAAATTATGAGAATATCAACTTAAATCATCAAATTATGCTAACTGAATTTTTAAAGTAATAAAAAAGATACAAGAAACATGTATTTAAATCATCAAATTAAGTGATTAACAATTATGAGCATATGTTTATAAATTGTCACATAAAAGACTAAGAAATATAATTAACAAACATGACTGTTCATAATTTTCTAGTTAGTATTCTTAATTGATATTTGCTACTTAGCATGAAAAGATGAAGAATGAATGTAACAATTACATATTTACATGTTTATAATTTGCTAGTTAGCATGCTAATTAGAGAATGAAGTTACAATTAGCAAACAAGTATACTAAATTACTAATTATTGTTTCCTTTTTATAGGTTAAACATGAAAAGATGAAAATAGATTAGCAACTAGTAAGAAAGAGTATATTACATGATATAAATATGTAATTATGTAAATTATTTTAAAAAAATAGAAGAAAGAGTATGTTACGTTACGCATGTGCGAGGCGCAGGTGAGGCGCGCGCGAGGCGCACGCGAGGCGCGAGCGAGGCGCACGTGAGGCGCACGCGAGGCGCGCGCCTCGCTGCGTGCAGCGCCCCGCCTCGCGTGCGGGGCGCATTTCCCCCAGGCCGAAGCGCCCCGCGCCCGAGGCGCACCCGAGGCGCGCGCCTCAATAAGCCTAGTATAAATCATTCTCAAAGTATATTTTATAATTTTTAGAAACTAGAGCGTAATCGCTTTGACAGATTAATTAATAGTTGTTGAAATGTAAAAAGAGTAAAATATCATATTTTGGAATTGATCACATAGTTTATGTTTTCATTCTTGATTGAATTTGCACATTCTAAGCTAGAAAATTCTAGAAAAAATTCTTGAATATATATAATACTAGGTCGTTGGATAAGCAATAAGTGGAAGTAAACAATAGGTCGAAATGATTTTTTTTATAACTAAACAAAATCCTTAATGATTGGATAAAACCTACCATTTTCTTTAATGAATTCAAGAATTTGTTTTCTTCATTAATAATAATAGATTTTTCCCATATTGGTCCCTTACATTATTAATATTTTGAAATCATACATTCAAATTGCTAATTAATCTTAAATCAATAATATTTTAAGGCTTTAAACATCATTATTTCTCTTGAAGACAAAATGTTAAATCTAACAAGATTTTACACATGGAAATATAAAAAGAACTAATATATTATGATAACTATAAATTTTTTATAACCATGTTATATTAAATAAATAAACTTAAAGTAAATAATTAAAATATTTGACCACGTGTAGTGCACGTGCATTCCACCTAGTCAAATTTAAACATAAGGGTTGGTAACATGATCAGAATTAGACATTATTAAGATTAACTAAATCAAAATTAATCATTATAAATAGAAATTAGCATCTTCACTATGCTAAAAGAAGTAACTAAATAATCCAAAAACCAACAATTTGAGATGCAAAAAATTAGAATTTAGATCAAATTCTTCACCATGATTTATATATCAATCAATTCCTCTAAAAGTAGATCTTTTGTTGGACTAATTAAAAGATACAAAAAATTAAGGTATCGATCTCTAAAGATCCTTCTTTACAGAAAGTGTAGCTAGCCAGAAAGCCCAAAAAATCTACTTTTGTCTTCTTTGGTTTAGTGTTTGTTCTTTTTTAATGAATTTCCAAAAAAATCAGCGAAGTAAGGACTATGATCAGGAAGCAAAGCATGGTTACGCCAACCGAAGCAATGTAATTATGTTAAAAAAGATCCTCAGTGTTGTAAAAAAGGAAGCAAACCCATTTTCAGGAAGAGTTGTTCAAAGAACCAATTAGCTAAAAGGAAAAAAGTAGTGCTCCTTCTATGTTAATTCATTAAAACAAATGATGCAAGATGAAGGCTTTAGCTTCCTCTTCGGGTTTGCTTTGTAATGCTCAATTGAGTTTCTGGTTTAATGATTATTGGAATTAGGGGTGAAGCAATTCTATTTGAAGGAATTATGCCAATTAACATGAAGCCAGTTTGCACTTTTGTGCTAGTTAACTCTCTTGATATAAAATGAGATTGTCCTGGGTGAAGGACAATGAATTTTCCATGTGAACTGGAGTATCTTCGACTCTACACAACCAAGATGATCAATTAAAGCCTACATCATAAGCATTGGAATCCTCAAGACTAATTAAGATGGAAACTGCCAGCCAATCTTGAGTATAAAAGCAAATGCCAATTTGAACTTTGGTCAAACGATATGATGCAATCATAAGAGACTCGCTCTATGAAGATTGTGATATGATCTTCGATGAAGCCACTCAATTACATGACGATGTGTGTCATTACATTGTACAAAGGGCAAGATACATATGCTAATTTTTGTCAACCTTTTGAACTCATAATCATGTTGTGCATGTTATATCCTACATCGTATGGTCTTCTATGTATCAGTAACCATTATAATCATAACACTTGCTTCCCTTGTCTGCTTTGATATCTTAATGATATGCTTTCTCTACTACTTGTTCTTTTTTATTATATTATCTACAACGACTCTTTAAAACAGAAGTTTTATATTGTAAATAAACTTTTATGAGAAACGCATGAATTTTTATTTTTTGCTCTTAAATAATAAGTTTACACGAAAATGCAATGCTAGCAATAGTGTAGTAAATAAAGTATATAAGAACTTGCCAAATGCTAATGAAAAACCAATCCAAACAATATGCTAAAAATACTAAATATAATTGAGAAGTATATTTATCGGTAGCTAGTAGCAAAAGATAAATGAGGACCCCTAATGAACCATAAATTAGAAAGCATTTGCCTTTTTTTTTGTCACATAAGATTCAATGAAGCTAAAGTTTATGTCTGGCTTCAAATGATTCCTCATTAGTCTCCATCTTAAAAAAACACGATTCAACTCCATATTAATGAAAATAAACCAAAATTCAACAAAAATTGTAAAAATAAAAATTACCTTACACCCATCAATCCCAAACTGGAACAATCTAATCCCATTAGCCCTTAAGAACTCCGAATTCGCCTTCGGGTACGGCTCCAGGCAAAGGCATCTTCACCAATCCACAATCGAACGAACAAAACCCATACACCAAAATCAATCAAAATCTCAACTTTAACCAAGAAAAAAAATCAGCAAAAAACAATAAGAACTTACAAAATTGAAGGAAGCCTCAAGCAGGTTAAGAAGCTGAAGTTAGCAGTATCAGGAAACCCCGATCGAAATATCCCATCTCTAGCAGCGGTAACCTCACCGCCCAAAGAAGAGTAGCTAACTTTGTCAACGATCAATAACATAAATTTTTTTTTTAAAATCCGTCAAAAACGTCACAAAAGAACGGCTTCTTAACCTACATAAACGGTGAGAAAGTAAAAGGGGAAGAGGACCTACCGGCGAACTTGTCCTGCAAATTCGAGGGCGGCACGATCTCCGAGGTCTGAGGACGGTGGAGGAAGCATTTGACGATGGAGACGTCGGAGGAGGAGAGGGGGTATCGGCGACAAAAGAAGGGGTGGTTCTAGGGATTTGTTTGGCGATCGGAGATATCAGCGACGATGGGATCTGATATTGATGATGAAACGGTGGGGTTCTCCATTGTTTCTGGGTTTAGATTTGGTTAGGTTCGAAGAGAGAATGGAGATTGGGGGAAGTTCAGAGAGAGAGACAAAAAGGGTAGTTTGGAGAATGTGGTAACATGAGAAGTTTGGGAAGTGGGCGTGGGAGAGAATTTCGGCTGAGTTGGCAAATCCTTATGATTGGTTACTATTCATTAACTTCTCCTTCAGTGTTCTCCTTTAGTTAAGAAGTAGATATCAAAGGCTAGTGGTAGGGTCCCTACAACTCCCTGTGAAAAAAAGATTTCTCAGAAGTGAGCAGCAGAAGAAAAAAAATTAAAAAATTAGTTTTTTTCTCAATTGTTTTTTTTGTGAGAATAGTTTGGAATTAGCACCTCATAATTGTTTTAAGTAATATATATTTCTCTCTCTATTAGATTTTAGATTGTAGAATAGACAAACTATATCAAACACATAGTCTATTTGATTAATAACTTACCTAATTTTATTCACAATTTCTTATTTCTTTAATATCTTCAAATCTAGTCTCAATTATTGTGAAAAAAGCTAATAATTACTGTATCTGTCATTTATACTTTGTAATAGCACACTGATAAATTCTCAAAAAGAAAATGGCAAATTGTCAGGAGATTTTGTAAATGTCATTTTTAAGATCGACGTCATTATTTTTTTGGGAGCTAGTTAGCATTAATATAACCTTACTTTTGAAATTGGGATTATTCTTTTCTGTTTTGTAAACATTAAACAATCATTCCATATATAATATTTCAATGTAAACAATAATTTTTTAGGTATAATATTTTGTTGCATAAAATATCCGAATGGAAAGTAGGCTGAATTATTTGCCATTTTCACGTACAATATTTCGTTGCATTAATTTAATCTTAGCTAATCTCCTCACCCTCCTGACAGGTCAAGATTGAGCTAACTCGCCACCTGTGGATCTATATGATACCTTCCATGGGTAAACATCGGACACTCCCTCACATTCTCCCGCCCCTCTTCTTCGTTCCTTGCTCTCTGAAGCATATTCGACGTTGTGGCATCTTCTTTTGGAGGCATTCGAAGGACCCCACTAACTCTCTCCCTACCAATGTGGCCATCTCTGCCTCCTCAGTTTTCACTCAAGTATTGACTGATGAAGCTACCACTACTGTCTTCCATTGTAGCTTCCATCTCCTAAAGCTAATCTCCCTTTATTATTGAGAAAGAGCACCTTTACATGGTCAAAATTGAGCATTAAACAATGTCGTCTCGTCATATGCTCGCTCTTTTTCTGAGTTGTGAAAACTTATCGTGATGAACTAGTTAGTAACCTCTAACACAAACCGGTCAAACGGAATTTCTTACAAACCCATGCTTTCAAAAAGAAACCATGTTGTGATCTTCTATATTTCCGTGATATAAATTTA
The DNA here is from genome assembly GCF_001876935.1 of Asparagus officinalis. Classification (NCBI taxonomy): domain Eukaryota; kingdom Viridiplantae; phylum Streptophyta; class Magnoliopsida; order Asparagales; family Asparagaceae; genus Asparagus; species Asparagus officinalis. The sequence goes on from NC_033797.1 coordinate 136,711,514, forward strand.
TGGGGGATAGAAAACATTACATTCATCAATATTGAGCGTTAGTTTGTTTCATTTTTGTGAAACCTTGCTGTCGATGTATTTTCGAATAAACCAAAAGCTATGTAGGAACAAATTAGTAGCCAGAAATATCTTAGTTAAGTTTGAAATCTATTATTATTCAAAATAGCGTAATTTTGCTTATATACACCTATGAAGCACCGACACGCGAAACTTGGCCTCGAGTCCATGTCCGACGCGTGTCGGACGTGGACATGAGTTCGACACGCGGTCAATGCCCCCGACACGCGTCAACGCCCCGATACGCCCCCGACTCGTTCCCGACACAGCTGGGATTCGCGAACAAAAAAGAAAAACCCGAAACCCAAACCCTAATTTCTTCACTTACCAGAGTCCCGACGCCACCACAATCCCTTCGTCTCTCTCTCTCTCTCTCGAGATCGTCTCGTCCTCGTCCTCGTCGGCTCGTCCTCGTCAGCTCGTCCTCGTCAGCTCGTCGCTGCTAGGTCAGTCTCTCTCTCTCTCTCTCTCGATCTCCCGATCTCTTCGTCTCTCTCTGGATCTCTTCGTCTCTCTCTCTTTCTGATTCTCTTTCTCTCTCTAAATCCGTCTCTCTAATTTTACTCCTTAAAGAGGAACAAGCTAACCCCGGTACGTGCAGAGGATCTTGTTTATGTTCACATCAACCTTTCGCTTTCGCGAAGTTCGGAAGAGTATATGGAAGAGGAATCAAGAATGTGGTATATTGGTGGAGATGCCTTCGACTCATTTCAAGGTGCCGACATTTTAGGTGTTGCTGCCCTTTCTCTTGACGAGGCCACGATGGAGGCCGTTGTGTTTGAGGAGGATGATGGAGTTGAATCCATAGAACGATCTTTTTGATGTTTCAACTTGAAAAGTTTATTTTAAGATACGCTTTTGATTGTAATTTTTATATTTTTGCAATGTTAGTAACTTAATATTTTTAGCCATGGAACTAGTTGCAACTTGATATTTATTCTCTTGTAATTTTTATATGTTTGCAATGTTAGACTTGTTAGTAGCTTAGCATTTTGTGTTTGAGGATTACATTTTAGTTTGTTGTTTGAATTTTATAAATTTATCTATATATATAATAATATTAAAAAAATCTAGCCGTGTCGCCGTGCCCTATTTTTTTGGGTTTTGCCGTGTCCGTGTCCGTGTCGTGTCCGTGTCGCCGTGTCCGTGTGCGTGCTTCATAGATATAGACTAATGCATGTGTGCATGCAAGAAAGTATCATACACATGATGTTCAAGAAGTGATGCCAGATATTGATGGGAACCAGCTGTGACATTTTTAGAGAGGTAGATCATCCCAAACAACCGATAAGATTGTATGCTCTCTTTGTGGATCAACATAATCCAAATAAATTGATACATAGAGTTCAATCCAATAAGAAAAGTCCAAAAGACTCGACTGAATACATTTCCTACATTGTATGTTACATTATGCTTATAGATGGTGGATTACTTGTTTGATTTAATGACTTGGATCTGATAAGATGAATAGTTGGCTTCCCCAACTATTCAATCAATCGTAAACTTTAGTGCTTGTCAATTTAAATGTTTTAGTTTTTTTTCATAGAAGGAGAAAATTATTTATCTTGGGATAAAAATTATTTATCTTGGGATATACACTGACCTTTTTCTTTTATCATTCGTCAGCTTTCTCTCTATATACTTTCTACTTTGTTTGAAGTCAGGTGGGGCCAAAAATCTTAAAGAGTCTATTATTTTTATTGAGTTTTAATTACATTCTCTATGTGCAAAGACATTTTTGTAAAATTTTCTCGACGATGAGGCCTAAAAGGCTCGATGGCATACAGTTCCTACATTGTATGTTACATTATGCATAAAAATGGTGAATTACTTGTTTGATTTATTGACTTGGATCTGATGAGATAAACTACAGGTTTCTCACCTATTTTCTTAGAATATAAAATCATATCCCTTAACCCTCACTACAGCTTTCAATGTTTCGGTGCAGTGGCAGAGACTTTAAGTTGGTACTAGACCAACACAGGTTCGAATCCACTACGAATTAATGCGAAATTTAAAATAATTTGATACTACAGTATGAGTCTAGGTTTCAATTTAAAAAACAAAAGGCTCTCAACTTTGGGGGCATGTTAGAATATAACTATATCTCTTAACCCTCATCACAACTTTGAAGTTTTGTTGCAATGGCGGGGACTTTAAATTTTTTAAATAAATCATAAACTTCCGTGCTTGTCAATTGGAATATTTTATTTTTTGTTACTAAAATGAGAAAATTATTTATCTCAGGATTCACACTTTGACTTTCTTCTTTATCATGTATCTGTTATCTTTCTCTTTGTACTCCTGATGTTTCTACTTTGTTAAGAGTCCGCTGAGGCCAAAAATCTTAAGAATCTATTATTTCTATTGAGTTCTGGTTACATTTCTACGTGCAAGGCCCTTTTTTTGAAAATATCTCTTTGTAAGCAGCAGTAGACGCTCCTTCCTTTGACCTATCTTCTTTATATTCCTTTGTATTCTGTATTTTCCCCTTTTGAAACCGTCAAGACTGAAAACTTTTCCTCTCTGAACTTCATCTAATAGTATCACTTTTTCAGGCAGCGAAAAAAACTGCAGATAAGAGCAAGAGCTTCTTGACTAATATTGAACGATGGCAAAAGGTGTGTTACTTGTCCCGCATAAACTGTAACTCTATTTGATCCTGTTTATTGTTGTAGATTCTTATACTCTTTTGCATCTTGTAGGGAGTAGCGAGTAACGATGGTGAGTTCTCTACAATCTTAATAGTTATATTATAAATTTAAATGATCAATGAGCTCCTGTTTTCTTCTATATATCTTGCCTATATTGTGTGAAGTATTGTTTTCTTATTTATTTCCGTGTTTTGTTTCTACATATCAGCTTCTATCGGAACTGTTAAGCTTTTTGTGAATTGTATTCGTAGGGTCATTACAATAAATACACCAACTAAGCTCACCTAGATCTGTACTGAACTCTCTATAAATGGGAGGTTATGTGCTCTAATCTCGTCATTTGAACTTAGCTAGCCCTTATGGTTATCTCTCTTGAACTATCATATCATCACTCCTATGTCTAAATGACTCTTTATTGGCATACTTATGAGTATCTGCTGCATGTTCAAACTTCAAAGCATCTCAGACAATTCTCTTCATCTTAGCCTCAAGTTTAGCTATCTCTATGTTTTACAAATGCAATCAATCTTTACTCCATCTTATAGTATACTTCTGCTCATTCATCCTGAAATTCATATTTTAGTGACACTTATTTTTGTGCATACTTCTGTCTCCATCTTTCTTTGGCCCATAAAGTGTGGCAGGTTGTAAGGCAATCGTAAACTTATTTCCTTGTACTTGATAGTTATCCTACAATTACACGGTTCCAGAAACATATGTTTCCTGATCTGCCAACAACATCCTTCTCAGTCCTGTGAGATGTATCTCTGTTTCCTTACATAGCTTGCAGAAAGTTTCACTACTGTATTTCGTTGCCATCAATGTGGATTATATCTCTATATCCTTGTGATTCTGAGTGTTCCTCTTTCAAGATTAAACCCTGTCATGTCTCATCAACTACACAAAATATAGCCATTACTTTAGAATTAAATTAATTAATTCAAAACTTAAACCAAGGCCACTTTAATTACTATTGTTTAGACTTCTATCTAAAGCATATGGTACTTGAACTTCTATCACATTGACTTGGAATTGTTCTCGAGTGGTATGGACTTGAGGGCTCAGATGTGAGTCCTGTGGCCTTATTGACCCCAAGTTCTTCCTACTGTCTGCTAGGCTGAGGAATTAATTGCTGGTTACTATAGTTTTCACTGTTTCATTTCTATTCGATCCTTCTCTTGTTGCAGAATTTCATGCACTGATCGCTGTGTATGTTGTCTATGTATTTTCCTGGATTTCTTCTTACATTAACAATAGCAACTTCTGACTTTCTAGATGGGTGATGACACATTGCATCAGGATGTTACTAACTTAATTTTATGGCCATATTAATCTTATTGTTTGTTCTTGAAGAAAATAGTCTCTGAACCATATGATATTTTTCAGTAAGTTGCTTGCAGAAAGGTTCACTAGCGGGTATTCTGCTTTTCTAGATGGGTGATGACACATTGCACTAAGATGTTGCTAACTAAATTTTATGGCTGTATTAATCTTGTTGTTTGTTCTTGAAGAAAATAGTCTCTGAAGATATGGTATTTTTTTGCAGTATTTGGTGTCCCACTTGAGATTATCATACAACGTCAACAGTCTACTAGGCCTGTTCCTCAAGTCTTGGTACGATGTGCAGATCATTTAATAATATCAGGTGAAAACAGATATTAAGTGATCAAAATGGTTTTCACCTTTTAACATACAGAAGTTAAGCTACTGAGTAGAATATTGACTACTAAGAAATCTTATACCAAAATTGCTTTTTCTAGGTATACACTCTGAGTACTTGTTTAAAGACGAAGGGGATAGAAAAGTAATTCGGCAGTTAATTTCAATCTACAACCAAGGTATGACTCTGTTTCTATCTTCTGTGATCATAATAGTGGTTATAATGGTACAATTTAATTGCAGACTGGAATGCACAGTTGCCAGATGGTGTAAGCGCAATTGATGTGGCAGCATTGATAAAATGCTATCTTGCTAGCCTTCCTGAGCCACTGACCACTTTTGCACTTTATGATGAAATTAGAGATGCCAGAAGCAGTATTCGAGACATGAGAAATGTTCTGAAGAAGCTTCCAAATGCAAATTACATGACACTGGAATTTGTTACTGCTCTGTTGCTTCGGGTGAGCCAAAAGGCATCTGTAAACAAGGTGAAACATGACACTGGAATTTGTTACTGCTCTGTTGCTTCGGGTGAGCCAAAAGGCATCTGTAAACAAGGTGAATAATCCTTTCTTATTCTATTCTAATGAACTTGCTTCGGGTGAGCCAAAAGGCATCTGTAAACAAGGTGAATAATCCTTTCTTATTCTATTCTAATGAACACGTTTTATATACATTTGTATGACTATACTCATGATGCTCATCTCTTCGGGGTGATAAGACCTTGTTTTTTATTAGATTGTAACTTTGCTGCCAAGTCTTTGCAGCTTATTGCAGTGAAACCTGTTGTAAATGTATCCATTGCATAGATTGACTCCGTGTGCGCACCCATGAAGAAATAAGGAACTAAGACCCTGTTTGGCTCCAACAGTAGACAGAAACCCTTGTTAGATGTCCCAAATACCACTAGAGTTGGTGTTTAAGAATGACCTTGGAGGCTGGTAGGTACTTATACACCACACCACCACTCATGAAACCACATACATCGTTAGCTAACAATCATTGTAAAAGCTTGGTATTGCACTCGACCTCAAACTTATTGCTTACATCCCAACTCTTGGCAACTCTCTTTATCGTAATGACTAATGACCAAGAAAACTCAAATCACTTGCTTTCTCCCTCCCTCCTTATCTAATAACCGATAACAGCTACATCGTAGCTATCTTATCTAAATGCAGTCAAAACATTAATCAGTAGCTGGTCAGCTTGAAGAAGAGAATGATGATCGAAGATGATTCAATTCAAGTTTTTGAATTAAATTTGTTACTGAACACATCAAAAGATCACATAGGTTACTGGTAAAAGAATTCAGCTGCTGTCTTTCATGTGTAAGCTACCTGGTTTCTTTAACAATATCCAATCTATGTTTGCTTATTAGTTGCTAGTTGTTTTGCGATGATACCAAGTTGTTCAAAAACACATTTAATGTTAGCCTAAATGTTCAACTATTTTGTAGTAATATCACTAGTTATGAACATAATCTGACTCTTTCCTTCTTGCTTGTATTTCGCTAATGGATGGACTGAATAAAATGAATCTACGTTTTGTCTTTTGTTGGATTGGTTAAATCTATTTTGCTACACCGTCCACTTGAATAATTTGTGGTCACTGATTTCTTCTTTCTCTTCTAGTAATGAATTAGTTTATGGCTCAGTGGATATGCGCTCATAGTATATGTCCTTGTTAATTTATTTTATTTTCCAATGTATTAAATTTTTTATAGCTTTGTGTTATGTGTTCATTTTACATATCTGTATGTCCGTGGCTTCACTTATTATTCTCATCTTTTGCTGGACTGGTAGAATGTAATCTGCTGCACTATCCATTGTCCAAATAATTATGACTTTTGACTTCTTTGTCATCTAGTAATGAATTAGTTTATGGCTTTGTGGTCTTTTTGCTCATTTCATGAATCCATGTATTAATTTACATCTCTGTGGTTTTTATCCAGTTTACATTTCTGTATGCCCATGCCTTCATTTGTTATTTTTGATTTTTTGTTCATGTCATTTATATATGAATCGCGAACAAAATATTTTGCACATGTTCACTATTCAGAAATAGCTGTAAATAATGTTTTGAACATTTGGTGCCCCAATTCACTTGAGCAATAGCATAGGTAGCTCTCACATCTTTGATGTACGACCTTGTTGCCTTGGTTTTGCATTACCCCTTCAAAATTGTGGATTGACAGAGGACAAGTTTTGATAAGATGCAAAATGTAAACCAAAATACTGTTGGATAGTCTCTTATACATGTTACGGTTATGCAAGATACGGTGTAGAATGCATGTAAAATTTTGGTGGGACTAGATAAGATTCTTTTTCTCATCTTTAATTGGTTATATATAAGTTTTTAAGCTATTTTAATTTTATTTTTTGCCTATATGTTCTATGATGTCCCATTGTACCAGGAGCACCATCCTTCTGGCTATGCAATGCTTGTGCTGTGTATTTAGCCGTCTTTTTTCTTTCTGTTTTTTGAGAAGTTTTTCTTTCTGTTTCTTGAAAAGATGAAATCCTCTTGTGATAATGGCAAATAAATCATAATGGTGTATTGCATTGGATAGCTTCAGTCGAGGGGTTTTCCCCCTCGGTGAATCAGGAATTCAGGTCCTTAATAGATTGATAACGAATAACATTCATAAGGCCAATCACTTGCAGCTGAGTGGAGGCTTGATGTTATCTTATGAGTCTGGTACAATAAGACATGAATTTTGTTTATGAAGCTGAGATGGTATCATCATCTTACTTGGGGCTACCCTATGCTCTCTTTTATCATGGGATTTGCTAACAGTAAACATTATCTTTTAGGATAAATAAGATCTAAATTAGCAAATTATTGATATGCAGATGGATGCTTCCAGTCTGGCCGTGGAACTGACACCAGTTCTAATGAGGCAGAAAGGTGATTCAAGAGCAGACTACTGTAGCCACATTTATTATACAAAAGGTCCTCCCAAGACAGCTGATTTGGCATCTAATTACAACACCAGTGATTACCTATTGGGTAAGATAGGATACTCCTTTATTTTGATAGATATAATAGCTCGAAACATCATGTTAATATTTTTAATTTTTCCCCCATAGAAACCACCTTAAAAATAGCGTACTCATACTGAGACCACCTTTCAATTTCATTTTATACACAAACCACCTTTAAAATATGTTTTTGTAGCAACCAACTACCTCAAGTCAAATTTTCACTAAAAACCCAAAAGGAACCTTAAAACATTCAAGTTCAAGGTATGTGAGTTGTATCCTAACTAGACCTAAACACTAAAATCACGTGCCTTGAATGTGAGGTTTTAAAGGGTAATTTTGGGATTTTAATGAAAAGTTTGACTAGGAGGTTGTTGATTGCCAAAAAAATAAACCACTTTAAAGGTGTTTTATGTATAAATTAAAATTGAAAGGTGGTCTTTTGTAAATACCCTATTTTTAAGGTGGTTTCTAGGGGGAACCCCTATTTTCAATTGGCGCCGCATATCAGCTATTCCTACAGATAAGTTTGCTCATGCATCCATAAGTGCAATATTGATTATTGGCTGGTGCATATGTGAGAAGGAGCATTAACTAATTTTTGACCTTCTGTGAGAATGCTCATCAGAATATGCACGATCTAAATTTAAAAAGGTATTCTGAGTAGGATAAGTAAATCTCTCTATTAAGTCCAATGTAGATATTTTTAAAACCTATATGCAAATGAATCCTCTTGAAGTGGCTCCATAAGCAGGAAATAGTTCACAGAAAAGTCAAAGTGAAAGTTTTGCTTGTGGTCCATGAAGTCCTAGTATGAGCTGAGATACTTTATTGAATGACATATCTATGGACTAGAAGATGTAAATGAGATGGCGAAAAAGATAAATGGAGGTAGAGTGCTAAATTCTGGAAAAGGGGGAAAAAGTTTTTGCCCTTTTTGCCCAAAACCTTAAAGAAAGAGATTATACCTTTTTTTGTAAAATGATTTTTTAAATGCAGTTGCTCCTGTTTGTGTAGACTTAGCTACATTTGTAGGTAACACACTTTTGAAGGTACAAAGACATATTAATTTGATATAATTTACAACTATAATTGTCAGAATTCTGCATTCTGTAGAGACTTGCTGGACTTGCTCATATAATTTAGGAGAGCGGATGAGAAGAAGAACAGGACAAATAGAATAAGTTGTTCCAATATAAATGAATCAGGCTCTCTGTGTAAGTGTAGGGTCATGAAGGCTTCTTTTGCAATTTCATCAATGCCTCCTTAGCAAGAATAAATGGGCACCCACCATTTTGGAAGATGATTGGGACTGTGAACGAATTGTCACCTTCAATTTGAAATGGCCAGTTTAAGATGTGAATTAATCAGAAAATATTATGTCGGTGCAACTGATGGGCTGCGCAAACTTCATCTTTGAAACCTTATTGTAATAATATTAACAAAAATATAATAATCAGACAACGTTTATAAACTTGAGCACCACATGTTCTCCCATGTTTAAAATATATAGTTATTTTGTTTTCGTGTCCTATTATGAGTTTTGGGCCTGTTCTACTTAGGTTGAAGAAGTAAAAGTAGATTATTTTTACTTCTAAAGTCTAATCCTTATATGGAAGTAAAAGTAGATTGTTTTCATGTCTTATTATGAGTTTTGGACTTGTTCTACTTAAGTTGAACAAGTAAAAATAAATTGGTTTTTCTTAAAAAGTATAATCCTTATATGGGAGAAAACACGGTCTGAATGTAAAGAACATTCAACCAATTTTTGACTTCTACCATCTTTCTTTTGTCCTGACTAATGCCAGATAAATGAAGTGTACTAACTGTTCTTCTTAAGTCAGAATTAATTTATTTTTACTTCTGAAGACTAATCCTTACATGGGAGAAACACAGGTAAAATGTAAAGAACATTCAACCAACTTTTAAGTTCTACAATCTTTCTTTCATCCTGATTAGTGGTAGATATAGGAAAGTATACTTCTTGTTACACATGCTTAATGTTGTTGGACGAATATTGTGATAATATTATGATTTAACAAATACCCATTCCAAATAAACACCCATCAATATCATTTTTTTCATTGGAATTGAAAATATGAAAACAAATATCTATGTTAACTATTTTTACGTTAGATCAGCTTGGATCATCTCAATAATGAGTGAGTTGTTAGGACAAACCCGGGGCCTAATAGAGCAGGGTCGCAGCAATAGTAGAGCAAAAGTAGAGATAAAATGTTGGACACACAAATTTACGTGGTTCGGCACTTGATTGCCTACGTCCACGGGCAATGATAGAAGAATTCACTATGAGGAGAAAACTCTGGAGTTACAAACTCTCTCTTTTGTAAGAAGAAACTCTCTATTTTTTCTCTCTCACTCTTCTATGTAAGAAGTTGTTTCTGGGATGAGATTTTCTTAAGGATTTGGAGCCCTATTTATAGTTTTTAGAAAAATATTATGCATAATAAAATATTAATATTTTACTGTAGCAGTGGGCCCCGCCATTTTGTTTTCTTTTCAAAACTTCAAAGATGGCTGCTGCTTTCGGTGATTTGAAGTGAGGTGGGGCCCGTTCCAATTAATTTTCAACAATTGAGGCTGAGGCTGCATGCTCACAATCTCCCATTTGAAGATTTGATTGAGTATCAATCATATCTTCACATCATTCTTTCTATCTTGCCATCTTCATGTTGCTTACGTCTCAGACAGACCACAGGAGGATCGACACCAAATGAATTTGTCAGTATTGACTGTTTTTGTCAAAAAATCTGCTAGGTTGTCTTTGGTGTGAATTTTCTGCATATCCACTGTTCCTTCTTCCACTTTCTCACGAACGAAGTGATACTGAACTTGAATGTGCTTGGTTTTTGAATGAAAGACTGGATTTCTTGCCAAATGCAAAGCACTCTGACTGTCACAAAATAGAGAAATCTTCTTTTGTTCATAGTCGAGTTCCTCCAGCACCATCTTCAACCACATCGCTTCTTTACTGGCTTGTGTAGCTGCTACATACTCTGCTTCTGTTGTTGAAGTAGCCACAACTGACTGCAGTTTTGAAACCCAGCTTACAGCTCCGCCAGCAAGTGCAAACACATAACCTGTGGTGGATTTGCTATTATCACGATCACCTGCATAATCAGAATCAACATATCCACTGACAATAAAATCAGATCCCCCATAACATAATGCAACATTTGAGGTTCCTTGAATGTATCTTAGAACCCTCTTTACAGCATTCCAATGCTCTTTACCAGGATTCGCCATGTATCGACTAACCACTCCCACTGCTTGTGCAATGTCTGGTCTTGTACAAATCATCGCGAACATTAAGCTTCCCACTGCTGATGCATACGGTACTCGAGACATCTCCATCTTCTCTTCTTCACTGCTAGGACTCATACTGGAGGATAACTTGAAATTAACAGGAAGTGGGGTAGAAATTGACTTATAATCTTGTATGTTAAAACGCCGTAAGATTTTCTTCAAATAGTTCTTCTGAGAAAGCCAAATCTTCCTATTAACTCTGTCTCGGTAAATTTGCATCCCTAGAATCTTGTTTGCAGATCCTAAATCATTCATTTCAAATTCCCTAGCCAACTGAGCCTTTAATTCTTTGATACGATCTTTGTTGGGGCCTGCAACCAACATGTCGTCAACATGCAACAATAAGATAACAAAGTTATTTTCACCAAACCTCTTGAAATATGCATAAGGGTCTGAATTAAGTCTGTTGTATCCAAGACTCATGATGAATGAATCAAATCTCTTATACCAACACCTCGGCGCCTGCTTTAGACCGTACAGAGATTTGTTCAATCTGCAAATCAAGTTCTCTTTTTCTTTTTCTTCAAAACCTTCTGGTTGGAGCATGTAAATTTCTTCTTCAAGATCTCCATGAAGAAATATTGTTTTCACATCTAGCTGCTCTAGATATAAGTCAAATATAGCACTCATAGCCAGGACTATTCGGACTGTTGTTAGTCGAACTACAGGAGAAAATATTTTATTAAAATCAATATCTTCTTTCTGAGCATATCCTTTTACCACCAATCTAGCACGATATCGCTCCACCTGATCATCGCCGTTTCGCTTGATCTTGTAGACCCATTTGTTTCCAATGGTCTTTCTTCCTTGTGGCAGTGACACAAGTTCTCAAGTCTTGTTCTTATGGAGAGCTTTAATTTCTTCCTGCATTGCTGCCATCCACAAAGATGCATCTGTGCTATTTATAGCTTCATGAAAAGTTGATGGTTCTTCATCTTCTGTTAGAAGACAGTATGCAACATTACTTTCCGTAATATACTCCGAGTGCCAAGTCGGTGGTCTTCTCTCACGAGTTGACCTTCGAACTTCTGGAGCCTCGGACTCGACCGGTTCTTGTACATCATGCTCCGGTGTTGCTTCAGAAGAATTCGGATTATCTTCTACCTGAACAGCTACAGTCTCTGAGTCCTTCCTCGAACTGCTTTCTTTCTCTTCACTTTGTAGTTGGTTCTCTACAAAGATAACATCTCTGCTGATGATAATCTTGTGGGCAGTGGGATCCCACAGGCGATACCCCTTTACTCCATCAGCATACTCCAAGAATATGTATTTTCTGGATTTTGATTCCAGTTTTGTAATTTCTTGGGCATTGTACATTACGTACACTGGACATCCAAATATATGGAGGTTGGAATAATCAGCTGGCTTGTCAGTCCACATCTTCATTGGCGTCTTCAATTGTATTGCAGTTGATGGAGATCGATTCACCACATAGCAAGCGGTTTTTACTGCTTCCGCCCAAAAGACTTTTTCCAGAGTTGCAGTTGTCAACATAGCTCTTGTTCTTTCCAATAGAGTTATGTTCATCCGCTCCGTCATTCCATTTTGTTGTGGAGTATAAGCCGTACTGAATTGTCTTTTAATGCCTTCTTGCTTGCAGAATGCTAAGAATTCACCGTCTGTGTATTCTCCTCCATTATCTGACCTCAAACACTTGATCTTCTTCTCAGATTCAAGCTCGACCCGCGCTTTGTAGGCTTTAAAGACCGAGAACACATCCGCATTCTTCTTGATAGGATACACCCAACATCTCCTGGAGTAATCATCAATAAGGGATACAAAGTACTTTGCTCCTCCTAAGGATGTAACTGGTGCTTGCCATACATCAGAATGAACCAGTTCCAGAATAGCCTTGCTTCTAGAACTCGATGTGTTGAACTTCAGTCGATGCTGCTTGCTTGTAACACAATGCTCGCAAAATGGAAGAGCTACCGAATTAAGTCCAGGAAGCAGTTTCTGATCGGAGAGAACCTTCAAGCCTCGTTCTGACATGTGGCCTAGCTTGCGATGCCACATCATGGTTTGTTCTTCTCCACGGCTGGTTGATGCCACACATGAATCAGCTTCCTGCAGAGTCTCTCCCTTGAGCATGTACAGATTTGCAGCTATCTTTTCTCCTTTTATCACCACAAGCGCCCCTCTAACAATCTTCATGACTCCATTTTCTATATGAGTCTTGCACCCGAGCTCATCTAATTGTCCCAAAGACAATAGATTCTTCTTCAAGCCCTTCACATGTCGCACATCTTGAATGGTGCGTATTATACCATCAAACATTTTGATTTTGATAGTACCAATACCGCAAATCTCCAAGGCATGATCATTCCCCATGAATACAGATCCTCCTGAGATAGGTTCATATTTGTGAAACCAATCTCTCCGAGAGGTCATGTGCCAAGAGGCTGCTGAATCTAGAAGCTAGACATCAGCAAACTTCTTTCTGCCTTCATCAACAGTGGTTGCTCCACTAAATAGAATTTTATCATCCTCTGACGTGCTGACAACGCATCCTTGAGATGTTGATGGCTCTGAAGACTTTTTATCTCCACTCTTCTTGTTGTGCCAATACTCCGATTTGACGTGCCCTCTTTTGCCACAGTTGTAGCATTTGATATTCTTCTTACTTCGTGATTTCGATCTACCATGGGCATGACTCCCACTGGAGCCACGTTCTGTTGATCTTCCTCTCGTCACCGACAAGGCCTCCGCTTGCTGCGAACTTGTCTGTCTGTCTTCCTTGTTCTTGCGCCGATTTTCTTCCTCCAGAACAGCGGCTGCAACATCGTCGAAGACTCGTAAGGATGTTGTTTGTGAGATTGATAATGAGCTGATCATACGAGTCAAGTAGACTCTGAAGTAGAAGTTATGCACGTTTATTCGCACCAACTGTATACCCCAACGTTATGAGTTTGGAGAACAGTGTGTTTAGGGTGTTGATGTGATCGGTCATCGATGTAGATTCCGCCATCCTCAGAGTGTAAAGTCTCCTTTTTAAGAAGATTTTATTGTGCATGGATTTCGCCTCATATAGCTTTGTTAGAGTATCCCAGATCTTCTTTGCTGTCTTCTTCTCCTCTATGCTTGACAGCACCCCGTCTGCTAATGCCAGATGGAGATTTGCAATAGCATTTTCATCCATCTCGTTCCACTTTTTATCATCTGTGATGTCGTCCGGCCTTGCACCAATGGCCGCCAGGCAATTATCTTTTCTCAAGATAGTCTTTATCTTCAACTTTCACAGTGAGAAATTACTCCCGTCGAATTTCTCGATCTTGAACTTCGCCGCCATTGCTTCTACCACGAACAGTAACTTCTTACTATTTCACGTAAATAGTACTGTATTTATGAACAGTAACCGTATTCGTGAATAGTGCCGTGCTTATGAATAGTACCGTATTTGTGAACAGTACCGTACTCGTGAATAGTACCTGTCACCTCCAAAGGGTAAGTGATAACCTAACTTATTTTCTGATGTGGAGGATCCATCTTTGGTGGCAGCCACAGAGCATACGATAAGTAGATATATACAAGTACCCTAAGTTGGCTCTGATACCACTTGTTAGGACAAACCCGGAGCCCAATAGAGCAGGGTCGCAGCAATAGTAGAGCAAAAGTAGAGATAAAATGTTAGACACACAAATTTACATGGTTCGGCACTTGATTGCCTACGTCCACGGGCAAGGATAGAAGAATTCACTATGAGGAGAAAACTCTGGAGTTACAAACTCTCTCTCTTTTGCAAGAAGAAACTCTCTCTATTTTTTCTCTCTCACTCTTCTATGTAAGAAGTTGTTTCTGGGATGAGATTTTCTTAAGGATTTGGAGCCCTATTTATAGTTTTTAGAAAAATACTATGTATAATAAAATATTAATATTTTACTGTAGCAGTCGGCCCTGCCATTTTGTTTTCTTTTCAAAACTTCAAAGATGGCTGCTGCTTTCGGTGATTTGAAGTGAGGTGGGGCCCGCTCCAATTAATTTTCAACAATTGAGGCTGAGGCTGCATGCTGACATGAGTGAGGTATGTTATACGGAAGTAAGAAGGATATGAATGATAGTTGTTTCTGGGGAAGATAGCTGAGGAATGACCGAGACATGGTACGATTCTACAACCAGCATGAAACGCTAACTGTGATAATCACGGAACTACCTAAACCTGGGAGTCTGCTTGTCAGCTGTACTGAGTTCAAAGAAGTTGAGATCCACAGAAGTAGTACTGAGTCCAAAGAAATTGAGATCCATGGAAGTATAAATGAAAGTTGAATCTGAATGACCTTCTAGTTGAAAAAGGAACACAAAAAATAAATAAAATTCATTTGCTTTGCAGTTTACCATAGAACAACAAGACAGCAGATGATTATGATAGTTAGTTTTGATGCCAGTCAATGTTACAGAAATTGAATGTTGTTTTTCTAAATATCTTTTTTTATTTTGCAGATGACGATGATAGTTTTGATACTTCATCACAAATTCCTCTGGATGACGGTTCACCTCCTGATTACAGTGCCATTGAGGTTATCCAGTGTCTCATTGAGCATCACAATCCCATATTCACAGATGCAAACGAAACCATATGGAGATGAATTTTGAGAGATTATTTGCGACTATTAGAGGTAATGGTTGTTCAGAATCGACGTTCAGATGTGAATATAGCTGATTTTTTATTAGGCAAATTTAGATAGCATAATTTCTTTTTTCCTTTTTCTGGTGGCGTATAAAATTCTCCAAAGTATTGATTGTGGATATTGTATAGTTGGAGCATTGTTTTAGCATTTTGAACGTAAACTGGGATTGTAAGAATCTTAATAAGTTCCTCATTGCATTGTCCAATATTGATCCATACTTCAATCTTGCTCCCAAATCTCGAGAAAGTATTATCCATCTTTCAAGAACCCTGAATATTTTTTTAAAGGAAACAGAGTCATCAACTATTAAAAGCTGTAGAAATACTTACTTATCATCCTGCGGAAAGAAAAGCATCATTCATACGGTAATCATTTAAGTTCATCTCCAAAACAATATAACAATAACAAACATCAAATCTCTCTAAAAAAAGTTCTACCATGCAGCAGGTGAAGTTGGTGGCCCAGGCTGATCTGCATAATCAAACATATCTACTGGAAAATCATCGAAACTATATTGAGTCCCCAAATCCCTTTCAATCTTAATATTATTCTTGTCAAAAGGTGGCAGACTCTCGGGGAGCTGCATGAAACTCGAATCTTTGTCCTGCCAAGCAAATTTTTGTTGAAAGCTCGTGCTCCCGTGTCCTGGGATGAGTTCAGGAGTATCAAATAAGAGGGGAAAATCCAACGCTGAGTCTGAGAAATGCTCGAAGTCTAGTTGTGTGGGCGGTTTCCATTCCAATGGTTCGATGAGTGGAGGAGTTAAGTTGTGTGGGCTAGTTAGATCTTGGTTCGGCGGTAGGCTTCGTGTTTGAATCATCGTTGCAGCGTCTTGATTGTCAGTATAGGAAGTCTGACTGTCTTGGATGCTCTGAGACTCTTCTTCAAACGAATACAGATCAAGTAAGGAAACCTGACAGAGATTAACATAGAAATTATCGCAAAATTAGTACGTGGCACGTCCAAGTTTGATGTTATAAGTCAGTTTAATATTTGAAAAGGGTGCTTCATATATACCTCTAAATCCATCAAGTTGCTTCGAATAACGCCCCATGCTTAAAATTTAAGCCCCCTAATTCATGTAGTTGTTTCGAAAAAAATAGGAATATTTGGAAGTATAATTTACAAAAGTAAAGATTGTGGACGTAATACAAAAAGAGTTTAGGTTCTAATATGAGAAAACCCCTATCCAACCCCTCTTCGATTTATATCTCCAAAAATGAAAAAAAGAAAATACCGTGGAATGATATGTTACCTCAAAGGTTGGAGATTCATCGGTAAGGCTAGGAATTTCGCCTTGGTTCTTGTTAGATTTCGAAGGCAGAGGTTTTTGCAGGCTCCTTGCAAGTCTCTTCTGCCTCGTGCTCCAAAAGTTCTTCACATCATTATCGGTTCTCCCTGGCAAATATGTTGCGATCCTTGCCCATTTGTTCCCAAACCTTGCTTGCAGTTCTATCACTATTCTCTCTTCTTCAGGTGAGAACTTGCATCCGCTTCACACAAACCACAGAAAATTGAACAAGAGAGTACATTAATCAAGCAATCAAGAAGGTATACATGATTACATGATATTTTCTGATTTGAAGCAGATAAACCCACAAATTATCGGTTTGGAGTAGGAACACGATTGCATAAACACGAGTGATCGATAAAAATGAAAACTTGCAATAATCAAGATTATGAGCACAAGAGAAGTATTAACTCAGGAAGAACATCACTATGCAGGTTGGAAGTGGCCTAGTACAAGAACATGCATCAATACCAATTAAAAGCATTCATCATTTTGCTATACCATAAACTGAAAACAGTAGACAGTAAACACTGAAGAACTTAAAAAAAGCCGCCGCAAATGCAGCAAATTCAAATCTCTGTCGACGATGCAAACACAAAGAAGCGAACTCGCGCATTAGTATTACTATCGAGGATTATGCGATGCCTACGTCTTTAAGTCGGGTTTGAGTTTGTTAACCCAGCGAAGGCGACAGGACTTGCCAGTCCTCGGCAAGAGGCCTTTGGATCGAATGGAGCTCCAATCTCTAGGTCCATGCTTCTTTACATAATCCAAGAGGATCTCATCCTCTTCCGCCATCCATGGCCCTTTCCTCATGAAGGAACCTGCACACTGATGATGATGATGGTGGTGATTTTGCTCTTGCATTGTTCGGTTCAGTTGACTGTTTAATGAATTAAATCACCTGTTTTCTCCATTTTATTTTGAGTTTGTAGGTATAAATGGGGTGTTTATCTCCCACGACGCCCACTTCCTAGGACGTAGGGGAGGGTGGGAGTGTGTGCTTGTGAGTTTTTGAATTTTGAACGTGGATGATTCTACAACGTTTGTTTTCTAAGGTTGATTTTTTTTTTTTTTTTGAATTTTTTTGACTTGGTCACGTTTAACGACCTACCCACGTTCATATACTTGAAGATCTATATGTCCAATGACATGTCAAGCATATATAAACTTGAGTCATTTTATTATAGATTTATAGACTATAGACTATAATAATAATAATATAACCAATGGTTGTTTTACCATTATTTTTTAAGAATCTACAGGTAAATGCCAAACTTATTTTAATTGGACTCCACAAACCTTGAACAAAATCCTAACACCCTCCCTCCTCCATTTCAGAACAAAATCCTAAAAATTGGCATCGAACTCGAGGTTCGTTTTTGTGAAAATTACCATTAAATTATTGAAAAGGATACGAAGGGGTTTCTTTCTCATCAGTGGCATTGTAATTATTTGGACGTACATGAATTACGTATTGAAAATCAGATCAGATGACGTTAGTTGAGAGTTATCTGACAAAATTTAAGGAGGATTATCTAAAAAAAGACTAAATTTAAGGTTGTTCCCATAAAATTAACAATTAAAATATCCAATATGGACATTTCACTTATATATCTATATTTGTATCCTATCAGATATCGATATTGATATTTACATCCATATCCATTTTTCTCATCCCCGCCATCCCGACTAATCTACCACAGCCCCCATAACTTTGGGTGTTTTGGAGATAATCTGACTTGTGCGTTTTAATTCTACAAGCTCTCCTGAACTTTAGGGTATCGTGCATAACCTTCTTGAATTTGTTTTATATTACTAAATCCTTGAATATTTTACCCTTTAACTCTCAAAATAACACTATTAATCTAACGTGTCACGTGTCAGGGCATGACAAAATAAGACGCAAATATCCCCAACCCTTAAGAAATCACTCTTCTATCCTTTTATTATTTCTCAAATTAACGTGTTATGTTTTAAGGTGGTTTTCGCGGTTAAATGAAAAACTTTAAAGGGTTTAATGAGAACAACACAAGTTCATAAGATTATGTGTAAAATCCCTTGGCCTTTAGGGGTCCTTTTACAATTACGCCCCCCTCCCCCGGGGTAGGGCTGAGCATGGTTCGGTCCAAACCGAAAAAACCGACCGAACCGACCCGAACCGACCCGAAAAAATCGGTTTTATGAGTAGGACGGTTCGGGTCGGTTTGAAAACTTTTTAACCCGAACCGACCCGAACCGACCAAATATAGTGCAATACTGCCCATTCTGATCTCAAACCCTACCCGACTCGTCCCCAAAGAGTCAAAGACTCAAACCCTAAACTCATTTTCTGAATCATTATGGGTTGAAAACAATATCATTATATCAATGTTTAATGCTTCATAATCTCCTACTTTGTTGATATCTTTTTTCCCTTAACACAGTTTGTTGTTTGATAAGAAGTTTGATAAGAAGTTAGAACTGAACAAACCGAACCGAACCGCACCGAACCGACTTGCAACAGTTCGGTTCGATTTTGAATTATAGGCGGTTCGGTTCGGTTGTTCAAATTTTAGTAAAAACCGAACCGAACCGACCGTTGCACACCCCTACCCGGGGGGTGTT
Source organism: Asparagus officinalis (assembly GCF_001876935.1). NCBI lineage: Eukaryota > Viridiplantae > Streptophyta > Magnoliopsida > Asparagales > Asparagaceae > Asparagus > Asparagus officinalis. Next base: position 136,730,715 of record NC_033797.1, read on the forward strand.
CTTTATTTGTGAAAGGGGTTTTCTGAAGTTAACCCAAAAGAAATAAGGTTATTTGCATGTTAGTCCCTCAAATCTTCAATAAATTCATATTAGGACCTCAAAATTCAATAATTGCTCATTAGTCCTTCAAATCCTTAGGGGTCTTACAATTTGGTTCCTCAATGACCAAAATGCCCCTTAGTTATGATTTCACACTTAGAACCTATCTTTTTCAAAAAGGGTTATTCCCCATTTGGTATTCTAAAGTTTACACCTTGTTAATTTTAATATCCCAAAGTTTTTTCTTTACACTTTAATACCCTAAAGTTTACAACTTTCTTTAACTTAGATACTTAAAATTTTTGCTAACACTTTTATGCCACTTCGATACCCGAACTTTTGTTTTTTGACACTTTGATACCCCAAACTTTTGGATGTCAAATTTAAAATTGTGTGTTAAGTTTTAGGCATCAAAGTTAAAAAATGTGGAATTTTAAGTATGAAAGTTTAAAAAATATGTTGAATTTCGGGTATCAAAGTGTCATAAAAACATTTGGGATATCAAAGTTTAAAAAAGATGCAAACTTTAGGGTATCAAAGTGTCAAAAAGAATTTGGGGGTATCAAAGTCAAAAAGTTTAAACTTTGATGTGCCAAATTCCAAATAGCCCTTCAAAAAACGTTACTTAAGAGTGTTTTGGTCATTAAGGGACCAAATTGCAATAACACTAGGATTTGAGATACTAATGAGCAACAATTGAGACGTGAAGGACTAATTTGGAGTTATTGAAGATTTGAGAAACTAACATCTAAGAGCATCTCCAAGTAGGGGTGAGCACGGTTCGGTTCAAACCGAAAAAACCGACCGAACCGACCCGAACCGACCCGGAAAAAGCGGTTTTATGAGTAAGGCGGTTCGGGTCGGGTTGACAATTTTTCAAACCGACCCGAACCGAACCAACCGAATATATTTGTGCCTTTGATTTGTGGGTTTATTGTTGTGTTCGATCACCATGAATAGCAGTTGCAGGGAATTGATTCATACATAACCAATGTTCTAATGAGTCAGCTCTTTTTTTTGTCTCCACAAAGACCAAAGTCAAAGCTTGCTACACAAAGACAAAGCAAGTTCGTTACTAAAAAATTACAACGTCAGAGTCTAGTATTTAATCCAAAAGGACAAGTTACTTCACTTAAAAACAGTATACATACATGAGCAAGAATAATAAATTGGAGTGAAGTTAAAAAACAAATGCATGCTGGCATAGGGTAATAATAATATATAAAATATAAATTGAAGTGAAGTTATACTTGATGAAGTTAAAACCGAACAAACCGAACCGAACCGCACCGAACCGATTTGTAATGGTTCGGTTCGGTTTTGAATTGTATGTGGTTCGGTTCGGTTGTTCAAATTTTGGTAAAAACCGACCCGAACCGAACCGTGCTCACCCCTATCTCCAAGGGGCCGGAAAAATCTGGCCCCTTAGCTAAATTAAGGGGGATCGTAGGGAGCCTGCTCCAACTAGTCTGAAAACTTTCTCCTTCACCCCAAACCCCTTAACTCTCTCCCCAAATTAAGGGGAAGGTTAAAGTCCCTTAACCTTCCCCTTATAATTTTATATTAATATTTTTTTAATGGAGTTAATGTATAGTTAATCAAATTTAGTTGATGTATAGTAAATTCAAAATAAAATAATTGAGTTAATATATAGTTAATTCAATTTGATTAATATTTTTTAAAACATACCCCTTATAATTTTTTATTATAAATTTTTATTAATATTTTTTATTAATTATAGGTTGTTTTTCTAGTATAGAGTGTTTTTCTAGTATAGGCTTTTTTTAGTATAGGCTGTTTTTCTAGTATGAGCTTTTTTTAATTATAGGTTGTCTTTATAGTATAGGGTGTTTTCTAGTAAAGGCTTCTTTCCTTAGTATTGACTGTTTTTCTAGTATAGGTTTTTTTAGCTCCAATAGCTATTTTTTTTAAATTATCTAGCTAATTTTTATCCTAGGGTACTACCGTGAAGTGCACTTTCACACTTCACTCTTTCATTGTTTTTACCTCTATTTCATCATATATACTACAATTTAAGGTAAGTTATAATTTTTGTTTAATTATTTTTTATTTTTTATTTTTTATTTTTGCACTTCATGTTTCTTATATTTTCAACAATTTGAGAATTTTAATTAAATCATACTTATGTGAGATTTATACTTGATGTAGATGGAAGAAAATAATAATCCATATTATGTCAATTTCATGACTAGTCATTATCCATGGGAAGATCAATATGAAGAGCAATCATTTCAACTGGACATACCCGAAGAAAATTCGGTAAAAAATGTACCATTGCAAAAGAAGTCGATGTGAAAATAAAAATATCGGATGGAAGAAGACATCTTGCTTGATCAACACTAGCATTGATCCAATGCAAGGGACATTGTAAAAATATTCCACATTTTGGTACCGAGTAGCAACTTACTATCAAGAAAACAAGACATTCCGTAGCGATCGTGATCAAAAAGGGCTAGAGCACCTTGGTCGGCTATTCAAATTGTAGTTAGTAAATTTTGCGGGTGTTTTAACCATATTGAAGCAAGAAATCAAAGTGGTGTGATAGAGAATGACAAGGTACTAATTGTAGCTTCAAATTATTTAAACTGATGGGATTTATATAATTTATTAATTGTTTTACTTTTTACATGTTAGTAAATTTATTTTATTTTTTAATTAGATTATGGAAGCAATGCAAATGTTTCAAAGCATGAAAGGAGTAAGTTTTCAATTTTTACATTGTTTGAATGAGTTAAGGTTTCATCCAAAGTGGTTTGGCCAATTTTCAATGAAAAAAAATCTAAGAAGTCAAAAAATTCAAGTCCTACTACTTCTTCTCCTGCAACTCTAGATTCAATAAATTGCAGGAAAGACGAATGTCCTACTGAGGGTTCGTCAAGACCCATAGGTAGAAAGGCTGCAAAAGAAAGGTTGAAACAAGGTAAAGACAAGCATATGGCTTCTGAAATTACACAAATGATATTATTTATTGATAAAATAAAGCAGGATCGGAAAGAAAAAGAAACAAAAAGAGCAGAATTATTTGATCAAATTTATGTTCAGGAGCAAGAGTGCATAAAGATAGAGCAAGCGAGATTACATGTCGCTCAAGAAGCTCAAAATATCAAAAAGGGAAAATACGATTGAAAGCTATGAAACAAGATGAGAGAGGATTATGGCAATTAACACTAATGGCATGCCTCCATTACAAGTAGAGTATTACAATAAGCTGAAGATGGAAATTCTTGGAAGACAATTTGGTGGTGGTAGTTCAAATTAGAAGGAAGATGGTAGCGGTTCAAATCTACAATTTATTTAGTGTGTTTTTATGTATTTTAATTTACTCTTGTTGTATCGTACTTGAAGATGATGTATCGTATTTGAATGGTTTTATGAAGTTCTATTTATGCATGGAAACTTTTCTCAAAAATCAAATTAGATCACATATTGATATAGAAATTCAATGACGTCAATATTACATCAACTAACAGGTCCTTACTTGTAACACTAAATTCAATGACATTAATATTACATCAGCATACAAATCCCTTACTAAACCCCACCATTTCGTTCTCATAAATGCTCGACAAGATCCAATTGTAATTGAGAATGAGTTTGCGTGTCACTAATGCGATGATGATTCTGAATAAATTCACACAAATCTATTGTACGTTCGTGAGACACTGATATAGTTGGAGCCTTCTCAGTAGCATCGTACGTAAAGTCGATATAATCATCATTTCTTTCATCTTCAACGATCATGTTATGCATTATTATGTATGATTGCATAATATTTTTCAATATTTTCTCATCCCAAGAGCGAGGTGGTCCATGCACAATTGCAAAGCATGATTGGAGTACCCCGAATGCTCGCTCTAAATCCTTTCTTGCCGACTCATGAAGTGTAGCAAAATGTTTTCTTTTATTTTCTTGTGGTAAAGAAATTGTTTTAACAAATGTTGACCATGACAGATATATATCATCAGCAATGTAGTATCTCATCGTGTATTCATGACCATTGACTGTATAATTAATAGTTGGACCATGCTGCACAGCAAGTTGAGAAAAAACGGAAGACCATTCTAACACATTAATGTCATTAAGAGCTCCCGGTAAACCGAAAAAAGCATGCCAAATCCAAAGATCATAGGAACCAACAGCTTCTAAAATTATTGTAGGAGTGTGGATGTGACCAGTATACATACCATGATACACAGCCAGATAATTCTTCCATCACCAATGCATGCAGTCAATGCTTCCTAACATCCCAGGAAATCCCCGTTGTTTGCCAATTGCAAGTAATCTTGCAGTGTCCTCGTCAGTTGGTGACCTTAGATACTCATCACCGGAAATTACAACAATTACTTTAGTAAACTTGCCGAGACTCTCTATAGCGGTGCTTTCTCCAATCCGTACGTAATCATCCACAGAATATGCTGATACTCCATAAGCAAGCATCCTCATAACAACAATTACTTTCTGTAGTGAGGATAAACCAATTTTCCCAGCAGCATCCCGTTTCTGGACGAAGTAGGAATCGTGTGTTTCCACTGCAAATAAAAATACGCAAAAATAGTGGACGATGCATACGAAACCTCCTTCGAAATATTTTTGCAGGATACACAGGAGATTCACTAAAATAATCATGAAAAAGACTCTCGTGACCTTCAGCTCTATTGCGTTGAATTACAACGCGCCCCTGGAATGGAACCACAATGACATGAACTTTGACCTACTAGAGTGGTGTTCTTCCAAAGATGTGATTGCTAATAAGGTCGCATAATCATCATCATCATCATCCTCTTCCTCTTGTAGCAAGGCATGTAACAAATTACTAGCCATAAAATAATATTAAAGATTGGATTAAAAAATTGAATGAATTGGAATTTAGTGAAAATGAAAGATACTGGTAGTGCTATTTATAGAGCGAGTGACCACATTTAATTAAAAAAACAACCGTTGAAATATGACCCTTTAAATATGACCAAAGAAATATGAACGTTATAATACGACCGTTGAAATATGACCGTTGAGATATTATTGTTAAATGAAATTAATATTAAAATAATATGAATTTAAATTTAAAATAATATTTAACTTTTAACATGATTTATATAAATTAATTATTTGTTAAATTTTAATATGATTAATTAATTTAATGATTATATAAGGTAATTTCTTAATTTAAATTGCTAAAGTAATTATTTTTAGTTATTAATATTTATTTATTTATTTATTTATAAATAAGCCACATATTATTAAATTCTAATTTATAAAATTAAAATACTAAATATGGATAATTAAGAGAGATGAGGACTTTTAAGGAAACTATTAGAGGAGAATCTTCTCCTCCCTTAATAAAAGTTCTAGATTAAGGGCCTGTTTGGATTTGTAGAGGGTGAAGGGAAGTTAAGGGAAACTGAGAGAAGGGAAGGGAAGGGAGTTCCCTTCCCCTTGGTTACACCTCAATTTGGAGGGTAACAAATTTTATATTATTAGGGGGTGAACCAAGGGGAACTAGGGTGAATTAACTTCACCTCCTAAATGTTCCCAAACTAGATGAATGGAGGTGAATGGTTCTCCTAACTTCCCTTCACCCTCATTCCCCTCAATCCAAAGGGAGATTGCAGGGATCCAGGAGATGCTCTAAATATTCTGAAGAAATACTGCGGCGTTCTCTTAGGGCCTGTTTGGATTAGTAGGGGATGAATGGAAGTTAAGGGCATGTTTGGATTCGTAGGGGGTAAAGGGAAGTTAAGGGAAACTGAGTGAAGGGAAGGGAAGGGAAAGGAAGGGAAGGGAAGGGAATTCCCTTCCCCTTGGTTACACCCCAATTTGGGGGGTAACAATTTTTATACTATTAGGGGGTGAACCAAGGTGAATGGAGGTGAATTAACTTCACCTCCTAAGTGTTCCCAAACAAGGTGAATGGAGGTGAATGGTTCCCCTAACTTCCCTTCACCCTCATTCCCCTCAATCCAAACAAGCCCTAAGGGAAACTGAGTGAAGGGAAGGGAAGAGAAAGGAAGGGAAGGGAAGGGAATTCCCTTCCCCTTGGTTACACCCCAATTTGAGGGTAACAATTTTTATACTATTAGGGGGTGAACCAAGGTGAATGGAGGTGAATTAACTTCACCTCCTAAGTGTTCCCAAACAAGATGAATGGAGGTGAATGATTCCCCTAACTTCCCTTCAACCTCATTCCCCTCAATCCAAACAAGCCCTTAGTTTGATCGGCTGCGCAAGGCAAGGATCTGGGCCAAGCCCAAAGCAGAAACCCAACTCGTTTCCTCTCTGAGCCATGGCTCTCGGATTCTTCTTCCTCCTCCTCCTCCTCCTCAATCTTATTACGGTACCAAAGATTTCATCTTTTTTTATTTTATCTCTCTCTCTCTCTCTCGATCTCTCTACTTTTCTTTCGCTTGAGCTTTACTCTGTTGTTTTTACACGACTTAGGTATTTGGGCATGGAGATGGTGGGCCCACCTCTGGAGCTCAACCGATGGTGGTGTCCACGTGGCCTTTCGTGGAGGCGGTGAGGTCGGCGTGGAGATCCGTCGACGGCGGAT
>NC_033797.1:136737331-136747347 GCF_001876935.1 Asparagus officinalis
GACGCCGTCGTCGAGGGTTGCTCGGCCTGCGAGGTGCTGAGATGCGATGGCACGGGTGAGGAGGATCTCTTCTTTCACCTCATTACCCACCAACAAAAGAACTAATTTTTATACTCGGTTCTTCTTGGCCTCCTGCATGAAAGTTACTTGCTTGGCATTTGGGATTTGGAGAGAAGTTAGAAACTTGAAGAACATGGGATCAGTTCTTTTTTACCGTGTTTTGCGCATGGATTTTGGGAAAAGGAAACTGAGTAGATATTTCCCCTGGTGTAGGGTTCGTGCATCACATAAATTGCTTTCTTGATACTTCCACGAAGAAAGAAACTAATGAAGAAATTTTCTAAACAGACTCATTCATAATTATTTTTCTAAAAATAGACCCCTTGAGTTTTTTTTATTACAAAACTCGATCCATTTTGTCTTAATCCGGTTTCTAAATAGTCGGGGTTGCCAACCCCGACTATTTAGTACATAGAATGTTAGGGTTTAGGGTTATAATTGGGGGTTTACAACCTTCTAAATAGTCGGGGTTGGTAACCCCGACTATTTAGGAACCGGATTAAGATAAAATGGGTCTATTTTTGTAAATAAAACTCAAGAGGGTCTATTTTTAGAAGAAAAAAATATGAATGGGTTTATTTAGAAAATTTCTTCGAAATTAATTGTCATTTGGTTGATGTACCGTGGTTTCTTTGGAAAATGCTAATTTATTCTCCCTAGCCCATCGCTACCCAGCCATTTTATGCCATACCTTAAAGAGCATAGTCTAATCGCTACCTGAAACCAGCTCGGCCTCAAGAGTATATCTTCAAGCCTTCATGCATTGCTACCTTAAGTGGAATTTTGGGGTTAATAATGTTCTTTCTTGTGCAGATGTATAATAATGGCCCTTCTTCTGCTAGTTTTCCTCTCTTTTTGTTGGAGTGAAGTAGAATCTAGATATTATAAGTCCGATAGCAGGTTCTTTTATTGGTTCGCATCATGCAAGTTTTCTTTTATACAATCCAGATTTTCTATCCCATGCCTTTCTGTTCTACGCATATGGATGTGCATATATCATAGAATTAGCTGACATGTTGACTATCGTTAAATGAATATGTAATTATGTATGTTGTTTAGTCCGCCATAACTAATGCAGAAGGAGAAGGGACATCTTCATAGTACTTGCATAATATTGTTTATAGGTGACTGTATATTTGAATAAAATCTTATGTCACATGAAACCAAGTAACCAACAATGAAGTGTCTAATCCATGGCAAATAGAGCGATTCATTTTTTTGGAGTTTCAAGTCATCTGAGATCAATCCATAACTGCAGTGAGGGAACTTTTAACTATTCAAAGTAGTTGTTATAAACTTACAACTGGTTGTAACCTGTCCCGCAAGTTTTTTAGTATGATCATCAAGCCAGCGGTCATGTTACTCAAAAAGTATTTTTCTCTCTGTTAGTCTAGATAGGTGCTTATTCTTCTACACGGAAAACTCTGATATAGTGGATAAGAGTGAGATTGAAGGTGAGGACTAGTACGAAAAGGGAAGACCTGTCAAGGTAAATTGGTCCTCAAAAGCAATAATGCAAGAAAACCATTTGTTCCTCATGATGCAAGAAAACCTTCTTTTTTCCCCCTCATTCTCAGTTACCATTGTATATTACTGCTCCATTGCTCATGGCAACCTAATTTTTCTCATTTATGACTAAGTTCATGTTCACTATAGTTGGACCTGGTGGCAGTCCTGATGAGAATGGAGAAACTACATTAGATGCTCTTGTTATGGATGGGGTAATTCTCTATTTAAATCCTAGGGTTATGTAGATATCAGTCTCTCAAATCTTCAATAATTCCATATTAGACCCTCAAATCTTTGAAATTGCTCACATGTCCCTCAAATCCTAAGGGTCTTGAAAACTGATTTCTCAGTTACCAAAATACCTCTCAGCTACCTTTTCTTGAACAATAACGGTTTTGGGAGGTAACATAAACTGAGGGGTATCTTGGTCCTTAAGAAACCAATTGCAAGAACCCTTAGGATTTGAGGGACGCATGAGCAATTTCAAAGGTTTGAGGGACTAATATTGAATTATTGAAGATTTGAGGGACTAATATGATAATACCTAAATAACCCTAAATCTTGTTTCGTATGCGTAAACGAAAATGTTGCTTGATTTTACCTTTACTGAAAATGATGGTTTGAATCTTTTTTGTCTAAGGATACCAGTAGACGACAATGGAGGTTGGGGCTGTTGCTGCTATGAGATATGTGAAGGATGGGATTAAAGCAGCAAAACTAGTCATGAAACACACACAGCATACTTTAATCGTTGGCGAACAAGCGTCAGTCTTTGCCATTTCTATGGGTCTCTCAGGACCTTCAAACCTTAGTTCAGCAGAGTCTATTGAGAAGTGGATCAAGTGGAAAGAGAACTCATGTCGGCCAAACTTTCGCAAAAATGTCAGTCCTGCGAATGGCTGTGGACCTTATCACCCGCAAAATGATGCATCAGCTATTACTGAGAACAAGTGTGAGAACTTCATATATGGAGGTGATCTGTCGATCAATATCAAGTCAGACTTTAGTCATTTTGATCGGCAAAACCATGACACGATCTCCATGGCTGTAATTGATAAAGTGAGATATTGCGGTTGATCTCCTAAAAGGTTTATTTGCTACCTCTGACACAACTTATGTGGTTAACGTAGGTTGGAAGAATTGCAGTTGGGACTTCTACAAATGGTGCCACATTCAAGATCCCTGGTAGGTAAGTGATTTTATACCTCTCAGCTTCTAATATTGTTAAAAGAATGTTTATTAATTTAATAATTTTTGAGAAATGCAGAAATTGTTTAATTCATTGATCATTAAGCTACATGCAACTGTCATGCTTTGTTCTTCTTAGCAGGTGTTTGGTAACCCGGAAGTAGAAGAAAAGCGTGACAAATATTTTACGGTTTGACTATTTTAAAGTAATATGAAAGTGTAGTGTCGCACATCAAATTTTAACCCTTGTTACTTTCTTGAAGGCTTTGAGAAACTGTATGGAAAGTGGTGAAAGGAGAGAGAAATTAATTTGTTTTTTTCATCTTTTCTTATTTCACTTCTAAGCATTTATTGTCCACTCTCCACTGTCCATGACAACCAAAAAGAAAGTGAATGTCACATCATCTTCCACCTCAATCTCCCATTTCTTCACTTTCTATCATCTAAACAATATTTGTAAATAGAAGATAAAAGTATTTTCTCTTAGTTTTTAGTTTCCTTATGTATACTTTTAGGTTGTCTAACACCCCAATTATTCCATGTTGAATAATCAATAACAGTTCTTTGTTTCCAGGGTAGGTGATGGGCCGATAGCTGGTTCTTCAGCATATGCTGATGATGAAGTAGGTGCATGTGGTGCCACTGGAGATGGTGATATCATGATGCGTTTTCTTCCATGGTAATATGCTCATTTCATTCCTACTTACGTTGTATCATCCTTTGGTGGAAGAAGTTGACTATCATGCGTTGGGTTTATGGTCTTTGGTTCATATTGTAATTCTTAGCATCGGCCTTAAATCAGCTCATCAGCATTGTATGATTGTGTTAGTATTATTAGTGTATAGTCCATAGGATTGTAATCTGTATCAACCTTAAATTGCTTTATATTTTCATATGTTACTTTCGACAAGTTGTGTTGTTTAATTCTTCGAATTCAAGGATCAGGCATCATATACTAAAGATGCCATGGATATCCACCAAAAAAAAACAAAAAAGAAAGGCGTCGTGTATTTTTTTTCCCCCTTTTGCTCGATTTCATTTCTTAGCTGCCTTCTTATGATCTGATGCACCTATATGCACGTGTCTTGTCAATTGCTGCTTGTATCATATTCTTCATTGCATGTGTGTCCTCTTCATTTACATCATCACATCTTGTGATGCATGGTAACTTCTAGGAGTATAAAATTATAACTCTCAACCCTCACCACAACTTCAAAATTTTTGAGCAGGGGAAGGGAACTTTTAATTAAGATGGTATATGAGCAATCCATGTTCAAAGTTCACAAGCCACGTAGCTTGATGCGAACTTAAGGAAGATACTGCTGTATAAGTTCAGTTTTCAACCCATGAAAATGATCCTCAATCTGTGGGAACATGTCGGAGCCTAAAAATATAACCTTGAAGTCTTAGCATAGGTAAAATTACAACATTGGTATATTTTGTTGACCCTATGAAACAGATTGGTATATTTTTTTACTCCGCAGGAACTACGGTGACAAATTGACCTATATTTTAGCTGGAGCTAAAATTCTGGCCAAATTGAGTCACATGATCCTCACGTGCAGGCCAACGTGGCTACTAGCGTGGTGGAAATTGAGATCATTCAAATTGGTGAAAGATGTTTTTTCCTTAACATTAGGGCTCAAAAGCTAGGGTTCAAATTGGGAATTTTGGTTCTTCTTCCTCCTAGTATTAAATTGGTTAGAACAACTAAAATTGGAGATGGATTCTTTATCCTATGCTCTTGCTCGAGGACAAGCTCAAGCATGAGCATGGGAAAAAGCAAACTAAGCGCTCAATGAGATGAAAAGCCCTAATTTACACAAGGCAACCATATTTTAGCGAAATTAAGAGTTTGAACCCATTAAATAACACTAATCATCCTTATTAACCATCTAATTCCTTAAATTATTTTTAAAATTTTGAATTTTGAACTCACCTTTTACGCCTTTCTATAGCCGATGAAATAAACCCCTAATTCTTTCTTGCGCCGCAATATAAACGAAAGAAACCAAGCCTTAGAGGTCCTTCACTCTATGCACAAGGGAAATTTATGCAATTTTTTGAAGATCCGTCCTCTCCGTCACATGAACAGAGAAAAGAGGTAGAATAGAGAATTTGGGGGTTGGGGGCGCCGGGGATTGGGGTTTTTTTTTTCTTTCATAGTCGTTTCCCTGCCACATAAGCCCATTTGATTCACGTAAGCCCACTTAATCCATGTCGGTTGCATGTGAGGAGTCATGTGACTCAATATGGCCAGGATTTTGACTCTGACCAAAATATAGACCAATTTGTCGCCGTAGTCCACATAATATACCAAATTGTTGCTGGAATAAAAAGGTATATCAATATGTCACATAGGGTTAACAAAATATACCATTATGATATTTTTACCTTTGAGCATAACTTCGAAATTTTTGTGCTGTGAAAGGGACCTTATAAGTAAAACATAAATTCATACTTTCTGTTGGACTATGGAAGGGTACGTTTCTTTAGTCCTTCAACACACTTTACTTCCTAAACTTGCTTCTCCATAAGATTTGGCACCAACTCATAGTAGGCTGATTCCACTTTTACTTGCTAGAATAAGCTTTGATAACGTTATGATAATATACTTATTAAGTCAAGGCTTAAAATCAGTTTTTCATATAAATTTCTTCTTGCAGTTACCAAGTTGTGGAGAGCATGCGACAAGGTATGGAGCCAAAGCATGCTGCGGTCGATGCGATATCACGAATTGCACGAAAATACCCAAACTTTGTTGGGGCTGTTTTTGCCCTCAGCAAGAAAGGAGTGCATGCTGGAGCTTGTCATGGATGGACATTTCAGTATTCAGTAAGAACAAAAGAAATGGAGGATGTGGAGATCTTCACAGTGACTCCTTATACTGCAACTAAAGCTTACGGAAATAAAAATTAACGATGCCCCTTTATTACATGATTATACTCTTTCGAGTTTTTCGTGCAAATTGCTTGGTTAGGGTGTTGTCCTATCAAATTTGTCATTAAGACGTTGAAAAATGCTTGTAATAGCCCTCAAAACGGTATAAACCCATGTTCAAATTCAATTGGTTTCTGTATACTGACATAAAACCTTGTCATGGCAAAGAACTTAACTGCTTCATAACTTGAGTTAAAATATGTGGTTGCAACCTTAACAGGTTTACTTGCAGATTGATGCTGCCATTGTTGTCAGCGTTTTTCCTTTTGAGGTAGATTCTCAGGTGTAATATAGGAAACAAATTGGTTGCTGCCGTTGTTAGCATTTTTTCTTTTGAGGTAGATTCTCAGGTGTAATGTTGGAAAGAAATTTGGTCACAGTTACTCCTATCTACTTGACGAGGAAATCTTAGTGATATATTCCTATCGAGTTTGATTTCACTTTCCTCAGGCTTAAGCCTTTCAGAATAAAGATTTGACAGTAATGGCTGAACACAACCGATATGGGTGTGCCCTTGTAATCAAAAGAAAAATTCTCCAAGGACCCAAAATATGAGATTAACAGGGGGACATGTGAGGTGTCCTCCTCCTATTGCATAATGAGCTGGCCATCATTAATGATGGCCATGTCATTATGCAATAGGAGGTGGACACCTCACATGTTCCCCAGTTGGTCCCATATTTTGGGTCCCTATAGCAAAACTCTAACCAAAAGGTCATTTGGGGAGAGGGGCACGTTGTTCAAATAGAAAAATTCAGTGATCTTTGTACCTTAACTTTTAATTGACTGGGAAAAGTAAAAGTGAGATGGAAAACGTCAGATACTTAATTTAGGTCGGCCCGGTTCATGTAAATTTGCAAAAAAAAAAAAAAAAAAAGGTTTGCATAGGAAACCAATCTTTTTTTTTTTTTTTTGTCAACGGTGCTAGTTAAAAAAAAGAGGCGTCCTAGAGTGAATCAATCAATTGCGACTATGATGTTGCTGTAAATTAGTACAACCATGATCGTAGTCTTGAAAATTTTGACGGATCATTCGGTCCCTCCGTTGAATAAGTGGCTCATGCTGAGGCAGTCCCCACCGACTCCTCATCAAAATTCAAACTGCCCGAACGCTGCCGCTTTCATTACTAACCATTATCAGCAAGATTTATTGACGCAAGAGACTCCCTCTCTAATGACGGCAGTTGCGGGAAAAAACCGCCCCAGGTTCTGTCCCTGTCGCTTGACTAGGTCTGGGAGTGCAGAGCAAGACTCTGTGTTATGACTTCAGGGAAAAGTAGCAGGAGGCCCGGAAGCGAAAAGCCAAAAGGTCTCCTCTGTGTGGAAATCTAGTTGTGAATAACCGTCACCACCACGAACCATGGAAACTCCGTGTGGGAAAATAACCCCCTTGCCTCCCAAAGCAGCACCGTTAATGCCTCCCAACGATGGAGAAAGAAGTTTTACAGATATGCACCTCTGTAGAAAATCGGGCACGCGTGTGACACCCCCACTTTAGTCCCACATCGACTAGCATGAAGAAATATTATTAATTTAAATAGAGAAAAACTCAAGGCCCGAGAACAACTAGTGTTAGCATTTTGACAGGAACTTTAGCCAACATTAAATTGCTCTCGGTGGGTCCCACGGCTTGCACGCGCCAACATGCCCGTAGAACCGGGGCGTGACAAATGGTATCAGAGCAATTATCAGCCGAAAGTGTGGAGCTAAGTGTCATACTGGGCTAAGTGTTACACCGTATGAATGCGGTGGGAGCCACCTCTAGTGTAAGGTGGGGGTGATTGTGACACCCACACTTTAGTCCGACATGGACTAGTGTGAAGAAATGTTAGTGGTTTAAATAGAAAAAAGCTTATGGCCCAAGAACAACTAGTGCTAACATTTTAACAGTTAACTTTAACCAACATCAAGTTGCTATCAACACAATTACCAACTTTAACACGTATGGTGCATACAGATCGTGTTGTGTTCCTCCTTTAGGGGCTGTTTGGTTGTATGTTTTTACCGTGTAAAAGGATGGAAAGTGTAAAAAAGTGGGTCCCAATGTCAGCTTTCATCACTTTCAATTGTTTGTTTGTAGTTGTGAAAATAGTGTAAAATGATTTCATATGCTGATGTGGCTTGTAAAGTGATTTCATAAAAAAAAGACATGATTTTAGGAGAAAGCTGACATTGAAATCAGTAAAAAATAATAAAAAATAATTACAACCAATATGATCATTTGAGTATGGACCATTTTTTACACTTTCCAAACAAACAATTAAAGTTACATTTACAAACCAAACAAGCAATTTATGATTCCAATGGAATAAAAAACAAACAAAAGAAAAATATAAAAGTAAAATTGATGAGGTGGACAACAACTTTCCAAGTTGTGTCATAAATACACAACTTTACCAACCACAACCAAACAGCCCCTTACTCCAGACTTGATTTTCTGTACAGACCCTGCCCATATAGGAAACCTTTGAACAGTAACAATAATGATAAGCATGTAATATATAGAAACGATTTAATTTGAACAAGTAGTGCTTATCCACTAAAACAATTCAATGATTGAAGGCAAAAAAATGACGAAAGATGAAGCGCAAGAACTCTTGCTCCACGCCCACGGCTCAGTGGAGCAGCGTCCATTCAGTGTCAAATCAAACAACCGCACACTATTCATGATTAATTGGCATCTTTAAAAAAGTGGATTAATTAACAAATAGTGGATAAGTTTCCTTTTATGCTTTCGTTAATCTTAATCCCAAACTAATTAATTAACAAATAGTGGATTAAGGAATAAAAAATATAGAAGAATACGTGATGATCCTGACATTTTTTTGTAAAAAAGAAGCAACTGATCCCATGCTCGTGGTGGGCAACTAATGCAGCTCCCACAAGCAAAGCATGTGTGTTGTAGTTGCTTTATTGAAAAGAGAGTAATGCAACGTTGGATTCGGCTTTGCTTTAATAAAAAAATTACCAGCAAAGATACAAACACTGTTTATGCTTAGTTATTGCTTGGAAAGTAAGTGACCCATCAGATCACTTGACACGAAAGAATACTGGTATAAAAAGGACAAATTTTTAAAACCATCCCCTTTTAAAATTTATTTATAAAAAACCATCCATTTCAACCTTAATTTCAAAAACCGACCCAGTTGGTTGAAACTGGGACGGTTTAAAAAAAAAATTTCAAACTTCACGGGAGTTGAACTCCCGTAAAGTTTTGTTATGAGAAAAAACTTCACGGGAGTTCAACTCCCGTGAAGTTTGAATTTTTTTTTTTAAAAACAGACCTAGTTTCATCCAACTAGGTCTGTTTTTGTAATTAAGGTTAAAAAGGGTTTTTTTTTGGGAATAAATTTCAAAACCGGATGGTTTTGAAAATTTGTCCGGTATAAAAATCATAACTTCCGGTGAAAAAGTAGGGGAAATTATCAAGGAAACAATGCCCATATCTGTCTTTGGGCCAGTACGTCTTATTTTGTAGGGTTAACTACTAATAGACCCCCTCGAAGTACCGTCGTTTTTAACTCACTACCCATGTTCATTGTCGAAGATAGACCCTGGGTTGGGCTTTGTTTTGACTTTGTTAGCCTCAAATAGACTCGATGATTTCACCCAATGCTAAGAGAGTAAAGACGTTTAACCGAGGGGGGTCCATCTACAACAATGAAACTTCAGGTGGTAGTAAGTTCTGTAACGCTCCGCCCCGGAATCCCGGAGTCGGTACGCTATTAGATCTGATGGACTAGCCTCACAAACCACCACATGTCTTTTCAGCACGTTTTGTCCTCACTCACGCGCTCCCTGGAAAACTTCCCAGGGGGTCACCCATCCTAGAATTTCTCCACGCCAAGCACGCTTAACTTTGGAGTTTCTAAGAGTTGGGTTCCCGAAAAGAAGATGCATCTTGGTAGTATGAGTATTCCAATCAAATCTATTAATACTAATCACATCACCCTCTCAAGGGTTAGGGTATTACAAGTTCCAAACAACAAAATACTACAGGGGGTCTATGTGCAATTAAACCCCATCGATCCGAGTATCCTCTTAAACTATCAGCAGGCTTCACCAATGGTTATAATATCAAAGTAATTAGCTAACCACACACATAAGCAAGATTAAGAAAAGTCATCAGCAAACTCCCTCTATATGCGTATATAAGAGGCCACCAAGGCCTTCAGGAGGTGGAAGCAAGGAAAAGGAGACCTGAACCATGCTGATACTCGAGCTGGGCATCTGGTTCATCCCTTTCACTCTTGTTGTTGCCCCATGGAGGAGGCTGGTGGTTCTAGTCTCCAACCTTCAGCAAATACTGGAGAGCATGGC
>NC_033797.1:136747357-136750126 GCF_001876935.1 Asparagus officinalis
CGCAGCCGTCTCCATCCGCTTGGCGAGGATCCAGTCGATGACATTTGTGTTGTAAAGAATTGTGATCGATGCTTCTGGTAGACTTCACAAGTTCGTATTTAGCAGGCAAGTTTTTTTTTTCGTAGGGTTGGAATACTAACTTAGCGCGCTGCTTTCTCCTTGTGACTCTACGTATTCGACGCAAAGAGAAGCTAAGCTAAGACATGAAGGGAAGCAAAATCTATGGCGTTACTTTTAAAGCTTTGGTCGTCCAGCTACAGCAAGGCTCAAGTTAAAAGAGAGAGTAGATATTTTGGTCAGATAAAGTGAAGCGGATGAAGGGTTTTCTATTGATTAGGATGCCGTTTCAATGAGTTGGTGTAGGGAATGCGCCTTGATTATATGGCTACTTGTAGAATATGATAATGTGAACGTTACGTGTGTGAGAGCTTGTTCAGCTGTCAGCGTTAGCTTCTGGGTTATTTTGTCTTCTTCAGCTAATGATTTCCATAATTAGAGTAGTTTGAGAGGGAAGTACCTGCTTGATTTTTTTTTTCTTCTCTCTTCTTCCAGTTTCGTAGAAATTCTCAGGTATATATCTTGATGTCCAACGTCACTTGATGTGCCGCTGGAGGCGCAACCAGGCAGCAATTCCTGCTTGGCACAAGAAAAAAAAAATTAATGATTGCTCAAGCACAGGAAAAGAAAGCGAAACATCTATTTTCAATCTTGCGATTTAAAGATAAAGATTTCTCTTGCATCCTGATTCTTGATGTACGCAAAGCAAGAAAGACTCCCTTCCTCCAGGAATGCTTTTGAATTAAGATTCGTGCATAATTTCAATTGTGGGACTGAAGCTCAGGTTTGACTGGCAAAACAAGAAAGTACTACAGTAATTCTATAGTTTCCTTTTTATTTGTCTTTGTTTCTGCAAAAATCTCAAATGGATGTCTGTTATTTCCTCTTCTTTGCGGACGGACACCCCGAAACTCTATTTGTGCGGATAGAGCCCCTATACTATTTGCCCAAGTGCAGATAGACCCCTAAGTGAGTTTTTTCACTCTTAAAAAGAGTCGAAAGAGCTCACTAAGGAGGTCTACCTGCACCAATAGAACTACTGCGGGTCTATCCACACTTGGTCTATATATAGTACACGAAGTCTATCCACAATTAACCATTTAGGAAATAACAACAGGGGGTCTGTCCGCAATTGAACCCTTAGGATATTAGCAACAAAATCCAGCACGTCTCGCATCCAATCTCTAATGCTGATCATCATGACCAAAATTTAACATAGCTTAGTTGAGAGATGTTGAGAAACAACATGGTGAAGCTTTCTCAAATACATTTGGCATTAGTTTTAGAGAGCCAAAAGATGGTACATAAATTGGAAAAAAAAAAAACAGTATAAAAGCAGGTTTGAGGTCATGGTTAACGGAGTAGATGCTCAAGGAATCACACTACACACTCTCATCAAAGGATAAAGGGTGAAATAGCAGAAAAAAGCAGCAGACTTATAAAGGACTACTAAATTCATTTCATCCCCCACCGCCTCCACTTTAATGTTGATATGGGAAACATTTGCAGTTTTTTCTTTCTCAACTGTTCTGTCACAGTCAAAAGCATAGACACAATAGTTTTTAATATAAAACATAAGAGGTAAATATAAATTATAGGTAAAACATTTTGTCATGGTGAAATTGCTGCTCATTACGTGGCTTGGATGTGATTTAGGTAAGCATCTACAGTAGCCAGGTTAGGGCTTCACTACTAGCTATGATCATGTCACCAAAATCGCAATCAATTGCTAAATACATCTCAATTATATGACCTACAATCATGAGGTGGTTCCGACATCAGATCAGTTCTTCCATCAAATTCAAAATGCTTGAAAACCGAAGGCTCATTCGGATCCATACCAGGATTCCTTGGTAACGTGCTTCCACAAAATTATTACAGATTACGCAATGGTGTCTTGCGAAAAATTGTTGTTCAGGGAAAAAAATTTATTAGAAACTCTTCAATTTTGTAAATTAGTGACAGGATCACTTGAAGTTATTAGCATCAACAATAATCTAATATATATACTTCCTATGTCCTTAAAGCCAACTTAAATAGAGATTTAATCTTGTTTTTATACGATGTAACGTTCCATTCACATTGACGCAATTTTCTTTTTCCTTGCAGGAGATGTTACCTATGGTAATCTTGTTGCTTTGCAGAGTACAAAGTCAGTGAGCATTGTCTTATTCCCTTGAGAAAAGTAGAAAGGCACGAACAAACCAACCAGAGCATCTAAAAGGACTTGAGATCTTTGATGTTGATCTAATCTAACCAGATTAGTTAACATTATCTATCACCAACCAAAACCATATAAAATATAGAATCAAAAATTTTGAAGCTCGCCGCTTGTGACAATGTTTATGGTGGGAATTTGGTTGCACATAAAGGATTTCCCTCATTTCAATCACTATCAATTATGATTTCCTAAAAGCTTTTGTGTCCTGCCTAAACAACCAAAATTCTAGATCCAAACACTAATCCCACAACGTAGATGTGAGTGCGTGTCCATAGCCTAAATTTAGAACTTCCTAAAGTTGTTACTAACATCTTCTCAAATTTGAGCCTCTTAAATCATAATCTATAATCTGTTTTATTAAGTAAATCTTCATATTTCAGTTTCGAACTAATCTCTTGCCGCTCCAATTATTGAGTGTTGATTATTAGGGGGTAGACTAAAGAGTGCTAATTCACCAGGTATATACAATTACTTTCTTCTTGCCATGACTT
>NC_033797.1:136750136-136753197 GCF_001876935.1 Asparagus officinalis
ATTCAGTCCTAAATAAATAACAAAAATCAATCATAATTAAATTATCTAATCCTAACTAAAATTAAAATCTAAATTATAATCCTAACAGAATTATCCTAATCTCAACTTTAACATTTTGAAACCACTAGTTTTTATGCACGTGTATTGCACGTGGTTAAATATTATAACTATTTACTTTTAGTTAATTTTCTTACTAAAATTTATTCTTTGATTTCAATTTGATAGTTTTTACTCACTTATGCCTCTAAAATTTAATATTGTGATTATTTATCTTCTTTAATATTTGTTTGAATGGGTTATACCTAAAAAAAATTTTACCCTATGAATATTACTAACATAATAGAATAATGTTTATAAAATATAATCAATTAATGCTAAGCTATTATATTACTGTCTTTCATTCTATCAATATATCAAACTTTAATCTATCAATATATTTTTCAAATTTCATGATTTTTCTTTTGTAATTTTGAACTTTTAAGGGTCTTTCTACAATTTTTAAAATTGAGGGTGTTAATTGTAAATTTTAAATTTTAGGGGGGCTACTACTAATTTTTAGATTTTATGTTCGTTGTTTTAAGTTTTGAAATGTCAAGATGTTTTGTGTAATTTTGAACTATTGAGGGTGTTTTGTGCAATTTTTGAAACTTTTTAGTTTTTTAACAGTAATTCATGTATTATAGTATGTTAGCTACTTATTATTACCATTAGAGATCAATATTTATAAATTATAATCAATTAATATTAAACTATTATATTATAGTCTTTTATCAGTTTTTTGTGATTTAGTCTTCTTTCAATTAATGATACATATGTATTTTTTCTGCTCTAACATATTGGTAAAATTATATGTAGTTACTTTAATTTATACAATAATATTAATTTTTAATCTATCATATATATTTTAAAAATTTTATTCTTTAACTGGATATTTTAAGATGTTATTATTATTATTTTTCTACCAGTATCAACTTGACTATTTTTAGATTCTGAAAAGGGATAGTAAACCTTAAATTATAAGTTATATTTATATATCTTAATGAAAGAATATCAGACAAATACTCTTTTCTTTGCCAAGTTCTAAATTTTTAGCTTTTTATTTTATGTAATTTTAAACTTTTGAGAGTATTTTGTCTAATTTTTAAAACTTTTTGCTTTTTTGTAATACTTTATGTAATAAACTGATACTGCAGAGCTGTTTCATACATTTTATTAATCTTATTTAAATTGTTGAGCTAGAGATAGTTCATGGGGTATTAGGATACGATACAAGTATGATTAGGATATATTATAATTTAAATTAAATATTTAAAATAGTACATGGTAATTTTGACTATTGAAAGCTTTTTTCGAACTCGTGCTTTTAAAGGGAGTATGATATGATTTTTATTTTCCTTTATTTTTCTTTTTTTATAATATTGAAAATGACTTTTGTTTCTTTAATTTTTTTGGTGGATTTTATAAATATCTCATTCACATTATGTACATTTGTAGGTCTACGTTGTTCCTGGGTTCGACCTTTAGGGTAGACATTATTTGTCTCATTAATTTATTTGGTTTTTGTATATACACCCTTCATTTTGTAGATATTTGCAAATTTGGCATTTAATAATTTAATTTAGATTTACATTTTAATTTAAATTGTATCCTTATCTTCATACTATGCATATCTAATAAGAATTCATCAATTTATCAACTTACTCTTAATTAATGAAATAATATTTGAATTACAATGGTATTTTTGTCTATCAAAAGATTTTTCCGAACTCGTGCTTTTAAAGGGAGTATGATATGATATTGTCCTGCATCATATAGCCAAGGCTTTTGGCAAAACTAAAAGGGCAACATGTCGAAGTTTAGTAAGGCAGTAAAGTTGCACCCAGAAAAAGGGGTCATACTAGAAAAATGCAAATGGGCAACATGATACCCTTTCAATGAACGAAATGCCTAAAAGGAGTCTCTGGATTTTCTTTTTGCTGCCATTCAACTTTGACCTTGATCTACAAAGCAAGAACATATATTAGAAAGTAGGATACTATTTTCAATTTTCCTCATGAATAGCACCATCTAGTGTTTACAACAGTCCGGGCTAAGTTTTCTTTAGATCACACCCCCCCAAGAAAAGCCTGCTTTTCAAATGTCAAACATGGGCCTATTAACATGTTCAAACTGCATAATTTATGCCTCTCAGGTCATAGAAAATAATAAAAAAGTAATATTGTGATTAACTGTGGACAGTGACGTTCTCGCGGCGATGGTGGTTAAAAATGGACAGTGTCATCCTAATGGAGTATAGAATACAACTGTACACAGGTAGCAGGTGCTGTAAACTAACTCACTTATAATCTATACTAGTAGTAATGAGCCCATACTATGTGCAGAATTGCTTCCTACTCTGCCCATGCATGAAGTTCAGCAATCAAAGCATCAAAACTTGAAACATAAAACAGCACGTTACTCTGCCCAATTATTTCCCTGGGATTAGAATGCCCAGAATTAAGATGAAAGAAGGAAGGTAACATGTAGTAATGCCAACCAAAGGAGAAGAATTTAGGAAAATCAATAGTACATTCTCGTCTATACATGATAAACCACCAGCTAGAAAGGTACCTTTCCTCTTTAGACAAGCAGGGTAATCTTCTTTTGCTCTTATTGCACCTTGGGAGATGATGTGTGCTTCTACTTTCCGATCTCCAGCAGCAACATGAAATCATAAGAAGATTGGTACGAGCAAATCCAGAGACAGGAACACATTTTCAGGTGAACTTTAATTCTAAAGCCTTTTGCAGTCCAGCAGCAAAGTGATCCAGAGACTGGAACACACTTTCCTATCCTGGATCCTGATTGAACAATATAGAAGTCTTTAAAACAAGAGAATATGCAATCAATTACAGCTGAAAATAGACATTAGGAGAACATTGTGTTTGAAATTTCTCTAGATTTAGGTAGTTATCAGATGGTTTCTAATTCTATAGATTTCTGTTCAATTTGGACAAGTTCGAGTCCAACTGAGTCCACAAGGCCCTCTTTAATAAACAGGGACGCAAACTTCAACACCCAC
>NC_033797.1:136753203-136761781 GCF_001876935.1 Asparagus officinalis
CCCCCCCCCCCCCAGCCAAAACCCAAAGAAAACAAAAACAAAAACAAAAACAAAACAAAAGAATAACAACAAGAAAATTGGCATTCAAGAAAACTGCTAATTGTCTGTACTTAATGAAGAATTGTTCTAGTTTGATGCAACTTTACAACTTCTGCAAAGGTAAGAAGTTAATGAAACCTTTACAAATCATGAGAGTTAGAAGCGACTGTAATGTTCTAGATTATTGTGGTTACATTTCATCGTATTCAGATTGCCCACAGGTGTATTTGGTATGTTGCATTCATGGTACAAAATGCAACTTTAAGGTTAGTACTATGTCTGTAGTTTTCCTTGTGTATTTGGCTATTTGCTAATATAGATTTGAGCTTGGTTGTGTCAGTCATCATATTTTTACTAAATCCATCAAGCAATGGTCAAAGTTTTCAACACATGATCGAGGGAGGTTTTAGTTACTTAGATTGCTTACAGGTGCATTCAGTATGTTGCATTCATGGTACAAAATGCAACTTTAAGGTTACCTTATTGTCCGTAGTTTTCCTTGTGTATTTGTTAACATAGATGGTTGAGCTTAGTAGTGACGGCTCATCGTATTTATACTAAATCCATCAAGCATTTGATATAAGCTTTCAACACTCGACCTTAAGGGGATCAAGTTACTTTGGTGATCTACCCCCACTGTTACTTCTGCTTGCATCGGCATCCTACCATTAGGAACTAGTATAAACCATCAAATAGAAGATATAATTTAGAATATAAACCTCATATAAATATTTTCTTGTAATGTTATAAAGGCTTAACCCTAGATATAACCAAAAAAAGCTTTAATCTATTGTGAGTTCTAGTGTGTGTGTGTGTATATGTGTGTTATCACACAACACACACCACACACACACACAACCACACATAATATATATATATATATTATATAATTATATATATATATAATATATATATATTATATATATATATCATTTATTAATATAAAAATATTTTCATATCATGACAAGAATCCCTAGGCAATATGAGTGGCTAAAAAGTTTGCGTGGATAACTTTTTACTATCCACTTAGTTGACAAAGTTTGCTCTCTATATATATATATATATTGAGAGAGAGAGATTAATGGGTATCTTTGTCATAGAGGACGATTTCCCTCATGTCGCCTATGTGGTACAAGTTCATCCCATATTCTCATAAAGTAGGCACAAATCTCCACCAACTCACAACTCTCTCTCCGACTTTATGATAGGCGTCAAGGAGGAAATCCCTCCTATGACAATGATACTCATTAATCTTATATATATATATATATATATTGATGTGTGTGTGTTTGTGTGCTGACGCTGCGCGCTATATATATATATATATAATATATTATATATATATATATATATATATATATATATATATATATATATATATATATTATATTATATATACTATTATATATCATATATATATATACACACACTAGGTTTTATGCACGTACAATACACGTGGTTAAATACCATGATTAAATATTTTCAATATATTTTCTTACTAAAATTTATTTCTCAGTTCCACTTCGATTGTTTTTGCTCACTTATATCTTTAAACTTTAGCATTGTGATTATTTATTTTCTTTGATAATTGTTTGAATGTGCTACACTAAATTTAAATTTTCATGATTGATAATTGAATTGCTAGGAAACAAATGTAATCTAAAACTAATTTGAATTCTTATGTTATTTGGACCGACACAAAACAAAGCTTGGTTTGAGAAAATATAATGTTGTAAAAGTGAAAAACACTTAAAAATAGCGTTATAAAAGAAAGATGAATAATTAAAGCCAATAAGCCAAGATGATTAATTAATGTGGTATAGAGCGAAATTAAAGAGAATATGAAGTTTATTGCTAATCATTCATAAACTTCAGAATAAATCATAAACTAAAGATTAATAATAACTCTAGTACACTTTTATATGATAAAATCATCCACATAACCATATAAAAATACTTAAAAGAGTTGATGAGAATCCCTTCTAAATATTCTTGGTTTTACTCAAAAAATTAAGTTATTCTATAAAATTCGAAAAACAAATCTTTTATTCTTTTTGTTTTGTTTTTTTATTAAGTTAAGATCAATCCTTCTTTACATTTATCTTCTTCCTAAGCAATTCTAGAGTTGTGTCTTCATTGTCTACATTGATTGTGACATCAGGTTGGAGTTTAATTTCTTGTGATGTTATTTTTCTATGAGCTCGTTCATCTTCTGTCTTATCGTCTTACTTCACAAATAAGTTAAATGTATTTTCGATATTCAATAAAAAACTTTTAAAAATACAGACTTTTATTATTTTTGTATTTTAATGAGATTAAATGTTAATTTCGTATATATAAATTTTTTACGTTTCTAATTTATTTTTTAAATAATGTTAGGAGTTACCTATTTTTTCTTTGCAATGAATTTTTTCTAGTGTGCATCCAATAAGAGTTTATGTTGCATTAAATAATACTATTTTTTTGCTCTGTTTGTGTCATTTTCCACAAGAATTTAAACTAAATAATTGTATTTTCCATTATCAAATAATCTTAGATTATAATGTTAATATTTAATTTTGATATGTTTATTTCATGAAGAAGGGATATTACTCAACGTTGGTATTACATCATAAGTGATCCTATGATATTTATCATTTGGATATTCTTAGCAACATCGCTATCCACTTTCTTGTTGTAGCCTTTGCAAACTATATTGTAAATGATAGTTATATTTACATTATAGGTCCAATAGCGTGTCTGTATATTAGTATAGTATTTTTAAGTTTAATTGTGTACATTTTAGAGTAGGTCTTGTAAGAACATACCACTTTGAATGTTGTGATGATTACATATATCAATAGTTTAAATTTGTATGGTATTTGTAAAGAGCCTTGATGAATATGCTTTTATTTTGGCAGCTTATTCTGAAAGAGTCATACGTATTAGCTTTAAAGTGTAATATTTTTTCTTTATTGTGTTATATAAATGTTTAGTTGGTTTACTTACCATTCTCTTATTTCTTCAATAAGTTGTATCTTTGGGTTGATATGTATTGTTAACATAATTTACGATGACATGCATATTTCCCACGCAAATTTGAGACATATATAATGTGAATTTTGATAAAAATTTTAGAGGTAAAATATGTTACCTTCATATTTAAAGATTTTGAAACCTGACAGTGTTATTACATGTTTATCTTTAATCGTGCCTTTAAAAATTGATCATTCATTGGTAATCATATCCCCAAATAAAGTTACTTGCAGAGTCATGCCACTATATAGGAAAAAGTATGAAAATTTAATTACAAACGCTTACTAATTTTTTTTGTATCTTTTATGGAGAATGCTTTTTTGATCAGGATAAAGTTGTTCAATATGTTCTTCAAGAGGAACTCAGTTGGTGCTTCTTTGCTAGATATAACTTTTGTTAATGTCAGTTCAAGTGATTTATGAATGTTTTCGAATTTTAGATTTATTTCCTTCACTTCTCCATTTGAAATGAAAATAGCTTGATTTTTTTAAAGGATATCTATGAACTTTCTGATAATTTCTCTATTCATAAACTTGTTACTCCATGTCATCTCCAAATGATCTATGATCACATATCATACTCTTGAGCTATTTGCAAAAAATGCTTCCAGTTTTGACGCATCAAATTCTATGGTGAATTAAATATCATACTCTTGAGCTATTTGCAAAAAATGCTTCCAGTTTTGACGCATCAAATTCTATGGTGAATTAAGCAGATAATTATATAATGAGAAGCTGATTGACAAGCTATTAAAGCTGAGGTAGGCATGTAGTTTGAGGGAGGCATAACGGAGCTCCGAGAGGTGTCCCTTTGGATTCATTAACTCATTGTATTTTTTAATACCCTATAAATATTATTAACATCAAAGATGAATGTTTATACATTGTAATCAATTAATGTTAACTTTTTATATTATAGTCTTTTGTCGGTTTTATATAATTTAGTCTTCAATCAATTATGTTATTAGTAAAATTATATGCAGATCATTAAATTTATATAGCAACATTAATTTTTAATCTATCATATATTTTTTAAATTTTTACTCCTTAACTATCATTAAATTTATATAGCAACATTAATTTTTAATCTATCATATATTTTTTAAATTTTTACTCCTTAACTGAATAGTTTTAATTTATTATAATTGCTATTTTAATCTATCATATATTTTTTAAATTTTTACTCCTTAACTGAATAGTTTTAATTTATTATAATTGCTATATTTTACCAGTATTAACTTAGACTACTTTTAGATACTGAAAAGGGATGATAAACTTTAAATTGATAGTTAAATTTATATATCTTAGTAAAAAGAATATCAAATATTTACTCTTTTCTTTGCCAAATTTTAGCCTTTTTGTGATTTTGAACTTTTGAGGGTGTGTTTTGTAATTTTTAAACTTTGATAGCATTTTTTAAAAATTTTAAATTTTACGTTGGGTGCTTGTAATTTTTATATAATTTTGTGAGTTCAAATGTTAAGATGGTTTTTGCAACTCTGAAATTTAAGATTTTTTTTGCAATTACTAAAACATTGTGTTGTTTTTTGAAAAAAATTAATTTTCAGCAATTTGCTGATAACTTCTAGATTGGATGTTTACCAGTTATAAGTTTTGAAATTTCAGGATATTTTGATATTTTTAACTTTTGATGGAGTTTTTGTACTTTTTGTAACTTTGAGATTTTTTTACAAAATTTAAATTTTCAAGTGGTCTATGTTGTTTGTAAGTTTTAAAATCTCTAAATTTTAAGGTGCGTTTTTATAATTTGAACTTTTGAGATTGTTTCTGCAATTCCAAATTCCTTGGGGGGCTATTGTTAATTTTTAGATTTTATGTTTGTTGTTTTAAGTTTTGAAAAGTCAACATGTTTTGGGTAATTCTAGACTTTTGAAGATATTTTGTGTAATTTTTTTTTAAAAAGTGGGTTTTTTTATAATACTTCATGTATTATAATATGTTATCTATGTAGAATTTCTTAATCTTATTTGTTTATACTGTTGAGCTATGGGTGGTTCATGTGGAGTTAATATAGGATATAATTAGTATTTGGATAGATTAACATTTAAATAAAATATTCAAAATAATATTTCATGTAGTTTGTTAATCTTTTTTTTAATTGTTGAGCTATTGGGTAGTTCATGTGGGATTAGATAAGATACAATTAGAATTAGAATAGATTAAGATTTAAATAAAATATTTAAAATAATGAATGGTAATATTGACTATGGAAAGATTTTTCCCGAACTCGTGCTTTTAAAGGGAATATGATACACACACATACATGTACACACACATACATACATTGATACATATATGTACATACATAAATGTATGTATGTATATGTGCGTGTGTGTACACACACACATATATATGAGAAAAATGGGTATGCTTGGTACCAAGCACAAAAAATTGTGCTTGGTAGTGAGGTGGCATAATCCCTTCCACTCATTCAAATGATTGCATATCCACATGCACTCCTCAACCCATGTGATTATGGTCTCCCATTTGAACGAATGAAGAGGATTGTGCCACCTCACTACCAAGCACAAAAATTGTGCTTGGTACCAAGCATACCCACATACACATACACATACACATACGCATATATAAAATTCCCTACCTATAACCACATCCCATACCACTAGTAAGAATCACAGGCCCACAACCATTGCTTATTGAATATCAAACTCTACAGCATTTTAACACTTTTCTTCTAGATGATAGTTGTTAACTTACCTTCTACATCAGCAGTCCTTGACCAACCACAATATGCAATTCAACTTCTGCTAAGCAATACACAGCATCCAACCTTCAACATAATGTTCTCCTTTATGATCTGAAAAGACTCCAAATGAGCCCATTCAACAAGAAACATTTGCATGCTCCAAAATAAGAATTTAATGCATGATATAGTGATCACAGTTGTCCAGGTGGGACTGTTGATATCTAAGTGAGTATTTAGGTTGAAGCAATGGAGCAGTAGCATTGTACATGTTTCTTATGACAGGTGGATCACCGGGCACAAGCAAATTTATCTGCAAATTGGATAACAAAAAAAAAGTACCTCAACGGCGTTAGGATTCATCAGATTGAAGTCAAGGGACAGAACATTTGAGTGCTTCTCACATTTGGTTGAGCACATTGTCGGCTTTGTGCCTGTGAAGTAAGCATTCTTGGACATAGGTCTTCCATTTGATAGATTATACAGTAGTCCTGTAATGACGAATATTTTTCTCGCGCTTAAGATGTATGTATGTATAAGTGGATTAAGAATCGCTTGGTTTTTTGAATTCTTCTGAGAATGGACACGAGTGGAATAGTATGATGGAGAGGTAGGGTGCCTCTTGATGCCACCACAGACGACCAAGTGTTGCCCAAATCATCTATATATTGTCAATCTCCTTGGTTGTTTTATCTTGGCCGCTTGATGTAATCATGGGGTTACTAAGGATGGAAGACAATATTCCCCAACAAACCAGGCGTGCATCTTAAAATGTACACAATTTCGCAATTCCAAGGGCATGTTATAGACCCAATTCCAAGGATACTGATGTCATCTTCATTCAGGTTCATAGCATTAGAAGATTGTCCCCAGTTGACAAATTGCCATCTTCAAATGTGGCACCCCCATCTAAGGGCTTTTATATATGCAGTGCTAAGGATTCTAATCCTTGATTCTATTTTTCCAAGAGGATTCGTGAACTCCAAATCAACTACCCGTTGCATGCCATCTTTTGACTAAATTCCTTAGGATTCAACCCTAGGAGGGCCTAATCTTTGCATTAGGAAGAGGATGTTAAGATCTCTTTTCTCTGATCCATACGGTCTTTCTTTACTACAAATCACTCTTTGGCCAGAAAGTAATGAGTTGTTCTGAAATGACATTCAAACAAACTAGTTTAGAATGTAATCCAAAGGACATCACTGAAAAGGGCATGGGTAAAATCCCAGGAATATCACTTCAAAAGATATACAAGAATTCTTGTTACAGCCACCAAAAAGAAAGGCCTAAATAAATACTTTAAAAAATGCCGATTTCTGTCGTGAGCTAAGATCATTTAGGAAAGATTCACCTCTAGTCTAAGAGAAAGCTGTGATTGCAGGTACTTACATATAGCAAGTGCTGAAACAAAAAAAAAAATTCCAAATGAACTTCGAACTGAAAAGTTGAATTTCGTAATCATAATCGACAGAGAAATCTATAAAACAATAGGCAAATCTTCACAACTTCTGAGCAACTAAAATTAACAATTTCATGCAGCTTATACATTGCAAGAAGAAACAATATCTGTGGCATCTAGATTATTGGCATTAGTTCACTAGGTGAATCACCTACACAAATTAATTATGGGAAAATATCAGCTATAAAGATTCAACCAAACAATTAACAAAAGGAAAATAAAGCCAAAAATACTTATGCTTTTCAGTAACTCTTTCAACATAGAGAAATGGCAACCAAGTACAACATTATCATTCATTTATGAAAACAGTAAGATATTTAAGAAATGTGAACGTGATGACAGAATTCTTAAAAAAGAAAATAGGCGATAGGCGATATGAATAGGTGAAGGAAAGGAGTCATTCTAACTAGAGATTAGTTTTCTTTTGTAACCATTCTATACGAATGTTGAACAATGTTAATGGCTGAACATTCACAAAGTGTCTCCTCCAAACTTCCGTTGATTCTGTTGTCAGCAATAAATAATTACATTTATTAACCTGATTCAGATAGAATCAACTGATAAATATGCACTGCCAGTACTCGACTGTCCACATATACCGAAATGCAGCAAGACCTTGGTTTCAAAGTCAAGAGTTCATATTGTAGCGAGCTACAGAAACCAGAAGGGAATAACAACACTCTATAATACAACCTGAATCCAAAGTTGTCACTGATGTTTAATTGCCTAGCTAGCTGGAATTTCCAAGATATTCCTTAGGAGAAAATAAGTTTCTCTGGTTACCATGATGGTCGCTTCGCGATGAAAAAACCTCTAACCATTGCTTGGGAGCTGCCGGATGGATGCCATAGAGGTTAATTACAAACCTCCTCTCAGCATTTGCAAGTATAGTCGCAGGAGAAAACTGCTTCTTTACCAAACCATTCTCTTTAAGCCAAT
Source organism: Asparagus officinalis (assembly GCF_001876935.1). Taxonomy (NCBI): domain Eukaryota; kingdom Viridiplantae; phylum Streptophyta; class Magnoliopsida; order Asparagales; family Asparagaceae; genus Asparagus; species Asparagus officinalis. The sequence goes on from NC_033797.1 coordinate 136,761,381, forward strand.
TCATGATGTTAAATCGAGGCTTGATCCTATTCTCCAAATCAAAACATAAAAAGGCCGGGAAACTATTGAGATACTGCAGAGTATAACCGAGGTCGTTGAGGAGGTAATCCACCTTCTCACGAATCGATTCCGTGCTCTGATTAAGCAATTTCGGCGTCGCACTCACCATCCTACAAAGAGTACTGTATTCAACCCCCATTTCCAGCAGACAATCAAATCTCTCCTGCAACTGGTCTCTTGTTCCGTTAACTCTCGATACAACCTTAGACGTGATCTTATTCTTCCCAAACCCAATACTAAAAAAGAACTCCAGCTTGTTATCAACCTGTTCTTGCTTCTTCATGTCCTTCATCCGCGCCACGTCTTCTAAAAACTCGACCTCCAATTTCTCAGAACCCGAT
>NC_033797.1:136761806-136762382 GCF_001876935.1 Asparagus officinalis
TCCCCCTTGGTTTTGCAAAACCTGCTCCCCTGTGTACTTCCAAAAAGAAAAGTTTCAACATTGCTAAAATTGGACAAATTTTCGAAACAGTCTTATTTGGACTTTTATTTGCAACAAACGACCCGTTTCGAAGTTATTTGTAAAAACCGACCTGGTTTCAGCCCTATCGCTGAAACCATGTCGGTTTTTGAAAAAATTTTACGAAACTTCACGGGAATTGAACTCAACTCCCGTGAAGTTTAAAAATATGCTAAACTTTACTGGAGTTCAACTCCCGTGAAGATTTATTCAGATAACAGACTTCACGGGAGTTGAACTCCCGTGAAGTCTGTTAGAGTATTAAAATCTTCACGGGAGGTGGAGTTACAGGACAAATTTCCCAGAGAATCGCTCTCACGGAAATTTAGACTGCAACTTCACGGGAGTTAAACTCCCGTGAAGCTACAGGTTTTACAAAACATGCACAGACTGCTGTGATGTGCATGTTTTGTATACATCTACCTGTTTAACTCATATATATAACTATTTACCTGTTAACAACAATTACTACAATATATATATATATATATATATATA
>NC_033797.1:136765467-136805217 GCF_001876935.1 Asparagus officinalis
GTTCTGTTCGCTCGGCGGTCGACCGACGCGGTCGACCGCTGAGTTCGAGTGGGAGTTCCGGTCGGCCGCGACGAATATTCGGTCGACCGCGACTCAAATTCGGTCGACCGCGACATAATTCCGGTCGACCGAAGTGTCTGGCGGGCGTCCGCTAAAATTTTGTATCAGAGTTCGGTCGACCGGACCGGTCGACCGACGAACCCTCTGGGGCATAATTCCAGTTTTGCTGTATTTGGATATTTTCACTCCTATTTGGGGGTTTGTTTGGATTATCTGACCATGGTAATTGATCCCACTACGTGTCCATGCATGATAGGTGACCTGGGGTGTAAATTTGGGACTTATAAATTATTTTGGTTATGAGATAAATGAGCAAATTTCACTACATGAGAGAAAGCACTCTTTTATTGTTCCACAGTCCTCGTGTTGGACTATAATCCATAGAAGTCCTCGTGTTGGACTATAATCCCTCTCAGTCCTCGTGTTGGACAATTTGACACTTATTCCACGAGTTTGGATAACTACGATAGTTAGTTCTTGTTTCGGACATGATTCATAACCCTGCATACGATTGTTATTCTACATTTTTCAACATGATGAATGTATAGATTTGGTATGACACTTATGAAGATTTTGACCTGATATTCATGTAAGTAGTAATATGATATTCATGTTGGTTATGTCATAGCACAATTATTATTCTGATGTCTATCGTTTTTCTTCTATTTCAGCGCTTGAACCTTGGGTTTAGTATTTAGGAGTTTATATATTTGAGATATAAGGTATATACATGAGGGTTTCCTTGTTTGGATTATTTCGCTCGACGTACCTATTCTCGTGTTATAAACCTCTAAATACCAAAACCCTCCTTAGTGAGATCAACGATTTTAGATCTATTATATATTATCTGTATTTTCTTATACAACGAGCCCTGTTCCCTTGGGGTTGGTTGTGATGTTACTCGCTAGCGCTTTGACGCTCGTTGCCCCTCCCCCTTTCAGGTCACGAGCCAGGAGCACGGAGAGCCGCAGGTTGATAGCGGACCACATTAGTGTTCAGCTTTAATTTCTAGCTATGTATTATTTCCTTTGGTCTCCACTGTAGTGAGGTTAGACATTTGAGGGTATTATTCTAGAAGTTGTAAAGGCTGTGAGACTTATTTCCTTATTGTCAGATATTTGTATTTGAGACTTATTGAGTATTTCAGTTTATCTACTCAGATCTTGACTATGTACTTCTATGTTGTTGGATGATGAGATATTTATGTGACTATTATCATTTCATCAGTATTCCTTGTATTATCTTTTACCTGTTTTGTACCTACACCAGTTGTTGACTCTACTAGATAGATGTTAATTGTGATGGTGAAACATGTTATTGCACGGTGTGGTGCATAGCAGGTTTGACATTTTTGGTTTCACCTTGGACTGCAGCCTTGTGTGAACCCAGGGGCGTCACACTTGCGGTCCTGCTGATGAGCCTCGACTATCTGAGTATCCGACTGTGTATGAGGCTGAGAAGTGTCGGCTCCATCGGCATGCGAGTACCAGCGTCATCGTCAAGTGGTTGTCGGTGCCGAGTGTACGCCTGCCCAAATGATCGAGACATATCCTCACGGCCTGCGAACTCGTCGACGTGAGTCTTATGAAACACCTACGCTATGGTCTTCTTGATCCTGCTAAAGACCCCTAATGCCACCTGATCTTGAATCTCAAGCACGTGCGCATCAAATATCAGCCTCAATGCTATCAAAAGCATGGACCTGTGAGGTAAACAATTTATTAAGTACCAACTCAATAAAAAATGTTATAATTTAGCTTAGGAACTTACGTAATCTCTCTCATTCATCCTACTAGGGATGTAACTATATGTCGGTGGGCGTGGCATGTGTCCAGCTGATGGCTATGGGTCACGCGTGATCCATCTACATGTGATATCCCAATACCAACGCATATACGCGATATAGTCAACAGATATGGGCCTCGTATCCTGGATGAAATCTCACATGTGAGCTCACCTGTCTATATAGGCCGCACGGACTACGGCCCAGTCGGTACGGTGCGAAGTAGGTCGCCACCGACGATCAATCTGCTCGACAGGATCTGACACATGCTGAGAGAGCGTAAGATGCTATAGCACACGGTCAGGGACATGCATCTCCATGATCTCCCAACAAATTAATGGAACTCTGACTCTCCACAAGTCAGGAGTATCTCGGCAGATGGGTGCAAGAGAATGCATATCGAGCTCCGGCAGTGTATAGGGTCTCCACTTGAACTGAAATAAAATAAAACATTTATCAGTATCAACAACAAAACCATAATATTCATAACGACTTGAGATTTATATTTACCTATTCGTGTTGGAGGCCATCAAGCTCGTTTCGGTAAAACTCACGATGGCGCGTCGCTGATTGGTACTTAGTGTATCGTACGTTATACCTATATGCAGAATAGAGAATATATAAGTACAATTTCGTTATGAATAAAATTTGTGTGTACAATTATACCTGTATGTCAAAGGAAACTGCCCCTATAGGTCATGGTGCACAAGTAAAGTAGGTCGTCCAATATGAATGCGCTCCCATGACCAAATCTGTATCAATGTGCAGCATCCCTTGAATTCTTTATTCTGCATCAGGGATACTCTACCCAGTTCTCGATACAAGTATGCCAACACCGCACTGTCCCACGATAGTGTGCCGCATACGCTAAAATTCTCCAGCAGTGGCAATCATCGTGCATGTACAAGAGTCTTGCTCGCATCAGGAAAAAGCATGCACCCTATCATGTGCAATATGTACGCACGAGCATGAAACTGAAGCGTCTCCATACTGGCATCCTCTGGTATGTCGCCCTGAAATGTCTGATCACATCTACTATACTTATTTCTCCTCCTTACTCCTTCACGACCGTCATCCATACAATTTCTAATTCGTACACTATGAGGGTGCCCCGCTAACCTTTTATACAAAGGGGGTAATATCTGTGGCCCTTCTTGTGTCCAATGTCGACTATCATATGGTGGACGAAAACACTCTTTGTACGTTTGTTGATAGTTGTAAGTAGAATACCAAACCGCGACGAACTCATAATGTGAAATCCTCGCACCACCCTATAGATCAGAACAAGTCGCGACAACATGTGAACAAGGAATCCATTGTAGTTGCGGTACATTGCAAGTGCACGTATATGTGTGATCCACTAACATGTTAACTTTGTAAGAGCGACTTTCTCTATGTGATATTCCCTCAATGACCTCCCATTCATTAAAACTATATCTTACAACATAATGAAAGGATCGAGCTTGCATAATCCGAGCCACTAGCATTTCATCAACCTTCGGTGTGAGCTCTAAGCGGATATTTTCACCAAGTACGCGACATCGTAGAAAGAAGTTATTAAGTCTGTAAAATGTTTTAGCAACAAGTGACTGTATTGGCATACCACATGCTCCCTTGAGCACGCCATTGAAACTCTCAGAAGCATTCGTAGTCATTATACAAAATCGTCTCTCCCATCTTCACATAAAGCCCACTTATCAACATTGTGTGGTCCTAAACTAGTTTCGATATAATCATGTGCAGCTCGAGAAATGAACTTAATCCTCTCTCGTATTTGGTCATAAACTAATTTTTCTGTTACACAGACGACTTGCCAAAGAACATCTTGAACCTGACCGTTTCCATGTTTCTTCTTGAAGTTGTCCCTAATATGTTGCAATCAATAACGATGTACATGTGGTGACGGGAAATGTCGTTGGAGTACTCTTGGAATTCCTTTCATCCTATCTGATATGAATGTAATCGGTCGCGCCCCCACACTAGGGATATGATATCATATGCATGCAAAAAACTACACCCAATTCACTATGTTTTCAACATCAACCACTGCAAATGTCAAAGAAAACAAACCGCCATCCACGTCAACTCCGGTAGCAACAAGCAAAATGCCTTTGTATTTGCTGTATAAGTGGGTGTCATCAATGCTAAGAAGAGGACGATATTATTTGAAACCCTCAATACAAGGACCAAATGTCCAATATACACCTATGAATCGTCGTTCTACGCCATCAAGAGGGTCTGATGAAACTCCATATACAGTCCCATGATTTTCTCTTTTGAGTGCTTCAAGATAATACGATAAGATCTCATAAGATTTGTCCTAATCCCCAAATATTTTTATCATCGTCTTCCTCCTAGCATTCCAACACTTATTGTATGATACATCTAAGTTGATCGCTTTATGCACTAAAAGACGAATATCTTTCAGTCGTAGATCAAGATCCTCTCTTAGATACGATAAAATCAATCGATATATAAAAGAAGATTATGCATGCTTATTATTCATCTCCAATCAAGGATTGCTACATATGTGGGCTCCGTTGTACACCATGATTTTAAAATACCCACCTACTCTTACACCCGAACGTGAATTAAGCTTCCAAGGACAATTCGCATTCCCGTTGTAATGTCCACCAAGATCTTCATCTTCACCATCTTTGTGATAAAAACAAACTGTATTATAGCTTGTTGTGTTATTTTTTGTTGGCCTAAACTTGACATTTTTTGCAATGGCATATGAGCGAAGCGCATTGATCAATTTTTCCTTACTTTCATAAAGATCTTCCTTCATGAATGAGAAGTCCTTGTCCTGTGTATTATCACCGCTATTAGTGCCAATAGGAACACATCCCATCATGGAGTTATCAATCCATTCTTCTCCTTCCAGATCATTGGGCAGCGACTCCTCTAAAACGACATACTCATTATTAGTATAACATCCGTCAATGTGTTGGTTGTCCCCTTCATCACAATCTATCAATGTCATGATATTAATTTGTAAGTCATCCTCTTCATTATCATTCTCGGATTCGACACTTGCATTATCTTCTTAAACTCCCGTGTTGGTATCGAAAGCATTTGAAATGCCCACAAACGAAGGACCGCTCATGTATTGTGATTGTGTCCAACCTTCATCTTGTTTAGGGGATAAAAAATCGACAGAATCAACTTCAAGGTTCTCCAACATACGGGAGTATATTTCGTCATGATTCAATGATTTGCCCAAATTTCTCTGATGTTTTTTAATGAACAATTCGACCGAACACTTCTCGTCGTGTAAGACTCCAATGAGACCCATATCATAGTCACTTAATATTTGAATGTCGCTTGTTCTGTTCTCCACAACAGGATAATTACAAATAACATTGAGGTGATATTCACGTAGTTGATTAATGTAAGTTTGTGTAATTCATTAACCAAGTCATCGAAAGTACACGATTTTATTATAAACAATGGTCTCGCCGCACCTCCTTCATAAACGGGCATATTATTTTCGAGGTAGTTAATATTCCCATCATACGAACAAAAAGTTACGATTCGATCATTCATCATTACCTCTGAAGAGTAAAACATTCAAGATCAATATTACATAAAAAAAACTTTAGAAATTAATTGTTACTTACCATTAAATCCTATACCAATTTTAGAAAACCATAATTTTACCCAAATTCATATATCGATGTTCCTAAATATGTAGTAACACTAATTTTTATATTTTTGACAATTCCCCTTCTAAATCCACAAAATTATTTAATTTTTCTTCACAAAAATCATAAACAATCCACAATTAATTTCTAAAATCTAATATTTTTACATGAGATCACCACGAAATAATGAGAATATACAAGAAATAAAGAAAAAAAATTAGATGAATTTACCTTCAATTTGAGAATATACAAAAATTTTATATATATATATATACTCCTTCATAAACAGGCATATTATTTTTGAGGTAGTTAATCTTCCCATCATACAAACACAAAATTACAATTCGATCGTTCGTCATTACCTCTGAAGAGTAAAACATTCAAGATCAATATTACACAAAAAAAAACTTTAGAAATTAATTGTTACTTACCATTAAATCCTATATCAATTTTAGAAAACCATAATTTTACCCAAATTCATATATCGATGTTCCTAAATATATAGTAACACTAACTTTTACATTTTTGACAATTCCCCCTCTAAATCCACAAAATTATTTAAATTTTCTTCACAAAAATCATATACAATCCATAATTAATTTCTAAAATCTAATTTTTTACATGAGATCACCACGAAATAGTGAGAATATACAAGAAATAAAGAAAAAAATTTAGATGAATTTACCTTCAATTTGAGATATATATATATTCATATATCGATGTTCCTAAAACATTCAAGATCAATATTATACAAAAAAAACTTTAGAACTTAATTGTTACTTACCATTAAATCCTATATCAATTTTAGAATACCATAATTTTACCCAAATTCATATATCGATGTTCCTAAATATGTAGTAATACTAATTTTTACATTTTTGACAATTCTCCCTCTAAATCCATAAAATTATTTAAATTTTCTTCACAAAAATTATAAACAATCCACAATTAATTTCTAAAATCTAATTTTTACATGAGATCACCATGAAATAGTGAGAATATACAAGAAATAAAGAAAAAAATTAGATGAATTTACCTTCAATTTGTCGATGCCCTAATTTGCGGTCAACTCCGACGACAACGACGGCGAGAGCAAGAGCAAGGACAACGACTGGAGGCAGAAGCTGTCGGAAATGGGACGGCATGCGGGCTGGGGGCCTGGGGCAGCGGCGGTACAACGACTGGAGGCAGAAGCTGTCGGAAATGGGACGGCATGCGGGCTGGGGGCCTGGGGCAGCGGCGGTGGTTGAGGGCGAGGGAGAGAGGGTTAGGTTTTGGTTTGAGGAGCGGAAGTGAGTGTAAATGGGTTGGGTCACGGGACTACGCCTTATATATGTAGGCATAAAAAATTGCCTATAGGTTCTCGCACACAGCTCGAGATGAAGAAAAGATGATGAATGTTACTATCCAAGTCAAGGAAGATTACCCGAGTTAAAGGAGATCATCTGATATTGTAGAGAAGCTAAAAAGCACATCAAGTCTGTGAAATACGCTAAACAATAAAGTAACAACTAAACCGGGAGTTGTGCTTCGTCCACAAAAGGATGAAGTACCATGTGTGTATCGCCCACTCCATGAGTGTATAGCCTATGGGAGGTTGTAGAGATCTTCGCAAGCTTTCCAATGCATCTTGGATCACCTCATTCTTGTTGAATATTATATCTCCATGATAGTATTTTGATGATAACAATTTATACAGTGTGTGCACTAACTTTTATATGCAGATTTTAATATCAGAATATGAACAAGTGCAAGATGTTTTCAAGGCATTATGAAGTGAAGAAAATGAAGAATAGATGAGATAATGTATTTTACATTTTCTTTACTTAGAATTTTTGTACAAGCCTTGATCACACACACGCACACACACAAAAAATTAGAACACACTAACACAGGCTTAGTGTGTTGGTTAACTATAAAAATCCCCTATGTTAACCATTAGAAATATAGTTAAAACTTAAGTATAAAAATATTTTATATCATAATTTTTACTCTTAATAGTCGACTAATTAGAATAGTAGTCGACTACTTGTGTATAAGTCTTAAAAATGTGTTTCTGTCAATTTACAGTATAGTCGACTAATAGTGATTATAGTCGACTACTCAGGTGTTTTACAGAAACATAAGTTTCTGTCTTTTTACAGTATAGTCGACTAATCTACACTACAGTCGACTACTGAACGTAAATTTCATTTTATAAGTTTCTGTTAAAATACAGTGTAATCGACTAATGAGCTTTGTAGTCGACTACTGAGAAAATTTCTAAAAACACAGAGTCTGTTTGAACTCAGTGTAGTCGACTAATGTTCATTGTAGTCGACTACAGATACAGTTTTTTCAGTATTCAAAGTTTGAATTTATGACTGTTTATAGCCGTTTTTAAACATTTTTAAAGTTCAAAAAATCGTCTTTTCAAGGGCTATAAATAGGTTATTTGTTCAGAAAAATTGCAGGGATATACATACCCATAAGCTTTGATCTTTGTGTAATTTTTCAAGCGAAAAATATTCAGATTTTGAGAAAAAGAGAAGTTTCTGAAATTGCCTCTGTACATTATTCAAAAACCTATTGTTTAGGCAATTTACAGAGATTAAAAGAATCATAAGCCTCTGCTGCACTTCACTACACATTCAAGGCTTATAGGATCAATTGTGTTCTTACTTCAAAAGAATTTTTCTCGGGTTTAAGAAGGTTGATCTCTTGGTTTAGAGATTGGTGTTCAAATTGACAAGGTGTTTGTCAATTGGTGTTATAATTTGCAGGGACTTGCAAATTGGTCAGGTTTGCGTTTGATTTTATAAGTTTATTCAAAATCATAGTGGAAACTCTCAAGCGGGATTTGCTTGGGGACTGGATGTACACCAGATTGGTAGAACCATTATAAATCCTTGTGTTTATGATTGTGAATTTCTGAGATTGCCATTTTTCTTTGCAATTTATAATATACTTTGCATAAATTTTAAAAAAACACTATTCACCCCCCCTCTAGTGTTCAAGTGTATCTATTTCAGATCCTACATTTGGTATCAGAGAAGGTGAAAGATGGCATCGACAAATTCTTCACAATTCAAAGAAGGTCACTCAACAAATCGTCCACCAATAAGGTGAAAGATGGCATCGACAAATTCTTCACAATTCAAAGAAGGTCACTCAACAAATCGTCCACCAATGTTCGATGGATTGAACTACAACTACTCAACAAATCGTCCACCAATGTTCGATGGATTGAACTACAACTATTGGAAGTGCAGAATGAAGATTTATCTTCAATCAATTGGCTACGAAGTTTGGAACGTTGTGGAAACAAAATATGAGAAGCCAACAACTCCTTTTGAAGAATGGACTACTTCTCAAAGAAATAATACAATAGGGTGTCAACGGCCATATCTGCATACGATATTTGGCATACACTTGAGGTAACTCATGAAGGTACAAATAAAGTTAAAGAATCTAAAATTTCTGTTCTTGTGCACAGATTTGAATTATTCAAGATGAAGGAAAATGAGACTATTGGAGAAATGTTCACAAGATTCACCGACATCACAAATTCTCTCATTGGTCTTGGAAAAATATATACTCAAGTGGAGATGGTAAGGAAGATACTTCGATCACTTACTCCACAATGGGAAAAGAAAGTTACCGCTATTAAAGAAGCCAATGATTTGTCAACTCTTACAGTTGAAAACCTTATTGGTAATCTTATGGCATATGAAGTTCAAATTGAAGATAGAAAGAATGATGAAGAATCAAAGAACAAGAAAGTTCTTGCATTCAATACTACTTCCGATAAAGAAGATTCAGATGATGATGATGAAGAAATGGGCATGTTTGCACGAAAATTTTGAAATTTTATAAAACAAGGTAATTTTAAATCTAAGAGTTTAATTTCAAATAACCCTCTTTGTTTTAAGTGTAATAAACCAGGGCATATAAAGAAAGATTGTCCAATGTTGAAGAATAAGCAAAAATCAAGTTATTTCAACAACTTCAACAACATTCAAAATAACAAGAAAAGGAAAGCAATGGCAGTCACTTGGGATGATAGTGATGAGTCATCTTCAGATGAAGAAATTGAAGAAAAGGAAAGTGCTCACATGTGTTTCATGGCACAAGATGAAGTAAGTGAAAATGAAGAATTTTTAGATGCTTTCAATGAATTATATGAAACTTTTGTGAGATTAAAGACATCACATAATTTTCTTAGAGGTGAAAATAAAAGATTACTTGAAGAAATTTCTGATTTAAATTCCTCTACTTTTTCTAATTCTCAAATAATTGAATTGAAAGAAGAAAATTTTTCTTTACTTAAAGAAAATGAATGTTTATCTAATGAGAATAATTATTTAAAATTAGAATGTAATAATTTAAATATTCGTATTAATAGTTTAGATAAAGATATTTCTTCTTTTAAATCAAGATATGAAGATATATGTTTAAATGTAAGCAAATTTAATAAAGGTAAAGAAAATCTCAATAGTATTCTTTCTTTTCAAAAAGAATCACAAAAGACAAAAGGATTAGGTTTTCAAATTTATAAAAATAAATCAAAGAAAACAATTTTTGTAAAACCTTCTTGTGATATGTATGAATATAGAAATAAAAATTTGTGTAAAAAGAAATCAAAATTCTTTTCAATTTGGGTCCCAAAAGAATTATCTTCTTTACATAAGAATTTTCATATTTCTACAACAAAGGAAAAGTCATCGGTATTGGTTCCGTAGGTAATCCAAACAAACCTATCATTGATAATGTTTTATTAGTTAATGGTCTTAAACATAATTTACTAAGTATTAGTCAACTTTGTGATAAAGGTTATAAAATTGTTTTTGAAAAAGAATCATGCTTAATTTATGATATTGATTTAATAACTATTATTTTTAAAGGTCATAGAAAGAATAACATATATGTGTTATCTATGAATAATATTTCAAATGAACATTGTCTTATTGCATCATCTAATGATTCTATTTTATGGCATAAACGTTTTGGACATGTTAACTTTAAACATATGTCTAAGATTTCTAAAAATGATTCAGTAAATGGTTTACCTAAGATGTCTTTTAAAAATAATTTTTGTGATGCATGTCAACAAGGAAAAATACACAAATCTTCTTTTAAATCTAAAAATATAATATCTACAAATAGACCATTAGAATTAATTCACATAGATCTTTTTGGTCCATCTAGAGTAGCATCTTTAAATGAAAGTAGATATGCATTTGTTCTTGTTGAAGATTATTCTAGATTTACATGGGTAATTTTTCTTAAACATAAAAATAATGCTTTTAATGAGTTTTCTATATTTTGCAAAAGAATTCAAAATCAAAAATCTACTTCTATTATCTCTATACGTAGTGATCATGGAGGTGAATTTGAAAATGAATTATTTATAAATTATTGTGACAAACATGGTATATCACATACTTTTTCTTTTCCTCATGCTGCTCCACAAAATGGAGTTGTAGAAAGGAATAATAGAACTTTATAAGAATGTGCTAGAACCATGTTGTGTGATAGTAATTTACCTAAATATATTTGGGCAGAAGCTGTATCAACAGCTTGTTATGCATTAAATAGAGTTTTATTAGGACCTATTTTAAAGAAAACCTCTTATGAATTATTTTATAACAAAATTCCTAAAGTATCTTACTTTAAAGTTTTTGGTTGTAAATGTTTTATCTTAAACACAAAAGATAACTTAGATAAATTTGATTCTAAATCCGATGAAGGAATTTTTGTTGGATATTCTAATCATAGTAAAGCATATAGGATATATAACAAAAGAACACTAGTTATTGAAGAATCTTTACATGTTTCTTTTGATGAAATTTTTTCAAAAACATCTATTGTATTAAATAATGATGATGATTTAATTGATACTATTCATGATACTTCTATGATAGATATTACAAAAGATGAAAATATACAAAATGATTTACCTAAAGATTTTGTAGAAGTTAAAAATCATCCACATGATTTAGTTATTGGAAATATTTCTGATAAAGTAACTACTATATCTCATTTTAATTTGATTGCTCATAATGCTTTTATTTCAACTATTAAACCTAAAAATATAAAAGAAGCTCTTCTTGATGATTCATGAATAATTGCTATGCAAGATGAACTTAATTAATTTACTAGAAACAATGTTTGGGATCTTATACCTAGACCTCAAAATAAATCCATTATTGGAACAAAATGGATTTTTAGAAACAAATTAGATGAATTTGGTCAAGTTGTTAGAAACAAAGCTAGATTAGTTGCTCAAGGTTATAATCAAGAAGAAGGAATTGATTATGATGAAACTTATGCACCAGTTGCACGATTAGAATCAATTAGGATTTTACTTGTATTTGCATGTTTTATGAATTTTAAATTATTTCAATTGGATGTTAAAAGTGCTTTTCTAAATGGTTTTATAAAAAAAAGAAGTTTTTGTAGAACAACCTCCAGGTTTTGAACATGAAAGTTTTCCAAATCATGTTTTTAATTTTTGTAGAACAACCTCCAGGTTTTGAACATGAAAGTTTTCCAAATCATGTTTTTAAACTTAAAAAAGCATTATATGGTCTTAAACAAGCACCTCGTGCTTGGTATGATAGATTAAAGAAGTTTCTTTTAACTTCAGGTTTTGAAATTGGAAAAGTTGATTCAACATTATTTATTAAGAAAATAAACAAAGATATTTTACTAATTCAAATTTATGTAGATGATATTATTTTTTGTTCTACTAACAACAATCTTTGTCAAGAATTTGCTAAGACTATGCAGGATGAATTTGAAATGAGTCACATGGGTGAACTAAATTTCTTCCTTGGACTACAAATTAAACAATTGAAAGAAGGAATATTCATCAATCAAAGCAAGTATACAAAAGATTTACTCAAACGATTCAGATTGGAAAATTCATCAAGTAAACCAACACCAATGAGCACCACTACATCACTTGACAAAGATGAAAATGGGAAGAATGTTGATCAAAAGCTATATCGAGGTATGATTGGATCACTTCTTTATATTACTGTAAGTAGACCTGATATTATGTTTAGTATATGTTTATGTGCAAGATTTCAATCTAATCCTAAAGAATCACATCTTAAAGCAGTAAATTTTTTTTTTAGATATATTAAATATACTACAAATTATGGTTTATTTTATCCTAAACATAGTTCTTTTGATTTAATATCATATAGTGATGCTGATTTTGCCGGATGTAAATCTGATAGAAAAAGTACAAGTGGAACATGTCATTTCTTAGGACATTCACTTGTATCTTGGTTTAGTAAAAAATAAAATTCAGTATCATTATCAACAACTGAAGCTGAATATATTGCTGCAAGTCTTGCATGTGCACAAATATTATGGATGAAACAAACTTTAACTGATTATGGCATAAATTGTCCCATATCATCTATTATGTGTGATAATTCTAGTGCAATTAATTTATCTAAAAATCCTATTCAACACTCACGTACAAAACACATTGATATTAGACATCATTTTTTACGTGATCATGTTCTTAAAGGTGACATATCATTAGAGTTTATACCTACAGATAAACAAATTGCAGATATATTAACAAAACCACTAAAAGAAGAAGTTTATGTTAAATTAAGAAGGGAATTAGGTATATGTTCAATTGAAGATTTAAATTAATTTTTAAAACAAAAATACATAAATTTAAACCTTAAGTAGTCGATTAATCTAACTTATAGTCGACTACATGCACAATTCTTACAAACAATTTTTCTGAAAAATCAGATTATAGTCGAAATCCTAACCACACATTTAAGATTAAATCTTAACCCTACACTCAATTTACTATCAAATCTCAACCATTCATTGTATTTTATTCTTAAAAGATAAAGTAAAAATCATAAACTACTCACTACCTCTACCCAAAACCAAAAACTCATCTTCCCCACTTCAGAATCAACGATTCCAGGTTAGGGCATCTCTCTTTTCTCAATTTTTTTCATCAATTTCTTCAAATCTTTCAAATCTGTCAAGCAGTCAAGCTCAGTAGTTGACTAATCCAAGCAATAGTCGACTAATCTAGGGTTTCTATAATTTGGGGTATTGTTTCTAAACTTGATCTTTATATCTTTTGTCATTTATCTATCTAATCATGTCTAGATCTAAGAAAGCTAAGCAAACCCATACTTCTGTAAATGATGAAATCATCATCTATTTAAAAATTCCTGATTTATTAGAAGAATTTAACAAAATATCAACTTTTGAAGTTCTTCCAGGACGATTTGTGAAATTTGATGATTTTATACCCTGGAACTTTAGTTCATATTTTGAAAATGTGGGACTACTTGAATTATTCTCTGCTAAAAATAGAAAATCCACATATCCATTTCTTGTACAACTGTTCTATACTAATATAGAACGTGTGGGAACTATTGGTGGTTCTGAAAAACTAAAAACTCTTGTTAAAGGAATAGAGATTGACTTAACTACAAAGTCAATTAGTAAAATCTTCAATATTCCTTATCAAGGAGTTTCTCTTAGGTCTGTTAGGATGAATGATTCAGATCTGCAGTTTCTCTTAGGTCTGTTAGGATGAATGATTCAGATCTGCTATCTAATCATATATTTCTTCCTGGATATAGCAAACCTTTAAATAACTCAAACAAACTATTCAGATCTGCTATCTAATCATATATTTCTTCCTGGATATAGCAAACCTTTAAATAACTCAAACAAACTCCGTCCAATTCCTAGGTCCAAGAGAAGGTTGATCTCTTGGTTTAGAGATTGGTGTTCAAATTGGCAAGGTGTTTGCCAATTGGTGTTGTAATTTGCAGGGACTTGCAAATTGGTCAGGTTTGCATTTGATTTTGTAAGTTTATTCAAAATCATAGTGAACACTCTCAAGCGGGATTTGTTTGGGGACTGGATGTACACCGGATTGGTGGAACCAGTATAAATCCTTGTGTTTGTGATTGTGAATTTCTGAGATTGCCATTTTTCTTTGTAATTTATAATATACTTTGCATAAATTTTAAAAGAACACTATTTCCCCCCCCCCCCTCTAGTGTTCAAGTGTATCTATTTTATATCCTACAATTCTAAGATCGGACGAGGGAGTAAGAGCCAAAATACCCGAGATAGTACAAACTGTCTCGAAAGTGCAAGACAGTTACAACTGTCTCATAATGCGAGACAGTTATGACTGTCTCACACCAAATCTAAAAAAGTTTAAAAGACAAAAATTGTAGATCTCTTCATCAGCTTTTAAACGCATCATCTCATTCCGAGATCGGACAAGAGAGTTAGAGCCTAAATACTCGAGACAACACAAATTGTCTCGGAAGTGCGAGACAGTCACAAACTGTCTCAGAATGCGAGACAGTTATGACTGTCTCTCACTAAATATGAAGAAGGTCAAAGGACAAAAGTTATAGATCTCTTCATCATCTTTCCAACGCATCTTGGATCATCTCATTCTGAGATCGGACGAGGGAGTTAGAACTAAAATACCCGAGACAATACAAACTATCTCGGAAGTGCGAGACAGTTGCAACTGTCTCGGAATATGAGATAGTTATGACTGTCTCGCACCAAATCTAAAGAAACTCAAAAGACAAAAGTTGTATATCTCTTCTTCAGCTTTCCAACGCATCTTGGATCATCTCATTCTGAGATTGGACAAAGGAGTTAGAGCTAAAATACCCGAGACAATACAAACTGTCTCGGAAGTGCAAGACAGTTGTAACTATCTCGGAATACGAGACATTTATGACTTTCTCACACCAAATCTGAAAAAGTCAAAAGACAAAAGTTGTAGATCTCTTCGTCATCTTTCCAATGCATGTTGGATTATCTCATTCTGAGATCGGACGAGGGAGTTAGAGCCAAAATACCCGAGATAGTACAAACTGTCTCGGAAGTGCGAGACACACAACTCTGTCTCGGCCACAGAGTTGCTTACAACACATTTTTTGACGGTTTTTTTTTTGGCTTCATAACTGCTTGAGATCAACCATAAACGTGGGGAGATAGTTACAAACTGAAAATAGGTCCACTAACCTCATAAAAAGATGGTATTTAAGTAGTGGGACAGCGGTTACAAAAAGGGGGGCATTTTTTGGAGCAGATCCAAGAGCATGGAGCATAGAGAGAAGAGAGGTTTGGGCGAATTTCAAGAGCTCATCTCCTTCCAACAATTAGGAGGTTCCTTAATATCTAAGCTTTGACTTGATCTTAAGAAGAGTATTCATCTTACTTCGATAATATATTCACGGAAACTATTCTTGCTTCTAAACGAAGGAAGAATCCCCAAAGCCTTCACGATTCAATCAGAATTCGTGATTCGGTGGTCCACGGGCTAACGCACCTCCGGCACAGGCAAAGATCCCGCACAAGCAGTGATCCAAACAACAATCATGCGTTTGTTTCTAAGGAGCTTGTAATTTGTTTTTTGTTGTAAAGAGTAGTTTTACAAAGTACGAAACTCACTCCTTTGTATTCACTAGTTTTTACACACGTGCAATGCACGTGATTTAATACCATGATTAAGTATTTTTGACAGTTTGTGCTCATTTTTTTTTCTTTAAACTCTTACATCCCGATTATTTTTTTATGTTTGTTTAAATGGGATACACCCAATTTAAATTTTCATGTTGATATTTGAATTGACAAAAAACAAATATAATTTAAAAATAATTTGAATTTTCATATTATTTTTGACCGATATGAAACTAAGCTTTATTTGAGAAAGTATAGCATTGCAAAGTGAAAAATATTAAAATAGTGTTATACAAGGAAGGTGAATGTTTAAAACCAATATGGCAAAATGATTGATTTAAAGTATGTTAAAACGATACAAAAGAGAATATGAAGTTTATTCTTAATCATTGATAGACTTCATAAAAAAATATAAATTAAAGATTAATGCTAACTCTAGTATACTTTTATATGATAAAAACATCCACATAAGAATATAAAAGTACTGAAAAAAATTCATGAAACTCCCTTCTAAAGATTCCTAATTTCACTCAAAATAATTAAACTATTTCTATAAAATATTCATAAAATATTGTTTTTATTTCTTCTATTTTATTTTTTATTGAGTTAAGATCAATCCTTCTTCAGGTTTATCATTTATCATTTCTCGGATAATTCTAGAGTATTGTCTTCATCATCTACATCAATTGTGACATCAGGCTAATTTTATATTTTTTATGCTATTATCTTTCCTAGGCTCGTTAATTTTTTATCATCTCATTTAACTTTACAAAGAAGTCAAATGTACTTATGATGTTCAACACAAACTGCTCAAAATATAGACTTTGATTTTTTTTCTATTTCAATGAGAATAAATATTAATTTCATATATATAAAATTCTTTGTGTTCCTAATTTATTACTTAAATAAATTAGAAGCTATCTCTTTATTTTCCTCTAAAATGAATTCTTCTGATGTGCATCCAATAAGAATTTCTGTTATTTCAATAATATTACCTTTGCTCTATCCCTGTCATTTTCCATAAAGATCTAAACTAAATACCTGCATTATTCATTACCAATTTCTCTTAGATTATAATATTAATATTTAATTTGAAGAACACAGTATGGAATTTATGAATACTTACTAATTTTTCTTATGTCTTCCATGGAGATTTTTTCTTTGATTAGGATAAAGTTATTAAATTATTTTTTAATGTAACTCATTCAGTGCTTCATTAATAGATATGTCTTATGTTAATGCCAATTCAAGTGATTCATTGACGTTTTCTGAATTTTAGATTTATTTCCATCACTTTCCCATTTGCAATGGAAATAACTCAATTCTTTTAAAGTTATCTCTAAATATTCTAATAGTTTCTCCATATGTAATTCCTTGTATTCTTTTACCCTATAAATATTATTAACGTCAAAGATTAAAGTTTCTAAATTAAAATCAATTAATGCTAAGGTATAATATTATAGTGTTTTATCATTTCTATGGATTTAAACATCTATCAATTAATGTTACGAATGTATTTTGGCTACCCCAACTTATTACTAAAATTATATGAAATTACTTTAATTTATATAGTGCCGATAATTTTTAATCTATAATATTTTTAAAAATTTTATCCATTAACCGGATGTTTTTAATCAATTCTTATTGTTTTTGTTTACCAGTATCAACTTAGACTATTCTTAGATGCTGAAAATGGATAGTAAATCCCTAAATTAGAAATTTTAATATATATATATATATATATATATATATATATATATATATATATATATATATATATATGAAGATCAAGATCATTGCTTGGGTAATTTAGTTTAGGAGTTTATATTATGTGTTTTTAATACGTTAAGCTCAATATCTATACACACACATTTTATTGGTTTCTTCGTATATATATATAGTTATATATATACATAAGTTTTGGTTTCTATGCATATATATAGTTATATATATACATACATGTGTTTTGAGTTTTTATGATTATATATATGAAATTATATATTTCATATTTTCTATTGTGTTTTTGAAAACATTGCATAGAATATGCAATTTTGTGAAAATATTGTATTCTTAGTTTGTAGACTTCAATATCAGTTTATACATGTTTTACTAAGTCTATAAAAACATTTCACAAAGTTTCAAAAGTTGGTTTATGTCAAAACATCAAAATTTAAGTATATCATATTTTCATGTTTTGGACTATTTTGTAAAATGATGATATTTTTCATTTGGGAGGTCCTTTCTGATAACCAGTCACTGTAACATGTTTATTATCATGTCTACAATCATTCCCCAAAGTTTTACATTTTTTTAGAATTTATTTGATATTTTTAAACAGCTTTTTAAAATCAACATATCAGGTTTTTCATGTGTCAGATTTCGGTCGACCGCACCGGTCGACCGATCATTTGATCTTTCATCACTGGGCGACAGAGAGTTTGTTGTCGACCGGTGCGGTCGACCGAGAGCTCCATCGGTCGACCGCACCGGTCGACCGACGATGCTCCAGATTGTTTCTTCGGGTTTTTGCTCTCCGTCGGTCGACCGATAGAATTTCCGGTCGACCGCCTATATTACCGTTGCTTTCCCAATGGATATTTCCTGAGCTGATTTTTTTGGGGCTTTTTGGACTTTTGCTTGGGGGTTTGGCTGAGACTTTGAGTGGGTATAAATACCCTATTGCTGTTCTCTTTCAACCTATCTAAGAGAGTTTCAAAACAAGTTTAAGAAAGTTTTAATCAAGGGTTTAAGTTTGTTTTTAGTATTTGTTTAAAAAGCTTTTAAGCATTTACAAGAGTTTGGTTTGTGGAGCAAATTTCACAAGAGCAAGTGGAGATCATCCTTGGTGTTTGAGCATTCATTCTTCTCCCTCTCTCTTGTCATCTATAGAGAAGTTTCCTTAAACTCAATTCTAGCATTTTATAAGTTTGTTCTTAATTTCATAAGCTAGATTTCATATTGAGTTTATATTGTTTTATCTCTTTGTTCACACACAACCTATTGAGCTTATTGTATTTACATTCATAGTATAATTTGGGGTTGTGGCTTTGTGGCTAAGAGTTGTGCTTAATTGAGTTCTCACCTTGTTAGAGAGAGAACAATCACTTGTCATATTATGCCTAATTGTGAGGATTCACTTGTAATACACTTGTACACCGAGAGAAGTGTGTGGTGAGAGACGGGGTCGAATCCAAGAGGAGTGGCGTCGGTTGACGTGCCTAGGGAGAGGTTGTAACCGAGCACTTGAGGAGGAGGACACGGGCTAGGACCAACACTTAGTGTGTGAGGTGTGATTGCATAGTGATTGTATTGTGAGGTGTAAACGTTGTTCGGGTGAACGTAGAAAACCCGGTTGTGATAGTGGAGATCTCCTCGAGGTGAGGAGCGGAGACGTAGGTCGTGGGGACCGAACTCCATAATCATATTGCTTGTTTGTGATTGCATTGGTGCACTTCTTTTATGTTTATATCTTATATCGCCTTTGTATGTTGCTTGTTGATTATATTGCCCACTATCTAGTTTAGATTGTTTACCCTTGAGCTTATATATCCTTGTACATACATTGCATATATCTCTTTGTTAGGATATATCTTGTTGTTCATATTACTTATCCTAGCTCATATACATTATTGTATTTCACACTTGCTAGGATAACTTGTTAATAAATTTTAATTAGCATTTAATCGGATTAGATTAGCATAAGACCCTAATCACCCCCCTCTAGGGTCTAACAATTGGTATCAGAGCTTGGTGCTCTTTGATTTAAGGTCTAACCACCTTGAGTTAAAGATCCAAGTTATCTTATTTGTGCTAATCTAGTTATGATTGCATTTGTCTTGCTTGCATATGTTCATATATATATCTTGAATATGAATGTATTTTGTTTAGGCTATAAATCCAATGTTGCTCCTAAATTCATTAATTTTTCCTATGCACAATGGACTTCTAGATTTAAACTATTTGTTGAATCTAGAAATATTAACTTATGAAAAATTATTGATTGTGCTTATATTGTCTCCACATTGGAGAAATCTAAGTGGAGCAATCATGATAATAAAATGTTTAATATGAACAAACTTTTGTTAGAATATTTTCTTAATGCATTTGACTCATCATTTTCTAACTAATTTGTTCATTTTGATAGTGCTTATAATTTATGGAAATTCATAGAAGCACATCAAGGAAACTTGGAGGAAATCCGACGTAGTTTGGAGGATTGTTCTTCAAGTGAGTGTGGAGCATCATCATGCACACGGCCACTAGGCGATAGCCCTAGTGTGGTAAGCGATTCGGAATCCGATAGTGATATATCCATCAATGAACTCGCTTGTGCATATGATAGATTATCTCATGCCTATACAAAATTGCAAAACAATTTTATTGATCTTAAAAGCAAGCATATTAATTTAAAATCCGATCATGAGTCGCTAGCTTCCAAACTTGATATTGTTGTTAAAGTTCAACCTTAAACACATGCATTGATAATCATAACAAGCTTATGGACTTGTGTGCAAAGTCTAATGCAAACTCTTCTAAGAAACCTACACACTATGCACACATGTATAACAAAGTCTATAAATGCACTAATTGCGGTCGTAAAGGCCACCTTGCTAGATTTTGTTATAATGCACAAAAACCCATCAAGATTAATCATGTTTGTGCATCCCATCAAGCTTCATCATCACACTCACATGTACACACACGTATAGATCATCATAAACATGCCCATATGTACAAATGTGAGTTTTGTGGTCGTTTTGGTCATTTGGCCGAATATTGTTTTGATTTGAAAAGAAAATCACGTTTGCCAAATGTTTCTAGTAGACCACAAGTGTTTGAATGTGATATTTGTGGTAGATTTGGTCATTTGGCTAAGTTTTGCTATGATTTGAAAAAATGTTCAAACTTGCCAAATTTCTCAAGTAAACCACCTTTGTTTGATAAAGTTTCTCATTTGCAAAATAAATTTAAAAGACAATCTTTAGTTGCAAATGATTTTCGTGCACGCTCACTTGGTCAACACAAATCTTTTCACTCTTTTCATTGCACGAATTACAATCGAAAGGGTCATGTGAATGAATATTGTTTTGACCGTGCTAGTGCATCATATGTGGCCAAGAGGGTTCATAACCATAGGGCTTTGAGCTTGAATGATAGGGGTCATGTCCCTAAATCTTTTGGTACCAAGAATACTTGGGTACCAAAATAAATTTGATTTTAAACCAAGAATTTTAGTATTTTTAATTTTCTTTTTCTTGGTTTTGAAAAATGTATTTTAAACTTTTATGAAAACAATTCTTTTTATTGGTCAAATTCTTTTGTTTTCATAATTCCTAGCTTTAATTTTAATGAGAGGTTCGTATTTATATAACCCTCCGGATTTATTGGGTGTTTATTCCTAAATCATGTTTACCGGATGCAAGAATGATTATATGGGTTAGAACAAGCTTAAGATATTGTTGCCTCTCTCAAATCATGTTTACCGGATGCAAGAATGATTATATGGGTTAGAACAAGCTTAAGATATTGTTGCCTCTCTTGAAATTCTTTTATCAAAGATTTTGTTTTGAATTATTACTTTGAATTCATTATATTTCACTTATATGATGATATTTATGTGTTTGTGCTTATGGATCATCTATTCGTGCCTTATAATGTATTCCATACGTGGTTTGATCAAATCCCACAAAGAAAATTTTCTTGATTGATCAAACATCATTTTTGGATTTAAACTTTGATTTATGATTTCTTTTGGTTGATTTGTTTTCAGTTGAAAACTTTTTGCATGATTCTCATGTTCCTCTTCTTTTGATTTCATAAATCTATTCATTTATATGGTTTTTATACTTTTTGTGTTAATGAGACACTTCTTTCATATTAACATATTTATATGTGTTCTCATTATCGGTTTTGTATGTGAGTTATGTCTTAATCTATACTTTCTCACATATGTATGCCTTAGCATTCATTTTATACATTCATGAGGCATTTTGATAGGGGGAGCAATCTCTATATCTTTTTATGTGTTATACTCACCCATGCTTATTGATAGGGGGAGCTTTCGCTCTCTTAATTCTTTTGTCCTCTTTTTGATGTTGTCAAAGGGGAAAAATATTGTGAGTATATCTATCTTGGTTGTTTATATGCATGTGAGTTGTTATCTTGTATATGTTCATTTACTTCATGCATATACTTCTTTTTGTAAATTATTTGTCATCATCAAAAAAGGGGAGATTGTTGGCCTTCTTGTTTTGATGATGTTTAACAAACAATTTACCACTAATGTTGTTTGTCTAGTATTTGTGTTTTCTTATTTATTGTAGACAAACAACGTCGTTGGAGGATGGATGGAATTGCGCTTCAACGATCATATCCAATGGAGGTTGGAGGAATTGTGGAGTGAAGCATCGTACAATTCAAGTTCAAGATCCAAGTTTAGCTTCATTCACAACATGTACCAAGTTGAGCTCAATGAAGATCAAGATCAAGCTTGGGTAATTTAGTTTAGGATTTATATGGAAGCCTTGCAATTCAAAGTTAAAGATCAAGTTCAAGCTTCATCCGCGAGATTACCAAGTAGAGCTTATTGAAGACCAATCAAGCTTGGGTAATTTAGTTTAGGATTTATATTATGTGTGTTAGATACTCTAAGCTCAATATCATATACACACACGTATTTGGTTTCTAAGCTCAAATATTGTATTCTCAGTTTATAGACTTAACAATCATCATATACATATTTTATCAAGTCTATATAATCATTGTGCAAAGTTTCAAAACATTGTTTATGTCAAAACATCAAACTTCATGTATATCACTTTTTTCATGTTTTGAACACTTTTGCAAAATAATGAGATTTCACAATTGGGAAATGCAAATTGGAAAATTCTTTTTGTAACATGTTCAAAATATCATTTGCAAACATTTCTCAAAGTTTCATCAAGTTTGGAATTGATTTGTTATGTTTAAAGGAATTTACAAATTCACGTTTTCGTTCGTGCACATGTTCGTGCATGTTTTACAAAACAGATGAGTTTTTATAAATGGGAAGTGATATTCAAGAAATTCTAAATGGGAAGTGATATTCAAGAAATTCTTTCTTTGACATGTTTATATACATGTTTAGAAACTTTTCTCAAAATTTTACTATTTTTGGAGTTGATTTACTGTACCCAATTGATTTTAGAAAATCGTGTATGTCTGCAGTTTTTCAGAAACTGTAAATCTATGTTCAAACAATTATTTCTCTCAACTGGGAAAATATTTTTCAGAAATCGTTTTGGGGTTTTTGGCTGAGCTTTGAGTGGGTATATATACCCCATTGCTGATGTCTTTTCAAGTGAACCAAGAGAGTTTTAAAACTAGTTTAAGAAAGTTTTAATCAAGGGTTTAAGTTTGTTTAAAGTGTGTTTATAAGCTTTTAAGCATTTGAGTGTTTTGAGTTTGTGAATTCAATTTCACAAGAGCAAGTGGAGATCATCCTTGGTGTTTGAGCATTCATTCTTCTCCCTCTCTCTTGTCATCTATAGAGAAGTTTCCTTAAACTCAATTCTAGCATTTTATAAGTTTGTTCTTAATTTCATAAGCTAGATTTCATATTGAGTTTATATTGTTTTATCTCTTTGTTCACACACAACCTATTGAGCTTATTGTATTTACATTCATAGTATAATTTGGGGTTGTGGGTTTGTGACTAAGAGTTGTGCTTAATTGAGTTCTCACCTTGTTAGAGAGAGAACAATCACTTGTCATATTGTGCCTAATTGTGAGGATTCACTTGTAATACACTTGTACACCGAGAGAAGTGTGTGGTGAGAGACGGGGTCGAATCCAAGAGGAGTGGCGTCGGTTGACGTGCCTAGGGAGAGGTTGTAACCGAGCACTTGAGGAGGAGGACACGGACTAGGACCAACACTTAGTGTGTGAGGTGTGATTACATAGTGATTGTATTGTGAGGTGTAAACGTTGTTCGGATGAACGTAGAAAACCCGGTTGTGATAGTGGAGATCTCCTCGAGGTGAGGAGCGGAGACGTAGGTCGTGGGGACCGAACTCCGTAATCATATTGTTTGTTTGTGATTGCATTGGCGCACTTACTTTTATATCTTATATCGCCTTTGTATATTGCTTGTTGATTATATTGCCCACTATCTAGTTTAGATTGTTTACCCTTAAGTTTATATATCCTTGTACATACATTACATATATCTCTTTGTTAGGATATATCTTGTTGTTCATATTACTTATCCTAGCTCATATACATTGTTGTATTTCACACTTGCTAGGATAACTTGTTAATAAATTTTAATTGGTATTTAATCGGATTAGATTAGCATAAGACCCTAATCACTCCCCCCCCCTCTAGGGTCTAACACTGTGTTGTTTGTAAGTTTTAAAATTTTAGAATTTTAATGTGCTTGTCTGTAATTTAAACTTTTGAGGGGTTTCTATAATTTTTGAGACATTGAGGTGTTAACTGTAAATTTTAAATTCTTTGCAAACTGATGTTAATTTCTTAATTTCATGTTTTTTATTTTAAGTTTTGAGACATTTGGATGAGTTTTATAATTTTGAACTTTTTAGGGTCTTTTTTGCAATTTTAAAATTTTTTATGGTTTTTTTGCAATACTTCATGTTTTATAATATGTTATCTACTTGTAATTTCTTTATCTTAAGAAACTAATATCATTTTTATGTTTTATATATTTTATTAATATTAGTTTTTTTAAATTGTTAAGCTAAACATGGTTCACATAGAATTAGGATAAGATATGATTATGATTAGGATAGATTAAGATATAAATAAAATATTTAAAATAGTGAAGGGTAATATTGACCATTGAAAATTAGAATTTGATTATAGATAAGGTAGTTCAAACTATAAAGGGGTATATTTGTCTAAAAAAGATTTTCCGAACTCGTGCTTTTAAAGGAAATATGATTGTAATCGATAAACAGTTATAATGAATTCTAAAATAGAACTTATTTTTGACGCAAACAAACTGGCGACCACAGTGGGAGCCAACGGTCTCGCTGCCGAGGCCGTAGTGTCGTAGCCGATCAATATACTGGTTGAGTCCACGGTTGAATATGAATTTGACCAAGCAAAGTTTGAGGAATATCTGTCATCCTCATCCTCAAAGTCTTCATCGCCTCACAAATGCAGGAAGATTTTATCTTCTAAGAAGGTTTTTAAGTTTTCGACTCCGTCGAACACTACAGATGAAGATTCTCGCCTGATTGTTGCTGAGGATTCTACTCGCAATATCTCTGCTCGTAATGACTCTTATCTAGTTAAAGAGTCATCGAATCAAAGCCCACCGGCACTGACGAAGAGGGCTCGTCAGAGACAACGTCAGCGCCGCGCTCACCAAATGGCTAAGGCCTTGGAACAAACCGATGGAGTTCGTTATCACGCGGACTTAGAGTCGAGGAGGCATCGTGTGGTTCAGTTGTCTCAATGACCAATCACTCACATCTCTGATAAACTAACGACGGATGAATGGACTCTCGTCAAAAGGGCTCGCTCGACCCTTAAAGAACGTATACAAAAACGTCGTGTAAATACCGCTCATGCCCATGCTCTCTTGCAACAAAGACGAGAAGGAAAGAAAGAAATGGTGTCTAAAGAATCACCAAAGAACCTCAAATTTTGGATCCTTAAATCCGAACTTGTGCAAAAATCGAATCATCGAAATACATCCTGTAACTTTCAGCGATGAGATGCCTCCCTCGAATGCTCGCGTCGAGTTTGCTTCTCGTTGACGATCCGATGTCTTGTTTCACTGGAATGTGGTCTTCTCCTCACGATTTGACGTTGTGGAGAACTTGCGTGGCAAGTTTTAGAACTCTGAATGAGTTTGTTTGATCTTAACCGTAATTGGTTAGACAAGCCAAAGATCTCTTCTCTTCTGTTAAGGAGAAGGATCCAAAAGCCAGCCCGAGATCTCTTCTTTGCTGCCCAAAAAGAAGGATCTAAACTAAGTTGATTTCTTAGTTATTTATAGGGGATTAAGGGGTGTAACCGCCCCCTTAATTCGCTCCTAAGTGGGGCTAATGGGATGTAACCACCCCTTAAATCACTCCTGAGTGGAGTTGTGATCCCCTCAGATCGTGGGAAACGGTTTTGAAACTGTTCAGCTCGTGTTTGAACGAGTCAAACGCAAAATCCGCGTTCTGGCGTGAATTCTGCATTCAAACGCAGTGTCTGGAAGCTCGGACGCAGCGATTGGAAGCTCGGACGCAGCGATTGGAAGCTCGGACGCAGCGTCTTATTGGAAGCTGCGTTTGGCGGCTTGAAAGCTGCGTTTGGCAGCAGATGGCAGCTGCGTTTGGCAGCGCTTGGAGCTGTGTTGAGCAGCAGATGGCAGCTGCGTTGAGCAGCAGATGGCAGCTGCGTTTGGCAGCGCTTGGAGCTGTGTTGAGCAGCAGATGGCAGCTGCGTTGAGCAGCAGATGGCAGCTGCGTTTGGCAGCGCTTGGAGCTGCGTTGAGCTGCGTTTGGTAGCTTGGAAGCTGCGTTTGGCAGCAGATGGCAGCTGCGTTTGAGCTGCGTTTGCAGCTTTTGGAGCTATGTTTGCGCTGCGTTCGTGGCTATGAACACGGTGCGTCTTGATGCTGGTGTGCGGGGAGGACTTCCGCAGTTTGATTTGAAGAGACCGTCGATTTGTAGTCTCTTTCTGTCGAAGCGTTGCAAAGATCGTCATTTTGTAATCTTTGCTTTAGCTCTCTGATATGTGAGAGTCGTCAGATTGTAACTCCCGATGTTGATTATGAAGGCTGTTTGATTAGAGCTTCCATCAGTTGTCGTGAAGGTCGTCAGATTGTAACCTTTAGCGATCTACGTGAAAGTCTTCAAATTGTAGCCATCTGGAAGTTGTCAGATTGTAACTTCCATCATCGGTGTTTTGATGGGGATCAGCTATCTATTGTGATTTTTAGACAGCCTACACCCGCCGAGTGAGAAAGAAGAATTGATCTCTCTTATCAGGGAGTACATCGATGTGTTTACGTGGAATTACAAAGACATGCCAGGGCTCGATCCGAACGTGGCAGTACATCGTCTTAATATTAAACCAGATGTCAAACCTGTCAAACAACAATAAAGACGGTTTCATTCGCAAATGATGGAGGCAATCGAGGCCGAAGTTAAGAAGCTTATTGACTCGGGCTTCGTTCGGGAAGAGCAGCATCCGGAGTGGCTTGCCAATATTGTCCCAGTCCTTAAGAAGAACGGGAAGGCCCAAAAGATGATTTCCCCCTTCCCATCACAGATGTCATCATCGACAATACGTGCGGGTTCGAGAGGATGTCTTTCATGGATGGTTTCTCTGGTTATAATCAAATAAAGATGCATCCAGATGACGAAAAGCATACCGCGTTTAGAACACCCCTCGGCGTTTTCTGCTACACTGTCATACCCTTCGGTTTAAAGAATGCAGGGGCCACGTACCAAAGAGCAATGTCGAAGATTTTTCAGGAGCATCTCCGGAAGACTGTCGAGTACTACGTAGATGATTTGGTTGTGAAAAGTCACGATAAGAAGGATCACATTAAAGATTTGAAGACCATGTTCGACTTGATGCGAACCCATCAATTGAAAATGAATCCTACCAAGTCTTTCCTCGGAATGTCCAGTGGTAAATTCCTGGGATTTGTCGTCACCACCAAAGGTATTCATATCGACTCTGATAAGGTAAAGGCAATTAATGAATTGTAACCTCCAAGAAATCTCAAGGAGCTCAGAGGATTGCAAGGGCGGTTAGCTTATATCCGTCGGTTCATCTCGAACCTCTCAGGGAAATGCCAACCGTTTTCCAAGCTCACAAAGAAAGGCGTATCTTTTGTATGGGATGACGCTTGTCAAAAGGCATTCGAGAGTATTAAAGAATATCTCTCAAAACCTCCTGTACTCGTCGCACCGAAATCGGGCAAACCGTTCTTGATTTATGTCAAGGCGACGAGCCACTCATTAAGTGCATTACTTGCACAAGATGACGATAACGGTCATGAGCAGGCTGTTTATTATTTAAGCCGAACCATGGTAGGCGCTGAATCTCGATATCCTATGATTGAGAGAGAATGTCTCGCCTTGGTGTTCGCTATTCAGAAGATGCGGCATTATCTGGTTGGACAGACCATTTATGTCATCTCTAAAGTTAACCTAGTCTGAGTATTCATGACTCAACCAGCTTCCATGAATTGGCGATTAGCAAAATGGGCCTTACTCTTGTCCCAATACGACTTGCATTTTAAACAACGGAAGTCAGTAAAAGGACAGGCCATCTGTGATCTCCTGGCAGACAACCCAACTAAGGATACTGTCGAGATATATGACGACCTACCTGATGAGACCCACGAAGTCAACGCAACTTCACACCAGCAAGTATAGCGTTTGTACTTCGACGGCGCTTCACGAGCAACTAATGTAGCGAGTGCTCCTGGAAGTTCTAAGATTTCTTCCGGAGTTGGAGTTGTCTTAGTTTCCCCAGGAAAACACGTGATGCCTCGAGCTTACTCGTTGACCGAACCGTGCTCAAATAATATAGCCGAATATAATGCATTACTCATAGGACTCAGTTTCGCCAAAGAACTGGGGGCTTTCGGTGATTCTCAGCTAATAGTCAAGCAAGTCCAAGGAGAATATGAAGTCCGAAGTCAGGATTTAATTCCATACCATAAGATGGCAGTGGAGATAGCGGAATCATTTGAAGGATTCTTTATCGAACATATTCCACGGTTACAGAACACTTACGCAGATGCGTTAGCGGCATTGGCCGTATCTCTAGCACAACCTCCTGAAACAGAACAGTTTGTTACAGTGAGGACTCACCAACTCCTAGTGCCGATCTACAATGAAGATAGCAAAGAAGAAGATAGTAAGGAAGCACACTCAACTCAAGTTGAATTTGAACCCCCGAGATTGGCGTTTCCCCATCATCGATTACGTCTTACATGGAATCCTACCAGAAGACATGAGAGAAAGAGAGTCAATCCGACGAAGAGCGCCAAGATTCTACTATAACACGGAGAATCGAACGTTATACCGCAGGGGGTACGATGGTTTGCTATTACGTTGCTTATCGACTAAAGAGGCTGAAGAAGTCCTTAGGGAGGCACATGAAGGAGAGTGTGGCGCACACCAGCCTGGCCCCAAGCTTTATGATCGCATCAGAAGAATGAGGTATTTTTGGCCTTTCATGATGAGTGATGCAGTCACGTATGCCCGAAAGTGTCAGGCGTGTCAAGTACACGCGAATTATATGCATCAACCTCCGGAGCATCTGCATCCTTCGGTTACGTCATGGCCGTTCGAGACCTGGGGAATGGATGTTGTTGGTCCTATAAATCCCCCGTCAGTCAAAGGTGACCGGTTCATCCTGGCAATTACCGATTATTTCTCCAAATGGGCCGAAGCAGTTCCGCTCAGGAGAAGTTAAAACAAGCAACGTCATAGCATTCATCAAGCACCACATCATCTACTGGCATGGTGTCCCAAGACGAATTATACATGACAACGGTCCTCAATTCGTCAGCAACGCCTTCATCAGGTTTTGTGAAAAATTCAAAATTCAGGACATCTCTTCGACAGCTTACAATCCCACAGCGAATGGACTGGCCGAAGCCTTCAACAAGACTATCATAAAGCTGATATCAAAACTTGTGAAAACTAATAAACGAGACTGGGATGACAAGCTTGGCGCGGCTCTATGGGCCTATCGGACCATGGTGCGTACACCAACGGGAGCAACCCCGTATTCACTGGTATACGGATGTGAAGCTGTTCTTCCATTGGAGATTCAAATCCCGTCACTTCGAATTGCCCTCGTGACTCAAATGATGACCGAAGAGCAACATCAGAAGCACCTTGAAGAACTTGAAGGACTAGACGAGAAGCGTTTAGAAGCTCAACAGCATATCGAATTCTACCAGGCCAGAATCTCTCGAGCTTTCGACAAAAAAGTTCGACAACGAAGCTTCAAAGAAGGGGATTTGGTTTTAGCTGAGAGGCGGCCTATGATCCTGAACTCCAAGAAGAAGGGCAAATTTGAACCCAAATGGGAGGGACCATTCGTAGTAGAGACAGTCTATTCGAGTGGCGCATATCGCTTAGTCACCAAGGACGGCGACCGGCTTATGATGCCGATAAACGGCAAGTTCCTGAAAAAATACTATCCTTAGTATCTTCAGGATAACCAATGTATCGGGAAGTTCCCAGAAGAACATCATATGTGGCATTCTTAGGGATAACCCAATCATTGTAGAGGTGATGAATAAGAAATTCCCGTTCGAGTTCAGAATGTTGGAACATTTCTTCTTATTATCAAAATTCTCTAACTCTTATGAGTTATTTTTGTGAGATGAGATCTAATCCTCTGATAGGTTAATCTTTCCTCACCAAACCATCCGCTGATCAAACTAATCGATGGTAGATTCACCAAAATTTCGGTTCGCCAGTCATTGGCAATTCTCAGACTTAACATGTTAGGTCCTAATCACTTAGCATGGTAGTCCTCCTGTGAGTGATAGTACGAGTTGGCATTTTCATTGCTATCTGTATTTCACTCTCTTTGCTTTCAGGTCAAACCTATAAAAGTTAGGGCCAAAGCCAAATTCCTCTCTCGATTCCTTCCATGAACGAGAGGTCCACTTTCAATATGAACAGTCAAACCTATAAAAGTTAGGATTGTTCACGATCTCACTTAGTCAAACCTACAAATAGTTAGGACTAAGACCGAGTCGTTCCTTTTCGATAAACGAAAATCCACCTTTGTTCCTTTTTCCACCAAACCTATAAAAGTTAGGGTCGAATTTGGGCGTTCTTCTCAATGAATGAGGGATTCTTTTGATTCAAATGACCAATCCTATAAAAGTTAGGGCCATTTGAACCTTTCTGATTCTCGGAGTGGAGATCCCATTCTTAGTTTCATCTCTTTGGATTCTGGGGGTGGAGATCCCACCTTGAGTTTCCTTTCCAACTATAGACAGAATATAAAATTCTTCCTCTTCAGTACCGGGAGATAGAATATAAAATTCTTCCTCTCCCATTTTCCAGTCTGTCTTTGTTCTTAGAAAAGACACAATTCTTAACTTCCAATCCGCGCACTTGGTGCACGGGGAATTTTATCTCAACTCCTAAATAGAGATAAGTCTACGCCTAATACGCGTTGCCGGTTTAGTCTTTCACCGATTGAAAAAGACACCAGGGTCTAAACCTGGGGAATTTTATCCCGAAGCCTAAGTAGGGATGAGTCAACACCTAACACGTGTTGTCGGGTAGCCTATTCCCGTAACAAAGGCAAAGCCTATGTATTCAAAATCATAGCACAAAGTCTCAGAGAATTCATTCTCTCAGCACAACGTTACATGCGGAACGGATTTAGACAATCCGCATGCTAGCCCGATTCAAACGGTAATCGGTAAAGGCACATCAAACCCGTTGAGGGCTGGGGGTTTGCCAAAAATTCCAAAGTCTATGTCTAACACGCATGGCCGGTTTAGTCTTTCGCCGATTGAAAAAGACACCAGGGTCTAAACCTGGGGAATTTTATCCCGAAGCCTAAGAAGGGATAAGTCGTCGTCTAGTACGCGGCGCGGGGTACCTTTTCCCTATAAAAAAATGGTTAAGTCTATGTATTCAAAGCCATAGCATCAAGCCTAAGAAAAGCAATTCTCTTAGCACAACGTTACATGTGAGGCGGGTTTTAATAATTCACATGCTAGTCCGATTCAAACGGTAATCGGTAAAGACATATCAAACCCGTTGATGGCTGGGGGTTTGCCAAAAATCCTGTAAATCTTATCATCGCTGAGTTCAAAATAAATACCATAAAGGAATCAAATGTGGAGTCTCTATTAATTAATCAAGTCAAAGCATACAATAAAAAGCTCGTTAGCCCGAAGGCAGCTGACGGCTAAGAACATGAGACTCTAAACTAGAAAGCCTGTCTATATAACTCTGCTCAAGTTCTGCCTGCAAGCCAGCCCGGACGGATTCCTCAGAACTGCTCAAGATCTTCACGGCTTCATTCTTCAGCTTCATCAGTCTCTCCTGTGTAGATCCTAGCTGCTCGAGAGCCTGTCCACGAGAATGCTCTACTCCAGCCAGGTCTTCTGCAATGATAGTAACGGACTCCTCGGCGTGCTTCAAGGCCTCCTTCAACCTAGCCACTTCCTCGCGGCCGGAATCCAAAGAGCGGAGTAGCTCGGCTCTGCTCAAGTTCTGCCTGCAAGCCAGCCCGGACGGATTCCTCAGAACTGCTCAAGATCTTCACGGCTTCATTCTTCAGCTTCATCAGTCTCTCCTGTGTAGATCCTAGCTTCTCGAGGGCCTGTCCACGAGAATGCTCTACTCCAGCCAGGTCTTCTGCAATGATAGTAATGGACTCCTCGGCGTGCTTCAAGGCCTCCTTCAACCTAGCCACTTCCTCGCGGCCGGAATCCAAAGAGCGGAGTAGCTCGGCTCTATCTGTATCCTTCCTCGCCATGGTAGCCATCAGCCGCACAACTGAATGCTCATGTGACTGAAGCTCACTGCTGATGGAAGATCTCAGGTCGCGCCACTGTGCCAGCCTGTGCTCCATCTGAGAGGACACGAAGGAAGAAGCTCCATTAGCCTTCAATTCCTACAACTCTCGGATTTCCGACTCCAGAGCAGCAAAATCGGCAATGAAGGAATCAGCCAACTCCGGATATCCTTCTTCTCTAAACATCATCATGTGACGAGAAAAGGAACGCCTGAACTGATCAAAACAATATCCTCGATGAAGCAGTTTCTCGATCATGCCGTTAAAAAAGGCGGTAAAAAAGCCGAGGTCTGTACGGAAAATGTCTCTGTCTGGGTCGGTATCGGCCAAGAGGGCGCGAACATGCTCATATAGAGATGATCGAGATCCTACAAACAACAGTATGGAAAGTTAAGAGATTATCGAATACGATAAGAAAATTTAAAGGCAAATTTCGAGCATACCAATGCCAACGGAGGTCCCCTCAGGCTGAGATCCGGCAGGTTCCAAAATAACTGCAGGAGTAGTCATGGAGGGTATATCAACCCCTGTAGGCAAATCGGTCATACCTCTCGGCTGTGGCGGGGAGACACCGCTCTCAGGCAAACTATCAGTCCCAGAAACTGTAGTGGCATCAGGCACAACGGCTGGTCCTAGAGTTACACGTCTTTATTAGTCAAAATGAAAATTTGGACAAATAAGGAAAACCGGGATGATAAGATCGTATGCATACCTGCAAATCCATCGTCCTCAGATGCAAGAGGGATGCCAGAAGTCATAAAGGTATCAGTCCCAGTAAAAAAAATCAGATAAATGAAAGGGAACACGACATCCAAAGGTCGTCTGCATACCTGCGAGTCCGTCACTCTGAGGTAAACTAGATGTGCTGGGGAGTCTTACTGAATCAGTCCCAATGACTGGCACTGTAATATTAATCCTTCCTTAGTCAGACAAAGGATCAGGCAAAATGAAAGAAATCAGATATATACCTGTGAATGAATCGCTCTCAAAGGGTGGTCCCACGGTTCTTCTGGTGGCCTGCTCAGCCAGCATATCGACTAATAATCCAGCGTCGAGTCCCGAGAAACCTGGTGTAGAGGCACCTCTGTTCCTCGAAACCCACATCATGAAAGGTCTGATCCTCAACTGGCTTTTCTATCACGACATCTGCAGAATAATTTAAGTGTTGGATATATATACAAGAAGATGGGAAAGAAGGAAAAGCTCAGAAGTACCTGCAGCCGGAACAGAAGATCCTTGTTCCCCAATATCCATGCTTGAGTTCTTCAGGAAATCTGAAAGAATGCGAGGCACAAAAAATAATGAATCCTGATTTCTCTAACTCCGCCAAATGTTCGTATCAATACCCAGGGAACCATCCCGAATGGCGTCGCACATTTGCTGCATGAAGTTATCCATATTATCAGAATCAGGGAATACGGGGTCCGGTGGAAGCTCGCCCTCGTCATAGTATCCTGGAACATAAAACATGATTACGAATCCCAGAAGGTGAGGCATCTTAAAGCAATGAAAACGATGAAATGTTACCTTCCTCTCCATCGGCGATGTCTCCTAAATCCACTCCA
The DNA here is from genome assembly GCF_001876935.1 of Asparagus officinalis. NCBI lineage: Eukaryota > Viridiplantae > Streptophyta > Magnoliopsida > Asparagales > Asparagaceae > Asparagus > Asparagus officinalis. The sequence goes on from NC_033797.1 coordinate 136,799,523, forward strand.
TAGGGACGCTGACCGACGTGTGGTTTATGAGCAGTCTTCTTCTTCTTCGGAGTACCAGCCCTCATAAAACCAACGGGTCGTTCATGCATGGACTTGCCACGCGTCTCAACATGCATGGGAGCTTGGCCACTAAGCCTGGATCTCGCATAACGAGAAGCGATCGACTCGTGCTCATCGACTGTCCTACCTGGGGTGATAAGAGTCAGTTCGTTGATACCAATTGAAATTGAGAAAGAAGGTTAAAGAGCATGACAAACCTACATCAAGTTCTTCTTGGTCAGTATCTATATCCACATATTCCTCCGCAGAAGTCTCGTCATCATCATCAGTAGGAAGGAGCTCTTCATCATCTTTGCTCGAGAAAGAAGGTTTGGCAGGCTTCTTTCCCTGTCTCCTAGCAAGCTCAGCTTTACGAGCAGCCATCATAGCGATCCGGACCGAGTGCTCAGACTGTAACTCTGAAAGACTCCTCACACCTGTGGATTCATTAGCGGAAAGGAACCACTTGCAACTGAGGAAAGTAATCAACGGTTGGCGTCTATATGAAGGAAGACCAAAGTGGGCTCCGGTGCAGCCCACCATAGTCCATAGCCATGCTCGTACGCCGTCAATAAGCCCTCCCTCAACCTTCAAACCACGGCTCGGATTCCCAACATATACCTGGTCATAGCCGAACTGACGAGCAAAACGGCAGGGAAGGTAAGGCTCTATGTGGCAACGATTCTTCACCCAGAAAACGAGATACCCAACACGGATGTTCACTAACCAGTGGAAACAACCAACATCGAGAACAGTCCGATTACTTCTGGGTTTCTCCTCATCAATCAGCACATCACCATAGCGACCCGAAAAGTGAGGAAAACACTTGAAGAACTCCCAGCTCTTACGAACTTGAAGCTCTCGTTGTACATCACTGAATTTCTTCCTGAGCCATCTGCTCCTCTCCAACAGCTACACGAAAGGAACGGGGACATCAACAACGCTGGGCGCCGACATCAAGTCAGGACGGTGAAGAACAAGCCACGCCATCAGATACGCATAAGGAAGCTCGACCTTCGGACAAATAAGCTCGGTCGATGGTTCAGAACCCACCTGTGTAAAACTACTGACCAGACACCTAAGCCCGCAATGGATGCCAGCAACCATCGCTGGGAGCAGAGAAAGCTCCCTCCCATAAGCTAGCTGAACTGTGGGGAAGAGCACCTCGAGAGGTAAGGCGTCTGAAAACTGGTGCGGAACAACACATTTCTTCAACCAGAGGGCAAGATAGCCTGCTAGCAGAGTCCGGGGCTCAATGGACTTCTGTGCACGGTGGAGGAACGAACGAAACTTGGTTCCCGCAGGAAAAGCTCTCTTAGCACTGGCAATGGTGTAAGAACGAGCCTCAGCCTTCTCCATCAACTCATTAATGGCGGTAGGGGTCAAGACATCTAACTCACGAAGGGGCTCGCCGGAATCACCCTCCAAATTCGGGAACAAATAGACAGCAAACTGCTTCAAGCTGATCTGCTTTTTCCTCTTCGCTGGAGGAGAAATCTTGATCAAGGAGGTATGATAATGGCAGGGGGGGGCCCAAAGAGTATCGTACATATCGGGAGAATCAGGGAAAGTACTCCTGATATGGACAATCCCCCATTGGAAGACCAGAAACCTGATACATCTCATGTAAGGCCAACCCTAACTCTCCGCCGCTGGCCAGGAACGTGTTACTGTCGGGCATGTATGTCTCCAACAACGCCAAGAAATGGCGGCAGCTGACTGGGAGTCCATACATGGTGGCTCGTATAGGTGAATACAATCCACTGCTCTTCAAATCCTTCTCCCAGCACCCCAAAACGTAACTGGTCATGCGTGTCCACCATCCCTTGGGTAGTGAGAAAGCCCAACCATAGCATCTATAATCTGGTGGAGGTAATCTCCTCCCAAGATGAGCCAGACGGTTCTTCACAGTAGGAGCGGCTACTGATACCTCGCCTGGGGGTGCAGTGTTAAGACCTATAATCCCTGGCCGAAGACCGCGGATGTAATGATACCCAGCAGAACCAGGAGTCTTATGATGAGAGGTATATCCACACTGAACTCGCTCAGCATCTTCGGTAAGGTGCCAAGACATCTATCGCTCCACGGCCTGTCCCTCCAAATGAGTGAAAGAATACTGACGAGGAATGGAGGGAATATATAGGAGAGCTCCTTCGTCGAGAGTCAACCAGTGCTCCTCGATAAGAGTCAACGTAGCAGGATCCTCAGTGTGATCTCCGAACAGAAAACTGGGCTTCTTTAAAGCCTGAGTAGAAGTAGAATCTGCGGTAAAGGAAGCATCCATAATCAGCTGGCGTAAGCAATGACGCCCTCCATCCCGTATCAAACGACAGGATTCGTCGGAGCGATCTCTGTCAAACTGAGGGAGTGGACCAATGGCCTGCCTGATGGAAGCCGAAGAGAAGACTTCCCCGCTACAACCAGTAGGGACATGATGAGGGAGGCTGCCCGCGGGGAACTCGACTGCAACAAGACATAAGGATGGGGTCAGAAAATCCATCTGATAAAAAAAGGCGAGATAAGATCATTCACAGGGTGATTGGAGAGACGATTTTGAGTGTCTTACACTGGAAGAACGGTATGCATCATCACGTAAATAACGTGATAACATACACCGACCTACAAGGTGTAAGACGACACAAGATCGCCCCAATATACAGGAAGACTTGAATTGGCTAAGCGAAACAAGTCCGAAACCTCAACCCCCGCGAAGGAGGGTGTCGGCCCTTCTCGAATGACCCGCGAAGGGGCCAAACGAGGGTGTACGGAACCACCAATGTCCTGAAACCTCAATCCTCGCGAAGGAGGGTGTCGGTTCTTCCTTAATGACCCGCGAAGGGATCAATCAGGGATACAGAAATAAAGACTCTCACCCCCGAAAAAGGATGCCGCTGGAGGAGAGGATGCTGTAGGAACTCCTTCCTCGCTAGGCTGCGAACGGGAGCGACTCCTAGGAGGCCGAGGTCGACGTGGAGACATCGAAAATCTGCAATGAAAAGCAGCAAGTCAGGAACAATTTGAGATATGAATACACGAAATTTAAAAGGAAAATTAAGAACTTGAACTAAAGTCCTATGAATAAATAGGATTTTATAGTTGAAGTCTAATTAAACCTACAGATTTCGTGCATGCAAAGCAATGATTGTCATTTTGCAGTAAATGTTGATGAAATACCCAAAATACCCCTCGTGTTCAAGGCTAAATTCGGGTCAAGGACACGCTCGAGTTGAGTCATGGTCATCATATTTGATCATATAGCACCCCCAATACCCCGCAATTTTGGTTAAATTTGCAAATAAACCTTTTTTTTTTGTAAAATTTAGCCGATTTTGCAAATAAACCCCTCAACAACTTTTGGTCCTCTTGCATAAAGCACCCCTCAAATTTTCGACCAAATGGACATGTAATCCAAATCCTAATTTCAGTCCTTTATTACATGAACACCACCTCAATTCTCCGACCAATTTTGCAAATAAGCCCCCAAAAAGATTTCGGCCCATAGTTGCATATAAAACCCTCAATAATTTGTGGTCTTTTTGCATGAAGCACCCCTCAAAGTTATGGCCAAGTGGGTCTAAAGTCCAAGCCTCAAAATTTCAGTCCCATTTTGTATAAAGGCCCCTACAAATTTCAGTCCACTTTTGTATAAAAGTCCCTCAAAATTCGGTCATATTGCATGTTTTGCATAAAACCCCCAAATTTTGGTCCATAATCACAACCCATCATCAAAAGCCTATCTTTTTCATGAAATCCAACCCATGAGGACAAAAAGACATGATCTTGGCATGAAGATATAATCTTTTCAAAAAAGGAGGAGAAAGTTTTGAGAGGGAACTTACCAAAACCAAGAAGTCTCTCTTGAGCTTGAAGATGAAGAACCCTAGCTTTGAGGAGAGAAGAATTTCGGCCAAGGGGGAGCACCAAAATCCGAATTTGTCTTGAGTTTAAGAGGGGAGTTTTAATGGGAAACAATGGTGTATGGAGAGAAGGAAGAAGAAGGAGTTTAAAGGAAGAAAGGATTCTCTTTTGAAAATTTGGAAAGAGGGGGGAAAACAAAAGAGGAAATAACAAAAGAGGAAACAACAAAAGAAAGAAAGAAAAGCAAAAAAAAGGGGGGGGAGTCTCGGTTTTGACCGAGACACCCCAAGGGTGTCTCAGCCAAGTTGAGACACCCTTGGGTGTCTCAACCCAGTTCGAGCCCCCTCCGAACCCTTTTCGAGTCCGAATTTACCTATTTTCGTCGGTTATTGGATATTTCGACGAAATCTACACTAATCAATACCGAGCAATTCAAAACCCTAGGGTCAACGCCGGTCAACGCGTAACCCTAGGTCAACGCCAGTCAACCCGTTGCGACCGAAAAGTCAACGTTCGACGTTCGAAACCCTAGGGTCAACGCTGGTCAACGCGTAACCCTAGGTCAACGCCAGTCAACCCGTTGTGACCGAAAAGTCAACGTTCGTCGTTCGAAACCCTAAGGTCAACGCCGGTTAATGCGTAACCCTAGGTCAACGCCAGTCAACGCGTTGCGACCAAAAAGTCAAAGTTTGATGCTCGAAACCCTAAGGTCGACGCCAGTCAACGCGTTACGACCGAAAAGTCAACGTTCGACGTTCGAAACCCTAGGGTCAACGCCGGTCAACGCGTAACCCTAGGTCAACGCCAGTCAACCCGTTGCGACCAAAAAGTCAAAGTTTGATGCTCGAAACCCTAAGGTCGACGCCAGTCAACGCGTTACGACCGAAAAGTCAACGTTCGACGTTCGAAACCCTAGGGTCAACGCCGGTCAACGCGTAACCCTAGGTCAACGCCAGTCAACGCGTTGCGACCAAAAAGTCAACATTCGACGTTCGAAACCCTAGGGTCAACGCCGGTCAACGCGTAACCCTAGGTCAACGCCAGTTAACCCGTTACGACCGAAAAGTCAACGTTCGTCGTTCGAAACCCTAAGGTCAACGCCGGTCAATGCGTAACCCTAGGTCAACGCCAGTCAACGCGTTGCGACCAAAAAGTCACGACATTCGAAACCCTAGGGTCAATGCCGGTCAACGCGTAACCCTAGGTCAACACCAGTCAATGCGTTGTGACAAAAAGTTAACATTCGACGTTCGAAACCCTAGGGTCAACGCCGGTCAATGCGTAACCCTAGGTCAACGCCAGTCAACGCGTTGCGACCAAAAAGTCAAAGTTCGACGCTCGAAACCCTAAGGTCAACGCCGGTCAACGCGTAACCCTAGATCAACGCCAGTCAACGCGTTGCGACAAAAAGTCAACATACGGTGATCTGAAACCCTAAGTCAACACAATGTGACGGAGGTAGTTCAAAGTCAACTCAATGACACGAGCCAAACTCAATTCATCAGCTGCAGACTCGAGACTCCGACGACGGCCAAGCGATAAACGCAGCACCGGAAGAACTTCGGCTATTCGTCAAAGCATCGAATAGACCAAAAATCGAAGGAGCCAAGAGTTGAAGCTAACTACAGGTCCTGATGCCGACTGAAGGCTAGACCAATCACATCCAAAGTATTCCAACCTCTTCTATAAAAGAAACGAGTCCGGAACACTTTGGAGGGGGTATCTGTAGGCATCGAAAATTGCCTATAGGTCTCTACGAACAGCTCAGTGTTAAGGAATGACGATGAACGTCACTATC
>NC_033797.1:136808165-136828410 GCF_001876935.1 Asparagus officinalis
TCTAAAATATGAATACACGAAATTTAAAAGGGAAATTAAGAACTTGAACTAAAGTCCTATGAATAAATAGGATTTTATAGTTGAAGTCTAATTAAACCTACAAATTTCGTGCATGCAAAGCAACGATTGTCATTTTGCGGTAAATTTTGGTGAAATACCCAAAATACCCCTCGTGTTCAAGGCTAAATTCGGGTCAAGGACACGCTCGAGTTGGGTCATGGTCATCATATTTGATCATATAGCACCCCCAATACCCCGCAATTTTGGTTAAATTTGCAAATAAACCTTTTTTTTTTGTAAAATTTAGCCGATTTTGCAAATAAACCCCTCAACAACTTTTGGTCCTCTTGCATAAAGCACCCCTCAAATTTTCGATCAAATGGACATATAATCCAAATCCTAATTTCAGTCCTTTATTACATGAACACCACCTCAATTCTCCGACCAATTTTGCAAATAAGCCCCCAAAAAGATTTCGGCCCATAGTTGCATATAAAACCCTCAATAATTTGTGGTCTTTTTGCATGAAGCACCCCTCAAAGTTGTGGCCAAGTGGGTCTAAAGTCCAAGCCTCAAAATTTCAGTCCCATTTTGTATAAAGGCCCCTACAAATTTCAGTCCACTTTTGTATAAAAGTCCCTCAAAATTCGGTCATATTGCATGTTTTGCATAAAACCCCCAAATTTTGGTCCATAATCACAACCCATCATCAAAAGCCTATCTTTTTCATGAAATCCAACCCATGAGGACAAAAAGTTTCCACAAAACCCAACCTATAAGAACAAAAAGCTATGATTTTTATCAAAAAAAAAGAGGGGGGGGGGAGAAAGTTTTGAGAGGAAACTTACCCAAAACCAAGAAGTCTCTCTTGAGCTTGAAGATGAAGAACCCTAGCTTTGAGGAGAGAAGAATTTCGGCCAAGGGGGAGCACCAAAATCCGAATTTGTCTTGAGTTTAAGAGGGGAGTTTTAATGGGAAACAATGGTGTATGGAGAGAAGGAAGAAGAAGGAGTTTAAAGGAAGAAAGGATTCTCTTTTGAAAATTTGGAAAGAGGGGGGAAAACAAAAGAGGAAATAACAAAAGGAAAGTTCAGAGAGAGAGAGAGAGAGAGAGGGGGAAAGTCTCGGTTTTGACCGAGACACCCCAAGGGTGTCTCGGCCAAGTTGAGACACCCTTGGGTGTCTCAACCCAGTTCGAGCCCCCTCCGAACCCTTTTCGAGTCCGAATTTACCTATTTTCGTCGGTTATTGGATATTTCGACGAAATCTACACTAATCAATACCGAGCAATTCAAAACCCTAGGGTCAACGCCGGTCAACGCGTAACCCTAGGTCAACGCCAGTCAACGCGTTGTGACCGAAAAGTCAACGTTCGACGTTCGAAACCCTAGGGTCAACGCCGGTCAACGCGTAACCCTAGGTCAACGCCAGTCAACCCGTTGCGACCGAAAAGTCAACGTTCGACGTTCGAACCCTAAGGTCCAACGCTGGTCAACGCGTAACCCTAGGTCAACGCCAGTCAACCCGTTGTGACCGAAAAGTCCGTTGCGACCAAAAAGTCAACGTTCGATGTTCGAAACCCTAGGGTCAACGCCGGTCAACGTGTAACCCTAGGTCAACGCCAGTCAACGCGTTGCGACCAAAAAGTCAAAGTTTGATGCTCGAAACCCTAAGGTCGACGCCAGTCAACGCGTTACGACCGAAAAGTCAACGTTCGACGTTCGAAACCCTAGGGTCAACGCCGGTCAACGCGTAACCCTAGGTCAACGCCAGTCAACCCGTTGCGACCGAAAAGTCAATGTTCGTCGTTCGAAACCCTAAGGTCAACGCCGGTCAACGCGTAACCCTAGGTCAACGCCAGCCCGTTACGACCGAAAAGTCAACGTTCGACGTTCGAAACTCTAGGGTCAACGCCAGTCAACGCGTAACCCTAGGTCAACGCCAGTCAACCCGTTGCGACCGAAAAGTCAACGTTCGTCGTTCGAAACCCTAAGGTCAACGCCGGTCAATGCGTAACCCTAGGTCAACGCCAGTCAACGCGTTGCGACCAAAAAGTCAAAGTTCGACGCTCGAAACCCTAAGGTCGACGCCAGTCAACGCGTTGCGACCGAAAAGTCAACGTTCGACGTTCAAAACCCCAGGGTCAACGCCGGTCAACGCGTAACCCTAGGTCAACGCCAGTTAACCCGTTACGACCGAAAAGTCAACGTTCGTCGTTCGAAACCCTAAGGTCAACGCCGGTCAATGCGTAACCCTAGGTCAACGCCAGTCAACGCGTTGCGACCAAAAAGTCAAAGTTCGACGCTCGAAACCCTAAGGTCAACGCCGGTCAACGCGTAACCCTAGATCAACGCCAGTCAACGCGTTGCGACAAAAAGTCAACATACGGTGATCTGAAACCCTAAGTCAACACAATGTGACGGAGGTAGTTCAAAGTCAACTCAATGACACGAGCCAAACTCAATTCATCAGCTGTAGACTCGAGACTCCGACGACGGCCAAGCGATAAACGCAGCACCGGAAGGATTTTTGACTATTCATCAAAGCACTGGATAGACCGAAAATCAAAGGAGTCAAGAGTTGAAGCTAACTACAGGTCCTTTATGCCGACTGAAGGCTAGACCAATCACATCCAAAGTATTCCAGCCTCTTCTATAAAAGAAACGAGTCAGGAACACTTTGGAGGGGGTATCTGTAGGCATCGAAAATTGCCTATAGGTCTCTACGAACAGTTCAGTGTTAAGGAACGACGATGAACGTCACTATCCGGTTCACAGGAGTTCGATTGACGTCGGTGAACGCTTGAAGTGAATCGACGAACTACGTGAGCTGACAGAATTCCAGAATAACGAAGGTGCAGGCTAATCGGGAGCCCCGCAATGTTTACAAAGGGAACAATGCCCTTCGTGTCTCATTCATTCTACAGACTCGAGTTCTTCGAGACGTTTTTGATGTTGTTCTTCTGTCGTCATCTCGGTTGCGAGAGCGATCCGAAGAGATAGGATTTGAATCTCCAATGGTAGCACAGCTTCACATCCGTATACCAACGAATATGGAGTGGCCCCTGTAGATAATCCAACCATTGGAGCTGATAGAACTCCTTGTCGGCTTTCCAACGCATTTGGAATCACTCAGATCTGGAGTTTTGGAGAATTGGCGAAGCCCTGCCGGATTGAAAAGTGATCGAGCACTTCAACGCAAGAGAGTTCTTCGTCAGATCTACATCACCCGTACCCGATCCTTAGTATTATCCTGTTGTGGTAATACTAAGAAGAGCAAATATCTCGCTTTTATCGAGATAGGCGCTTCAAGTTTCTAGATCTCCTCGCGGATCGACGAAGCTCTGGATCAGATCTGATTGCCAGGTAGTCCACGGATATCAACATCCCCGTCACAGGCTAAAGACCCACGCAAGCAAGAGAAGACGAACGGATCTTGTGTTTATTTTCAAGAAAGTTGTAATTTTTATTTTTTTATTGTTTGAATTCATTTGTAACGTTTGAAGTTTTAATGAAATCAATGATGAAGGCAACTTTCGACGAAAACAATAATGACTCTTCTCCAATTAATGAGTCATTAAATCAAAGCCCGCCGGCATTGACGAAAAGAGCTCGTCAGAGACAACGCCAACGCCGCGCTCGCCAAATGGCTAAGGCCTTGGAACAACCCGACGGAGTTCGTTATCATGCGGACTTAGAGTCGAGGAGGCATCGAGTGGTTCAGTTGTTTCAACGACCAATCACTCATGTCTCTGCTAAACTCACGACGGAGGAATGGACTATTGTCAAAAGGGCTCATTCGACCCTCAAAGAACGTATACAAAAACGTCGTGCAAACGCTGCTCATGCCCGTGCTCTCTTACAACAAAGACGAGAAAGAAAGAAGGAAACGGTGGCCAAAGAACCACCGAAACTCTGCCAAGTTTGGATTCCAAAGTTTAGAGTTGTGAAAAATCAGCATTCGGAGCCCGTTAAGACTCCACACCCGCAAGGGGGTAGTTCTAAACGTATGACTCTTGACATAACCTTGGATCGCTCAGAGGCGACGACAAGTCATCCTGGGTATGTTAACAAGGTTCAAACACAAAAACAGAAGATAGGTTGCTCTGGTCACCATGCTGACGAGTTGTACTATCAAACTAAAGGTGGAAACAAATCACATAAAAGGACTGTTCGAGAAACGAATCGTCATTGTGTATGTGAAAAACTTATCAAAGCAGTGTTGTCCAAATGCAACTGCTTTAAAGCCATTCCGCCGAAAGTTCCTGTGTTCCAAAGACTTTCTACTGAAATGTCAAAGCCTAAACCGAGATGTTTCAACAAGAAGCTTGCTATTCAAGAGGATGAATTTCCTGAAGTCACCATCAACATGGCTGATAAAGGAAAATCTAAGTGGTATTCAAGAGAACCAAACCCCGACTTTTCCCCGGGAGGAAAAGTCGATTCAAGAATTACCTGACGGATGTCTCGACTCCAGCTAGGAGCTATCAGGCGTAAAGACTACAAGAGAATGCATAAAGGAATGTCATCAGAGGATGAGCTCTCGGACACTTGTTCTGCGATCGCTTCAGATGATACATCATCTAGCATAGGGCAAACCAGAGAAGTACTCACAATCACCTCTGATCAATTCGCTCAAATGCTTCAAGAAGCTCTAGCCAAACAACGTGAAGAAATTAGAGCTGAAATGAAGACAGAGATGGAGTTGGCTATCCAACAAATAAAAGAATTGCTAGCTCAACGGTCTCAACCTCCTGAATCCAGCCACCACACTCAGAATATTATGGATGACAGTGATCCAGAAGTGGATGAAGTCATTATGGCTGATACACCTCCCAATAGCAATAACGCTGGGGGTGGTCTAACGGATTCTCCCAATAACGAGATTGGGGGTGGTTCAATAGCACCTCTCACAGGGGGTGGTCTAACTCATTCTCCTCAAAGTCCTTCGAATGAAGACATAGACGATAAAGGGAAAATGAAAGAGCTTGAAAACAAAATCAATGCTTTGATGACGGCTCAAGAAGTGAAGAAGACGGGTATTCCATGTCCCTATCCAAGAGAATGGGATTCAATACCGTATCCGGCAAAGTTCAATCTGATTAACTTCACACCGTTTGAGGGGAAGAGCTCGCCTATTCAGCACTTGATTTATTTTAAATCTCATTTGGGCATGATCTATGGAAACGAGGCTTTAATAGTCCGGTCATTCGTTGGCAGCCTTCGTGGGCCCGCCTTCGATTGGTACCGACGTCTCAATCCAGGGAGCATCAATTGCTGGGATGACATGGAAAGTTTATTCCTCAGCAACTTCTTCAATGATGATACCGAAGTGTCAATCGGAACCCTTTTAGATAAGAAGCAAAAAGACGGAGAGTCAGTCGATAATTTTGTCAAGCGCTTCCGTGCAAAGCAATGAATTGCAGAGATCCTATTACAGAGGAGTTCATCCTGCAAACATGCTACAATAACCTCTCCATCGATGTCCTGGAAGCTCTGGGGGTCGTACCATCCACCACTTGGAAAGAGTTAAAACTACGTGGTGAACAAGCTGAACACTTTCTTAAAAGAAAGAAAGCTGAGAAAAGCCAACCGACGACATCTACAATCGCTGTGAATGCGACTCTCGATCCGAGGTTCCAAAAGGAGTATTCTTTCTAAGATGATGAAGTTCCAGCCATATTGGAATACCTCCTCGCCAAGGATAAAATCGAGCTACCGCCTATTAAAGATCATGAGGGTGCTAAAATGATTACAGATCCAAACTACTGTGCATACCACAAAAGGATTCTTCATCCCACTAATATTTTCTTTGGACTCAAAAATAAGATCCAAGCATTAATTGACTCCGGCGTCATAATGGCGAAACAAGCCAAATGAAGACGACCCCAAACTCCATGGGATACACGAGTATAAATTATTTTCCCCTAACTCCGAAGAGTATACGAGTATAAACTGCTTCTCGACACTCCGAAGAGTATACGAGTATAAACTGCTTCTCAACACTCCAAAGAGTATACGAGTATAAACTGCTCCTCGATACTCCAATAGGTATATGAGTCTAAACTGTTTCCCACTCTTGACGGGAAGTTCCTGGAGAATTTTTACATTCTTAAGGATAACCCGGTCATGTAACTCAGCATGATGTTAGACCCAGTTTCGCGAAGAAAGCTGGGGGTGGATGGTTTGTGTAACGAAAGTTCCCAAAAGAATGTTATATATATAATTTTCTTAGGGATAACCCAATCATTAAAAACAAAGTGATAAACACTACATCCCTACGATGATTTCTGAATACTCCTATGTTGAGATGAGATTCGATCACTTCGTTGGATCAGTCTTCCCTCTCAAACTCCCATTTAGTCAAACCTTTAAACGGTTAGGTCCAAAGCCAAAATCCCCTCTCGATTCCTTCAATGAACGAGAGGTCCACAAATTGAACGATCAAACCTTTAAACAGTTAGGATCGTCTCAAAACTCCCACTTGGTCAAAACCTTACTACAGTTAGGATGCGAACGAAAGGTTTACTTTTGAATTGAGTAATCAAACCTTGTGACATTTAAGATTATTCAAACCAATCCAGATTCTCTAAGTGGAGATCCCACTTCGAGTTTCCTTTGCACCAGAAGATAGAATATAAAATTCTTCCTCTCCGATTCTGGGTTTATCTCTACCAACAAACAAGAGACCAGGAGATAGAATATAAAATTCTTCCTCTCCGATTCTGGTTTTATCTCTACCAACAAACAAAAGACCAGGAGATAGAATATAAAATTCTTCCTCTCTGATTTTGGGTTCATCTCTACCAACAAACAAGAGACCAGGAGATAGAATATAAAATTCTTCCTCTCCATCATCGGGTTCATCTCTACCAACAAAAAAGAGACCAAAATACTCCAATGGGTACACGAGTCTAAACTGTTTTCCTACATTCGATGGGAAGTTTCTGGAGAATATTACTTTTGATATTCTTAAGGATAACCTGACGAACTCTCAAGAGACAAACAAGCATCAATATGGAAATACCAGCCTCGATTCAAAATCTCAACAACGGTTCAGCGATAAACGCAGTGCCGGAGAAGCATTAGCTATTCTACAAAGAACTGAATAGACTAATGGATGAAGAGATCAAGAGCCGAAGCCAGGCGAGACAGTATTCTCTGTCTCGCCATGCGAGACAGCATTCTCTGTCTCGCCAGGCGAGACAGTTATTACTATCTCGCATGGCGAGACAGAGAAATCTCGCAGGTGAGACAATATTCTCTGTCTCGCCATGCGAGACAGCATTCTCTATCTCGCCATGCGAGACAGCATTCTCTGTCTCGCCAGGCGAGACAGTTATTACTATCTCGCATGGCGAGACAGAGAAATCTCGCAGGTGAGACAATATTCTCTGTCTCGCCATGCGAGACAGCATTCTCTATCTCGCCATGCGAGACAGCATTCTCTGTCTCGCCCGCGAGACAGTATTCTCTGTCTCGCCCACGAGACAGTTCTCAAAAGCTCAGAAACTATTTTATAAACCGCCGACACGTGGCCACCAACTGTTGAAGAACGTGGGAAACGTCGTGGGCGAGAATCACGTGGATAACTGTCAAAATAACGGAGTTTGAAACGTGGGAAGGCAGTTATTGTAGAAACCACTGTGCAGTTGGGATTTCCGAGACAGTGTTTACTGTCTCGGAAACCGAGACAGTAAACTCTGTCTCGGCCGCCCAGACAGCAAACACTGTCTCGTCAGTCGAGACAGCAAATGCTGTCTCGCGAGCTCATTTTCCTCTAACTGTTCATAGGGGTTATAAATAACCCCCTGAGGTCAATTTTTGAAGGGGCTGATCATTTGGAGCATTTTGGAGCAGAGAGAGCAGAGTTCCTGAGCTTCTGGCCATTCCTTGAGATTCGAGCTTTGACTTGATCTTAAGAAGAACGACTATCTTACTTTGATAAGATATCGTTTCAAATTCTCACTTTGATAAACGAAGGAAGAATCATTAAACCCCTCACGATTCAATCAGAATCTGTGATTTGGTGGTTCACGAGTCAAAGCGCTCCCGGTACAGGCAAAGATCCCACGCAAACAGCGATCCAAACAACGATCCTGCGTTTGTTTCTAAAAAGTTGTAATTTTTATTTTGTTGTGTAAAAGAAGTCTTATAAAAAGACTATCTCTTTTGAATTTGTTGTAATCGATCGAAGATATAATGAATTCCACAACGAGACCAACTTTTGACGCAAACAATGTCGTTTGACGGGAATGGCTCACCTACTCAGGACTTAATTTATTTCAAGTCTCACTTAGGTGTGATCTCTGGAAATTAGGCTTTGATGGTCCGGTTATTCGTTGGCACCCTTCGTGGGTCCGCCTTCGATTGGTTCCGACGTCTCAAACCTGGGAGCGTCAACTGTTGGGATGACAAGGAAAGTTTGTTCCTCAATAATTTTTTTGATGATGACACCGAAGTGTCAATCGGAACACTTCTGGATGAGAAACAAAAAGACGGAGAGCCAGTTGATAATTTTGTCAAACGCTTTCGTAACAAGACTATGCATTATAGAGATCCTGTCACAGAGGAATTCATCCTGCAGACATGCCATAACAATTTTTCCATCGATGTCCTGGAAGCCCTGGGGGTTGTACCTTCAACCACCTGGAAGGAGTTAAAATTACGCGGTGAACATGCCGAACACTTTCTTAAAAGAAAGAAAGCAGAGAGAAGCCAACCGACGACATTTGCAATCGTAGTGAACGCGACTCTCGATCCGAAGTTTTAGAAGGAGTATTCTTTCAAAGATGATGAAGTTCCAGCCATCTTGAGATACATCCTTGCCAACGATAAGATCGAACTACCACCTATTAAAGATCAAGAGGGAGCTAAGAGGGTTACGGATACAAACTACTGTGAATACCACAGAAGGGTTCTTCATCCCACCAAGGTTTGCTTTGGACTCAAAAATAAAATCCAAGCCTTAATTGACTCCGACATCATAACGACGAAACAAGCCAAATAAAGACGGTCATAACTCCATTGGGTGCACGAGTATAAACTGTTTCCCCAGACTCTGATGAGTATACGAGTAAAAACTGCTTCTCCATCTCACTACGAAGAGTATACGAGTATAAACTGATCTTTGATACTCCAACAGGTATATGAGTCTAAACTATTTCCTTTCTTTTACGGGAAGTTCCTGGAGAGTGCCATGCATGGTACTCTTAAGGATAACCGGATCATACAGCTAAACATAATGATAAACCCAGTTTTGCAAGAAAAGCTGGGGGTGGATGGTTCATGTAACGGAAGTTCCCGAAAGAATGCTATATGTAATTTTCTTAGGGATAACCCGATCATTACAAACAAAGTGTTAAACACTAAACCCCCACGGTGATTTTCGAACACTCTTTTGCTGAGACGAGATTAGATCACTTCGTTGGATCAATCTTCCCTTACAAAACTCTTGTTGTTGTTCGACGACTCACAGTCTTCCACTACAAAATCCCCACCAATCAGACTAATTAATGATGGGACCACCAAAATTCTTTTCGGTGGAATCCACTCAAACTTCCAATGCGTCTGTGTACTTAACATTCTCATTGTTAAATTCCAGACATTATACTTGGAATTTTAATATCCTGATCATTGAGGATTGTCTAACCCTTTCGTGTTAAGTATTTATCGCTTAACACCAGGAACCCCTTCTGAGTGACTTGTACAAGTCAACACTCCTACTGTGATTTGTACTGCCACTCCCACTGCCTACTTGGTCAAACCTGTAAACAGTTAGGACCAAAGCCAAAATCCTCTCTCGATTCTTTTCATGAACGAGAGGTCCACAAATTGAACGATCAAACCTTTAAACAGTTAGGGTCGTCTCAAACTCCTATTTGATCAAATCTTTAAACAGTTAGGACTAAATCCAAAATCCCCTCTCGATTCCTTCCATGAACGAGAGGTTCACAAATTGAACGATCAAACCTTTGAACAGTTAGGATCGTCTCAAACTCCTATTTGGTCAAACCTTTAAACAGTTAGGACCAAAGCCAAAATCCCCTCTTGATTCTTTCCATGAACGAGAGGACCACTTACAAATTGAACGATCAAACCTTTAAACAATTAGGATCATCTCAAATTCCCATTTGGTCAAATCTTTAAACAGTTAGGACCAAATCCAAAATCCCCTCTTAATTCCTTCCATAAACGAGAGGTCCACAAATTGAACGATCAAACCTTTAAACAGTTAGGATCGTCTCAAATTCCCATTTGGTCAAACCTTTAAACAGTTAGGACCAAAGCCAAAATCCCCTCTCGATTCCTTCCATAAATGAGAGGTTCACAAATTAAACGATCAAACATTTGAATAGTTAGGATCGTCTCAAATTCCCATTTGGTCAAACCTTTAAACAGTTAGGACCAAAACTAAAATCCCCTCTCAATTCTTTCCATGAACGAGAGGTACACAAATTGAACGATCAAACCTTTGAACAGTTAGGATCATCTCAAATTTCCATTTTGGTCAAACCTTTAAACAGTAAGGACCAAAGCTAAAATCCCCTCTCGATTCCTTCCATGAACGAGAGGTCCACAAATTGAACGATCAAACCTTTAAATAGTTAGGATCGTCTCAAATTCCCATTTGGTCAAACCTTTAAACAGTTAGGACCAAAGCCAAAATCCCCTCTCGATTCCTTCCATAAACGAGAGGTCCACAAATTGAACGATCAAACCTTTGAACAGTTAGGATCATCTTAAATTCCCATTTGGTCAAACCTTTAAACAGTTAGTACCAAAGCCAAAAATCTCCTCTCGATTCCTTCTATGAACGAGAGGTCCACAAATTGAACGATCAAACCTTTTAACAGTTAAGATCGTCTCAAACTCCTATTTGTCAAACCTTTAAACAGTTAGGACCAAAGCCAAAATCCCCTCTCGATTCCTTCCATGAACAAGAGGACCACTTACAAATTGAACGATCAAACATTTAAACAGTTAGGATCGTATCAAATTCCCATTTGGTCAAACCTTTAAACAGTTAGGACCAAAGCTAAAATCCCCTCTCGATTCCTTCCATAAACGAGAGGTCCACAAATTGAACGATCAAACATTTGAACAGTTAGGATCGTCTCAAATTCCCATTTGGTCAAACCTTTAAACAGGTAGGACCAAAGCCAAAATCCCCTCTCGATTCCTTCCATGAACGAGAGGTCCACAAATTGAACGATCAAACCTTTAAACAGTTAGGGTCATTTCAAAACTCTCATTTGGTCAAACCTTTAAACAGTTAGGACCAATGCCAAAATCCCCTCTCGATTCCTTCCATGAACGAGAGGACCACTTACAAATTGAACGATCAAACCTTTTAACAGTTAGGATCGTCTCAAATTCCCATTTGGTTCACAAATTGAACGATCAAACCTTTGAACAGTTAGGATCGTCTCAAATTCTCATTTGGTCAAACCTTTAAACAGTTAGGACCAAAACCAAAATCCCCTCTCGATTTCTTCCATAAACGAGAGGTCCACAAATTGAACGATCAAACCTTTAAACGGTTAGGATCGTCTCAAATTCCCATTTGGTCAAACCTTTAAACAGTTAGGACCAAAGCCAAAATCCCCTCTTGATTCCTTCTATGAACGAGAGGTCCACAAATTGAATGATCAAACCTTTTAACAATTAGGATCGTCTCAAGCTCCTATTTGGTCAAACCTTTAAACAGTTAGGACCAAAGCCAAAATCCCCTCTTGATTCCTTCCATGAACGAGAGGACCACTTACAAATTGAACGATCAAACCTTTTAATTTTGGTCAAACATTTAAACAGTTAGGACCAAAACCAAAAACCCCTCTCGATTCCTTCTATGAACGAGAGGTCCACAAATTGAACGATCAAACCTTTAAATAGTTAGGATCATCTCAAATTCCCATTTGGTCAAACCTTTAAACAGTTAGGACCAAAGTCAAAATCCCCTCTCGATTCCTTCCATAAACGAGAGGTTCACAAATTGAACGATCAAACCTTTGAACAGTTAGGATCATCTCAAATTCCCATTTGATCAAACATTTAAACAGTTGGGACCAAAACCAAAATCCCCTCTCGATTCCTTCAATGAACGAGAGGTCCACAAATTGAACGATCAAACCTTTAAACAGTTAGGATTATCTCAAATTCCCATTTGGTCAAACCTTTAAACAGTTAGGACCAAAGCCAAAATCCCCTCTCGATTCCTTCTATGAACGAGAGGTCCACAAATTGAACGATCAAACCTTTTAACATTTAGGATCATCTCAAACTCCTATTTGGTCAAACCTTTAAACAGTTAGGACCAAAATCGGAATCACCTCTTGATAAATGAAAGGTTTCCGCACATTCTCCACTTGGTCAAACCTTTAAACAGTTAGGACCAAAGTTAGAACTTCATCTCGATAAATGAGATATCCACTTTTAGATTAGATAATCAATCCTTTTAACAGTTAGGGTTATCTAAATCTTCTCGATTCTCGGAGTGGAGATCTCACTCTTAGTTTCACCCTTCAGATTCTTGAAGTGGAGATCCTACTTTGAGTTTCTTTTACAGCAGGAGATAGAATATAAAATTCTTCCTCTCCAGCATCGGGTTCATCTCTACCAACAAAAAAGAGACCAAAAGATAGAATATAAAATTCTTCCTCTCCATTATCGGGTTCATCTCTACGAATAAAAAAGAGACCAGGAGATAGAATATAAAATTCTTCCTCTCCATCATCGGGTTCATCTCTACCAACAAACAAGAGACCAGGAGATAGAATATAAAATTCTTCCTCTCCATCATCGGGTTCATCTCTACCAACAAAAAAGAGACCAGGAGATAGAATATAAAATTCTTCCTCTCTATCTTTGGGTTTATCTCTACCAACAAAAAAGAGACCATGAGATGAATATAAAATTCTTCCTCTGTAGTGTTAGGTTCATCTTTTCAATAAAAAGACGCAACCCATCAACATTTTCAAATCCATGTTTTATACGTAGGGGACGTTATCTCAGTCCCTTATTAGAGATAAGTCTACGTATAACACACATTGTTGGGTGGTACGTTCCCGCAAAAATAACCAAACCTATGTATTCAACATCATAGTACAAAGTCTAAGAAAGTTTATTCTCTTAGCACAACGTTACATGTAGAACGGACTTAAACAATCTGCATGCTAGCCCGATTCAAACGATAATAGGTAAAGGCTTATCAAATCCGTTGATGGCTGAGGATTTTCCAAAAATCCTATAAATATTTATTCTGAGTAGGATAAACAATCATAATAAAGTTTAAGCTCTGCCAAACTCAAGGAAGACATAAATTCAGCCCGAAGGCCACCTTTCTTCAAGCGGGACAATTGAACCCGCCTCAGACACACGAGGTAGGGTATACTGTCTCACGCACACAAGACATCATCGAAAAAGCCTCTCCAGTGATTGTGGTCGTATCAGCTCCAATGACTGGTCCTACAATCAAAATCCCTCGGTGATTAAGTAAAAAACCGACAAATGTATAACGGTCCACACCAGGAGAAACTCCATACAGGAAGATCAACCAACATCAACACTTGGTCTTACAGTCTCTACACTTGGGCTTGCCATGTCCCAACGCCAATCAATGCATTACAACGAAAGTCTATTCTAGCCAACGTGTCGATAATTCCGCCGAAACAAGGCTGAAACGTCAGTTCAAGGAATTAATACAAGGAATTCAATCGTGACTCAAATACAAACTCTCGACGAAGGTGATTAGTTCAACGTCAACCCAACGACATGAGCTAATTCAAAAATCAACACGCCAGCTTCAGTTCAAGATTTTGACAACGGTCAAGCGATAAACACAACACCGGAAAATTTTTAGCTATCCGAAAAAAAATGAATAGACTAAAAGTTGAATAAGTCAACGAATTAACGGCCAGGCATATCATATCCAAAGTATTCTAGCCTCTTTTATAAAAGAATGAGGCTGAAACACTTTGGAGGGGGTATCTGTAGGCATAAAAAATTACCTATAGGTTCTCACACACAGCTCGAGATGAAGAAAAGACGATGAATGTTACTATCCGAGTCAAGGAAGATTATCTGAGTTAAGGGAGATCATCTGATATTGTAGAGAAGCTAAAAAGCACATCAAGTCTGTGAAACACGCTAAACGATAAAATAATAACTAAACCGGGAGTTGTGCTTCGCCCACAAAAGGATAAAGTACCATGTGTGTATCGCCCACTCCATGTATCGCCTATGGGAGGTTGTAGAGCTCTTCACAATATTTCTAATGCATCTTAGATCACCTCATTCCGAGATCGGACGAGGGAGTAAGAGCCAGAATACCCGAGACAGTACAAACTGTCTCGAAAGTGCGAGACAGTTACAACTGTCTCAGAATATGAGATAGTTATAACTATCTCGCACCAAATCTGAAGAACATAAAAAGAAAAAAGTTGTAGATATCTTCGTCATCTTTCCAACGCATCTTAGATTATCTCATTCCGAGATCGGTCGAGAGAGTTAGAGCCAAAATACTCGAGATAACACAAACTGTCTCGGAAGTGCGAGACAGTCACAACTATCTCGGAATGTGAGACAGTTATGACTATCTTGTACCAAATCTGAAGAAGTTTAAAAGACAAAAGTCATATATCTCTTCATTAGATTTCCAATGCATCTTGGATCATCTCATTCTGAGATCGGACGAGGGAGTTAGAGCTAAAATACCCGAGACAACACAAACTATCTTGGAAGTGCGAGACAGTTGCAACTGTCTCGGAATGCGAGATAGTTATGACTGCCTCGCACCAAATATGAAGAAACTAAAAAGACAAAAGTTGTAGATCTCTTTGTCAGATTTCCAACGTATCTTGGATCATTTTATTCTAAGATCGGACGAGGGAGTTAGAGTCAAAATACCCGAGATAACACAAACTGTCTCGGAAGTGCAAGACAGTTGCAACTATCTCAGAATGCGAGACAGTTATGACTTTCTCGCATCAAATATGAAAAAACTCAAAAGACAACAGTTGTAGATCTCTTCGTCATCTTTCCAACTCATCTTGGATCATCTCATTCCGAGAACGAACGAGGGAGTTAGAGCCAAAATACCTAAGATAGTACAAACTGTCTCGGAAGTGCGAGACACACAACTCTGTCTCGGCCACAGAGTTGCTTACAACACGTTTTTTGACGGGTTTTTTTAGCTTCATAACTGCTTGAGATCAACCATAAACGTGGGGAGATAGTTACAAACTGAAAATAGGCCCACTAACCTCATAAAAAGATGGTATTTAAGTAGTGGGACAGCGGTTACAAAAAGGGGGGCATTTTTTGAGCAGATCCAAGAGCATAGAGCATAGAGAGCAGAGAGGCTTGGGCGAATTTCAAGAGCTCATCTCCTTCCAATAATTAGGAGGTTACTTAAGATCTAAGCTTTGACTTAATCTTAAGAAGAGTGTTAATCTTACTTCGATAAGATATTCACCGAAACTATTATTGCTTCTAAACGAAGGAAGAATCCCCAAAGCCTTCACGATTCAATCAGAATTCGTGATTCGGTGGTCCACGGGCTAACTCACCCCCGGCACAAGCAAAGATCCCACGCAAGCAGTGATCCAAACAACGATCATGCGTTTGTTTCTAAGGAGCTTGTAATTTGATTTTTGTTGTAAAGAGTAGTTTTACAAAGTACGAAACTCACTCCTTTGTATTCATTGTAATCGATAAACAGTTATAATGAATTCTATAACAGAACTTGTTCCTGACGCAAACAATATAAGCAGTCCAAAACTCCACGGGAGTTCAACTCCCATGGAGTTTTTTCTCTCACAACAGACTTCATGGGAGTTAAACTCCTGTAAAGTTTGTTCAAGTTAAAAAACATCATGGGAGTTTAACTCCCGTGAAGTTTTTGAAGCATTTAATCTTCACGGGAGTTAAACTCCCGTGAAGTTTAAAAATATGCTAAAATTCACGGGAGTTCAACTCCCATGAAGTTTCGTAAAAAAATTTTCAGAAACTGACCTGGTTTCAGCAACAGGGCTGAAACCAGGTCGGTTTTTACAAATAACTTCAAAACGGGTCGTTTTTTGTAAATAAAAGTCCAAATAGGGCTATTTCAAAAATTTGACCCACTAAAATACTATCGCAGTGTTTACATTCTCACCGAGTTTACAACTCAATCCACCACCGAGAATAGCTGGACGTCGGTGTAAATTAAGTCCCTCCATGTGAATAAACTCTTCGATTAGTCGGTGACGTGGAACGAGGTATGTAAGGGGTATCAAATCATCCCACCTTAAATACGCTGGTATCGTTGTTATGGCGTGATTACGGTATATCCGAGCATAATCACTAGGCAATTTGGATTCAAGGGGTGGGTGACATGGTGTTTGGGGGAGCAAGTTGTTGTGCACGGAAGCCAAAACAACCGATGTGCTTCGAGGAACCAAAACAAACGCCGATAGAAGGCCAAACAAACCAAAGTAATACCACAAACACAAACAAAATATTTTAACATAGTTAGATAAGTTGGCTACGTCCACGGAGAAAGAAGGGGATGGGGTTTCACTAATAGAGAAGAAGAGTACAAACTGATATTACAAATCACTCAAAATAATCAACTAATCTCACCAACAAATCTCTAATTCTCTCCAAATAAAACCCTAATCAATAGCTCAAAAAATACTTCTTTTCTATGCTCCAAATACCCCCAATTCAAACCTTACAAACCCTCAAAATCGTGTTCCTATTTATATCAAAACGGAAATCCAAATAGAATCCAAATATGAACTCAAACTGTGTAGAAAAGCCGCTATTAGTCAACTTAACAGGGGCTATAAGTCGGCTTGGCAGAGCGAAAATCAACAACTGGAGAATAAAATGTAAGTCGACTTAACAGTTATATCTAACAAAGAGCACCGATGAGTTCCCCTTGAAGAACATAGTGAACAATTTTATCCCAATTAAAAAAGCATTCATCGTGAAAGGTACAAGAAAAACTAGTTTGTATTTATAAATTTTCATACTTTATTCTTGAAATACTAAATAAATCATAAACTTAATATAAAATTACATATAAATAATCTTACAATAGAAACTAAAATAAAGTCATTGATCAACTATGTTGCGAGATATAATAAACCATATAAGATGAGAGAAATCATTATAATGGACAAAAGATATATACATGATAATTAGTTATAATAGCGTAAGTAAAAAAATTAAAATTGATATTTTTTTACCTATACTAGTATAATACACGTGCTTTGCATGTGAACATACATGTTTTAAATTTTTAAATTTTTATTGAATAGTAAAACTATATTTTAATAAACAAAATTCCATAATAAAATTGCTTAAAAAGAAATGCATGAATTAATCATTATTGTGTAGTTATTGTAATTAAATATTTTCTTATAATGATCACCCAATACTAACATTTCTTAAATGAGTCCCACAAATCCAAAATTGTTCTTAAATAAAATTATCAATTCTATAAGTTCTCTTAAATATACCCCATCCAACATAAAAGTTATTAACTTAACTCTAAATTAACTAACCTGCATAAATCTTGCTAGCTTTTTCCGGATGTTCCTTATTAGATAATTACACTTAATACCTACAACATATTGCAATAGTTACGTCTCATTATACTTATTTAATAGGGTAATTTACAATAAACCCTTATGAACTTCCATCCTTGAAAAACTTTCAAAATCACACTGAACCACTAATAACTTTTCGGTTTCAAAGAGAACCCTAATAACTTTCTTAATTTGGCAGATAACCCCTATAAATTAGAATCGAAAAATGGCATAAAAAGGCATTTTGAAGGTTATTGGGGGTTTAGTATAATTTATCTAAAAGATATTTAGGGCTTTCTATAAATTTATTAGGTGTTTAGCATGATTTTGAAAGTTCATAGGGTCTATTTACTGTAAAATGTTAAAATTCTAGGGGGTCTGTCTGAAAGAACCCTAGAGGGGGGGTGAATAGGGTTATTGCTAATCTTATTAGATATTAATACTGATTAAAAGTTATTAACAAATATATCCTAGCAATATTGATATCCAATTTGATATATACAAGGATATATGAACAAGAGTAAATAAACAAGTGATAGTGCGCAAATGACAAACACAAACACAAGATATGATCACGGAGTTTGGTCCCCACGACCTAGGTCTCCGCTCCTCACCTCGAGGAGATCTCCACTATCACAACTGGGTTTTCTATGTTCACTCGAATAACGTTTACACCTCACAATACAGTTTTCTAGTTTACCGAAAACTTTACAACTTACACACTTACAAATAAACTTCACACCCTCTAAGTGTTGGCCTAGCCCGTGTCACCTTCCTCAAATGTTCGGAATTACCACCTCTCTCTAGGCTTTACTACCGACCCCACTCCTCTTAGAACCGACCCCGTCTCTCACTAACCACTTCTCTTGATGTCCAAGTGTAATACAATGTGCAACTCACAATAAAGCTCAATTACAATAAAATATTCTCTAATTGGATGAGAACTCAATGTAAGCTCAATCTCACAAATCACAAAACTACAACCCAATATATGATGTATAAAATGCTACAAGCTCAAATAGGGTGTGTGTGATAATATGAGTATAAACAAATTCTAACTCAATTCACAATCTAGCAATAAATGATAATATAAAAATCAAAAACAAATTTCTAGAGAAAAGAGTTAGGAAAACTTCTCTATGAACACAGTAGAGGATGAAGAAGATTGATGATGAATTCCTCAATTAAAAATGCAAGCTTCCTCTTTTGTAAACAAAACACCAAACTCAAACTTGAGAATAAACAAACTTTTAAACACTTAAAACTCTTGTTGAAAAACCTTCTTAGATGGTTAATTCTGATGAGAACAATATGGGTTTATATTGGAAGAAAAACCAAGGCACAAAACCCAAGCAAAATCAACAAAAAATGATAAAATAACAAAGGTTGGAAATATAGTCATTAGAGCTAGTCAGTCGACTGACGGGATGCATCAGTCGACTGATGAGCTGACCATTGTATTCATTTTCCAGCTCATCAGTCGACTGATGATCTTTATCGATCGACTGATGGATTATCAGTCGACTGGTCAGTCGACCGAAACAAAATATAAACTATTTGATGATTGTAGGCACTTTCGTCAGTCGACTGATCAGTCGACTGATGTCATCAGTCGATTGACCAGTCGCTAATAACAGAATATCAACCTGAATCGATTTTTGAAATAAGTTTCAAGGCTCTATAAAAAATAGTAAATAAATTCTAAAAAATGTAAAACTTTGGAAAAAGTTTATAATCATGAATATGAACATGTTGGAAAAAGAAATTTTCAGATTGCTCTTACCATTTGTGAAAACTCAGAAATATTCAAAAGTGCAAAAATACATGTTTTTTAAATATGTTGATTTTGATATTTTAGCTCAAATCAAGTTCAGAAAACTTGTGTAATGTTTTTATGGACATAATAAAAGATGTAAACAATGTTTGTATATTCCAAAACATATTTGAATGTATTTTGCATAAAAACACCTATTTTCATGAAAATTCACAAATGTAATGTGTGTGTATATTTGAGCTTATAGAATTAATACACATAATATAATCCTATACTGAGTATACCGAAAATGAATCTTCTGAAGCTTGGACTTGGATTGATTTACTTGATACGCATAGCTTCAATATATCTGATTTGGTTAATTTCTTAAATATACCTGTATATACTAAACAACACAAAACAAAATACTAAAACCAATATTAGTCATTAATTATTTGTTAAATCATCATCAAAACAATAGGACCCAACAATCTCCCCCTTTTTGATGATGACAAACAATTTACCAATATGCATAAAAAGTCAATAAAGCAATTGAAAATAAATACAAAATAAATGCTATATACTCACAATTTTCTCCCCCTCTCGCAACATCAAAAATGGGGAAAAAGGAATAAGAGAGCTAGAAGCTCCCCCTACATATAAGCATAAATGAGATAGAAAACAAAATAGGGATTCCCCCCCTATTTAAAAGCATGTAAGAAGGGTTAGCCACAATATATAAACATATGATATATATAGAGAATGAATAATAACAACCACATCCACACATTTGTATAGAGGCAAGAGAAATGAACATGAATATATATATATATATATATATATATGTATATATATATATATATATATATACATATGATTGAGCTTAAAGTACTAACACACATAATATAAACTCCTAA